>NC_054492.1:4495782-4819532 GCF_017639515.1 Carcharodon carcharias | reverse complement strand
ATCCACATTCCACCAACATCACAGACTAATATCCGTATTCCATCAACATCACAGACTAATATCCACATTCCACCAACATCACAGACTAATATCCATATTCCATCAACATCACAGACTAATATCCACATTCCACCACCATCACAGACTAATATCCACATTCCACCATCACAGACTAATATCCGTATTCCATCAACATCACAGACTAATATCCACATTCCACCAACATAACAGACGAATATCCACATTCCACCAACATCACAGACTAATATCCACATTCCACCAACATCACAGACTATTATCCACATTCCACCAACATCACAGCCTAATATCCACATTCCACCAACATCCCGGACTAATATCCACATTCCACCAACATCCCGGGCTAATATCCGTATTCCACCAACATCCCAGACTAATATCCACATTCCACCAACACCACAGACTAATATCCGTATTCCATCAACATCACAGACTAATATCCACATTCCACCAACATCACAGACTAATATCCACATTCCACCAACATAACAGACTAATATCCACATTCCACCAACATCCCAGACTAATATCCACATTCCACCAACATCCCAGACTAATATCCGTATTCCACCAACATCACAGACGAATATCCACATTCCACCAACATCACAGACTAATATCCACATTCCACCAACATCACAGACTAATATCCACATTCCACCAACATCCCGGACTAATATCCACATTCCACCAACATCCCGGGCTAATATCCGTATTCCACCAACATCACAGACTAATATCCACATTCCACCAACATCACAGACTAATATCCACATTCCATCAACATCACAGACTAATATCCACATTCCACCAACATCACAGACTAATATCCATATTCCATCAACATCACAGACTAATATCCGTATTCCACCAACATCACAGACTAATATCCACATTCCACCAACATCACAGACTAATATCCACATTCCACCAACATCACAGACTAATATCCACATTCCACCAACATCACAGACTAATATCCACATTCCACCAACATCACAGACTAATATCCGTATTCCATCAACATCACAGACTAATATCCACATTCCACCAACATCACAGACTAATATCCATATTCCATCAACATCACAGACTAATATCCACATTCCACCACCATCACAGACTAATATCCACATTCCACCAACATCACAGACTAATATCCGTATTCCATCAACATCACAGACTAATATCCGTATTCCATCAACATCACAGACTAATATCCACATTCCACCAACACCACAGACTAATATCCGTATTCCATCAACATCACAGACGAATATCCACATTCCACCAACATCACAGACTAATATCCACATTCCACCAACATCACAGACTATTATCCACATTCCACCAACATCACAGCCTAATATCCACATTCCACCAACATCACAGACTAATATCCACATTCCACCAACATCACAGACTAATATCCACATTCCACCAACATCACAGACTAATATCCACATTCCACCAACATCCCGGACTAATATCCACATTCCACCAACATCCCGGACTAATATCCACATTCCACCAACATCACAGACTAATATCTGTATTCCACCAACATCATTGACTAATATCCGTATTCCACCATTATTTATCTGTTTAGCACTAGCTAAAGTAGGAAAATCCTGCTGAAATATTTGACCTGATAATGAAAACTGTTAAACAGAAATATCTAAAGTTGGGTCTTGAGGATTTCCACTGATGGCACTGACTATTTCCTATGGCAGGTTGTTCCCTTGTTGGATTGTCCTTCTGAAAAAAGATTGTTGATACACTGCTTGGAAACCAATGGTCTTTGTAGCTTGCGTGGATGTCTACCTCATTATTTGTTATTGCCGATGGCTCCAGGTGCTTGTTCCTGTCAATTCCCACCAGTCCATTCCTTATTTTATAGAACATGGTCAGTCTGTTTTTCCCCAATTCCCATTCCAAATCTTTGATCCAGGATGTGGCGCTGATGTGTTGCCCACACTGATTCGTATATAATCATGCAGCACATTTAGGATTGCTTCAATCTTATTTATATATCTCACCACATAAGTATCCCACACACAACTTACATACAAATTAGGAGCAGTAGGAGGCTATTTGGCCCCTTGAGTCTGTTCTTCCATTTAATAAGATCATGGCTGATCTGACTGTGGCCTCAACTCCACATTCCACCTACACAGTTTGACTCCCTTTTTAGTCAAGGATCTCTCTGCCTCAAAGATATTTATTGACCCAGCCTCCACTGCTCTCTGGTGAAGAGAGTTCCAAAGGTTCACAACCCTCAGAAAAAAGTGTCTCTCATTTCCATCTTAAATGAGTGACCCCTTATTTATAAACTGTGCCCCTAGATCTAGCACTACCCCAGGACAGGATGAATAGGTATTTGGTAAGCTGTAACACTGAAATTTTTGTTGCAATACCAAAAGATTCCTCCTCAGAAATGCAAGGACCCTGTTTGTTTTGGGTGTTATCTGCTGAACATTGAATCCCCATTGACAATTTGTTTTCAGACGAACCCCCAGCTGTGGTTGGGTATCTACCCATTGGAGAATTTGATTACAGAACTGAAAGCTATCTATTGGTGGATGGTTTTTGTTGATGATGCACAAGACATTACGTTTTTGGTATTGAATGCCATCTTCCACTGGTGCTCCCATTTATGCAATTGCAGAAGATCATCTTGCAGTGAATTGATATGACCTTGAGTTTTCTTTGCTGTGTCAACCATACAGTCATCTGCAAATAGTCATACCCTGGATTTAACTTGTTGGGGAGGCTGTTTGTGTACCTCAGGAAGAGTAAAGATCCCACCACAGATTGCTGGGGTACTCCGGAGATGATATCTCTGGAGGAGGATGATTCCCCATCACACACCACTCTCTTCTGTTGGTTAGGAAGTGTCAGATTGTTGGATCCAATTTAATAATGCCTCCGTGATTCCATAGACGTAAAGTTTGGACAAGAGCTTTTTGTAAGGAACTTTGTCAAAGGCTTTTGAGAAATCCAGTGTTGCCATGCAAGTAGTTTCAGCTCTTTTGAGACTTGAAGCTAGGTCAAACTGTAAAAGCTGTGTTTCATTGGACCTTTTCACCCAAAAACCCATGCTCCTATTTACCAGGATATTATGAGCTTCAAAGTGTTTCATGACATGAGAATGAACATTATGTTCAAGCAATTTGCAATGACACTGGTGAGATGGCAACCTGTAGATCTGTGGCTGACTTTTATCCCCTTTTTTGAATGTGCCACAGATGTTAGCTTGTCTCCACTGGTCTGATAAGTAGTCGGTGTTGATTGACTCGAGAGAGAGATTGGTCAATATTGGAGACAGTTCATCAGCTGCTAACTTGAAAATCCAGGGAGGGATTTAATCCGGAGCCGGAACTTCGTTTGACATTTGGATTTATTTCTTGCATTAATTCTTTACTTATAATGAGGTTTAGTATGTCCGGTAAGTGGTCACTGTCTAAGGTGTGTATGTGTGTTAAATCTTCTCTGGTAAACACAGTAGAAGATTGATCATTTTGTTTTTATGATTTATATTTAGGATCACATATTGTCTATTTTGATATCTGAAACACCCATTTCTTCCTGTTTGATTTTCTTAATGATTGACCAGAAGCTCTTAGGATTCTCCTTAACCTAGATTGTAAAATACTCAAACAGCATCGTTCCTTACATAGCTCTCTACTTTCCTCTGGCAGGTTTTTCATTCCACTCAGTCCTCCTCATCCCCAGACTTGTTGTAAGGACATTGTTTCCTTCTGCTTTGCCGATAGTGTTCTCTCCGGAACTATGAGAGGTTTCTCCCATTGAATGAAAACTTGGATGGTAAATATTTATCCATGACTTCTGTCCAAGACAGTTTGCAGTTTATCCCATTTTTCATGCAATGACAATAAAATTAATAAAGTAACAATTGCTAAAATTCTGATGATTTCTTACTCCTTCCTCGTCGGCTTTTTTCCTAATGAAGATTTTCCTCGTTCTTTTTCTTCCATTTAACGGGAGATGTAGATCAGATATGATGACCGAGTGATCACTATTCCCTGGTTCTACAGATACCCTTGTGAACAAACTGGTATTTTTGGTAAGCACAAGACCCAGTAGGTTATTCACTCTTGTTGGTTCCCCAACAAGCTGTTCCATTCCACTATCAACATTCACATCTGAGAGACCTTTCCCAGTCTTTTCATAAGCGTAGTGAATTGGCATAGTGTCTCATCTACCCCAGTTAGCACATGGATCCTTTTCAATGTTTTGTTGAGCTCCTCAACTGTAGCTTTATCATGTTTTAGTTTATAGACTGTTCCCATAGTAACTGTACATCTCCCTTTGATTTCTAATCGACTCCATAAAGTCAAATGAAGTTTCATGAAGTCCCGTGGCACCAGGTCAAAC
This sequence comes from Carcharodon carcharias, assembly GCF_017639515.1. Taxonomy (NCBI): domain Eukaryota; kingdom Metazoa; phylum Chordata; class Chondrichthyes; order Lamniformes; family Lamnidae; genus Carcharodon; species Carcharodon carcharias. The sequence goes on along the minus strand of NC_054492.1, from coordinate 4,815,095 downwards.
ATGGGCAAGAAAACCTCCTGCTGATAACCAGCTATCACCCTCCCTCAGCTGACCTCCAACATAAGGTCAGAAGTGGGGATGCTCGCTAATGATTGCACAATGTTCAGTACCATTTGCAACTCCTCAAATACTGAAGCAGTCCATGTCCATTTGCAGCAAGCCCTGAATAACATTCAGGCTTGAGCTGATAAGTAGCAAGTAACACTCAAGCCACACAAGTTCCAGGTAAAGATCATCCCCAACAAGGCGGAATCTAACCATCTCTCCTGGAGGTTCAACACATTACCATCGCTGAATCTCCAACCTTCAACAGCCCAGGGGTTATCATTGATTGACAAGAAACATAAACACCTTGATTATAAGAGAGGGTGAGATCTAGGAATCCTGCGGAGAGTAACTCACCTCCTGACTCCTCAAAGCCTGTCCACCATCTACAGAGCACAAGGTAGGAGTGTGATGGAATATTCTCCGCTTGCCTGGATGAGTGCAGCTCCCACAACACTCAAGAGCCTCAATGCCATCCAGGACAAAGCATTTGATTGGCACCCCATCCACAAACTTCACTCCTTCCACCACTGATGCACAGTAGCAGCAGTGTGTACCATCTACAAGATGCACTGCAGGAATTCACCAAGGCTCCTTTGACAGCACCTTCCAAACCCATGAACTCCACTACCAAGAAGGACAAGGGTAGCAGACATATGGGAACACCGTCATCTGTAAGTTCCCCTCCAAGTCAGACAACATCCTGACTTGGAGTGATATCGCCATTCCTTCACTGTTGCTGCAACAGGTTCTTTGAACTCCCTCCCTAACAGCACTGTGGATGTACCTACACCACATGGACATGTACCTACACCAGGTGGACTGCAGAGGTTCAAGAAGGCAGCTCACCACCACCCTCTAAAGGGCAATTAGTGATGGGCAATAAATGCTGAACAAATGCCAGCGATGTTAGCTTCGCATGAATGAGTAATAAAAAATGATGGTGATCCTGATCTAATTATCCCAAATACACACGCTATACGTCGTTGGAGACTGTATTAGTTGTGAGGAATATCAAAGTCTCAAAGTCACCAAATACACTTTAGTTTGAACTTTGATTCGTGGTTTAGGTTTTAAAATAACCACAACTAAACCGATCGTGAGTAAGACAAACAAAATCCAAATCCAATCAGTGAGTAAACAGTAGGTGCCATGCTGGGTTGTGTCGAGTGGCAAGGTTAAACAGAAGCTGATAGTGTTCAGAAACTCATTAAGGATTGGGTGCAGCCACACAGACTGCATCACACTACACTGACACATTCTGATGGTGGAACACATGCCAACATTGAACTTTTAAGTTATTCCACACCAACAGCTTTTTGAGGGCCACAGGTCTTCCTTAAAAATAAGTGAGGTCCAAATTTAAGTGAGGTACAAGTACAGACCAACTCTAAATTGCTGCTGAAGTGGTACTTCTGTGGGAGGTGGTGGGGGTGGTTGGAGGGAGGGCTACTGAAAAATATAATCTTTTTGGAGGGGATGGGCACCTCCAGTCAGGATTATTGCCAAATCGGCCTGGATGGGGTATTCTGTGCCTGTTCTCTAGACCTTGAAAGCAACTGACACCAGCACATTACCCACACACTCTCATAACTGGGTGCTTGAATCACACAATCTTCTACCATATTCTTTAGTCCAAAACCTGTCCCTATGCTATCTGCTGGCTTGAAAAAACTGCACAGGATCCATCTCAGTGAGTACAGGCTGGAGAAATGACACCAAAACTATACCCATTGACTCCTCGATGGAGTTTGTCTTGGAGATTCTGGGTAGAGGGAACAGGAGGCCTACCCTAAACTCATAGACTGAGACTTCAGTATCATCCCGTATTTTCACTCTTTGCTTATTTAGTTATGTGGAGAGACTGAAGATGGGGTTTAGATAGAGTAAATAAGGATGGAGTTCATTAGGAGAAACTGTTACCACTGGCAAAAGGAATGGTAAACAGAAACACAAAGTTAAAATTGCTGGCAAAAGAACCGGAAGGTGGAGATGAGGAGAATTTTTTTCTTACTCAGTGAATAATGACATCCTACGTGACTGTGACAAAGGTAAACCATCTTTCCTTGATTTGTCTGCAGCCTTTGACATGATTAACCACATCATCCTCCTCCAACCTCTCTCCACTGTTGTCCAGTTGAGTGGGACTGCTCTCACCTGGTTCCATTCTTATCTATGTGTTGCTCCTTCACTATTACCTCCCTAAGGATCTATTCTCAGTCCCCTCCTATTTCTCATCTACATGTTGTCCCTTGGTGACATCCTTTGGAAAAGACTGTTAGTTTTCACATTTACACTGACAACACCCAGCTCTACCTCACCACCAGCTCTTTCGACTTCTCCACTGTCGCTAAATTATCAGATTGCTTATCCAACATCCAGCACTGGGAGGAGGAGAAATTTCCTCCAATTAAACATTGGGAAGACTGAAGCCAATGCCTTCAGTCCCCACTACAGATGACAAAAGAATGAACCACGGCAATTGCCAGAGTTATGGGGAATAATGTGCATTATTCACTCCAGTGCCACATTGAGGGAAATGCTGGATGAAACATTCATGCAAAGCACCATCTGTCCTCTCAAGTGGGTGTAAAGGGTTCTATGACATTACTTGAAGAGCAAAGGGATTCCAGCTAATCTCTCACCAGCAGGTAATATCTCCCTCACTTCCATCATGACTTCCCTCACTTGGCCTAGTCAATATTTATCCCTCACCAACGCTGAAACAGATGATCTGGCTATTTATTTCATCGCTGTTTGTGGGACCTTGCTATGTTCAAACAGCTTGTAACATTAGTCTTCAGGATGCCCTGAAGTTGTGAAACTAACAGTATAAATGCACGATTTTTCTTTAATTACTAATGATCAGTGCCTGTGGTCATAGACCAATTGCAATATATTGGGGTTGAAGCCCTTTCAGTTCACGATGGAGCTAACATTTGAGGATAACTGGTGGGGCTTATGTTACCAACAGCTCCCTGTGTTTGAGGAATGCAGACAGACAGTACAGTTTGTCTTTCTTGTGCTGCTGAGTGTGTCCACGAGGATACAGATGAGTTGAGAGGTCTGCTTGTATTGTACAAAACATCTGCTGGTTGGACGGCTTGCGGACAACCCATACTTGTGATCCCATAACAAATAAGTTGACTGAGTCAAGCCTTATAGCCTTACCTCATCTTGTAGCTAAAATCCCTCATCTCTGGAACCATTCTGGTCTCACCCTCTCAAGAATCCTGACATCCTTTTGGAAAGTGTAATAATCAGATCTGGATACAATACTCTAGCTGCAACCTAACCAGAACTTTATAAAGGTTCAGCATTACTTTGTTATTTAACACTTAACATCTCTATTTATGAAGCCCAACATTCCGGATAATTACCTGGAGAGATGGTGGTGATGATAATGTCAGTCGACTAGTTATCCTGGGCCTAGGCTAATGCTCCAGGAACGTGGGTTCAAACCCCACACAGTTAGTGAAAGTTAAATTCAATTAATAAATCTGGAATTGAAAGCTAGTCTCAGCAACGGTGTCCAGGAAACTATCATCGATTATCGTGAAAACCCATCTGGTTCACTAATGTCCTTTAGAGAGGAAATCTGCTATCCTTACCTGGTCTGGCCTACATGAGAGTCCAGGCCCACTGCAATGTGATGGACTTTTAACCACCCTCTGAAATGGCTTAGCAAGCCACTCAGCTCAAGGCCAATTAGGGATGGCCTTGCCAACGATGGCCACATCCCATTAAAGAAAACAAAACTACTCTTTTTATTATATCCTCCCAGGTCCCTCTGTCCCTTCATACACTTTACACCTATGCCATTAAGTCTATATTGGCTCTCTCTATCCCTTCTGCCAAAAAGGATCAACTCATCTCCTGTTGTAGTCAACTGGCATTATTGTTGCTTCCTCCAAGTTTGACATCATCAGCAAATTTGCAATTTTACCCTATATTCAAGTGCCTGTTAATTTTTTCCTTGATTATTGTTTTAGAAACCTTATTCACCACTGTTGTAAGATTCATGAGCCTGTAGTTACTAGAACAATCTTTTCTTGAATAAATGTGTAACATTTGTCACACTCCAATCCTCTGGCACCTCCTACCCCGTAAGTCGGGAAGGTTGGAAGATTCTGGCAGGCCCTTCCACTATCTCCACCCCAACTTCCTTTGACAATCTGGAATGCAAGCCAGGCAAGTTATCCACTCTAAGCTTAGCCAGCCCCTCGGGTACATTCTTTTTATCAATTTTCACTCCATCCATTAGCTCAATCATGCTCACTTCTACCAATATTTTTTTAGCATCTTCTTCTTTAGTAAACACAAATACAAAGTATTCACTAAGTATTCTCGCTTTGCCCTATGCCTCTAGGATATATCACTCTCCTTGTCCCTAATATAACCCACCCCACCTCTTACTACCCAGTTACTGCTTACATGCTGGTGGAAGACTTTTGGGTTTCCTTTTATGTTAGCCACCATTCTATTCTCATATTCTCTCTTTGCCAGTCTTACTTTCCCTCTCAAAATGTTCTATCCAGCCCGATTCTTGCTTAAGAATTCACCTGATATACAACATTCACCCTTTTTTTTGGTTTCATCATATTCTCTACCTTCATCATCATCCAAGGGACCCCCTGGCTTTGGTTTCTGTAACTTTGCTCTTGTTGGAATGTACCTAGCCTGTGCCTGATGCATCTCTCCTTAAAAATCACCCATTGTTCCATTAGTTTTTCCTGTCAGTCTTTGTTTCCATTTTACACTGCCTGGATCCTCTCTCATCCCCTTGAGGCTAACCGTCCTCCAATTTAGAAATTCTACTTTAGATTGTTCTTTGCTTTTCATTATCAGTCCAAACCTATTGACGCAATGATCACTCTTACCCAAGCGTTTTTCCACAGACATCTGACCAACCTCAATCCCGAGCACCATAGGAACATAAGATGTCAGAGCAGGAGTAGACCATTCAGCCTTTGAGCCTGTTCCACCATTCAATAGATCATAGCTGATCTGGTCGTGGTCTCAACTCCAGTTTCCTGTCCACCCCCCTTGACTCACTTGTCTATCAAAAATCTGTCTAACTCAGCCTTGAATATATTCAATGACGCAGCCTCCACTGCTCTCTGGGGAAGAGAATTCCACACACGAACAATCCTTTGAGGGAAAAAGATCTCATCTCCATCTTAAAGGTAGACGTCTTATTTTTAAGCTGTATCCTCTAGTTCTAGTCTCCCCCACAAGTGGGAACACCCTCCCAGTATTCACCCTATCAAGTCCCCTCAGGATCTTATATGTTTCAATAAGATCACCTCTCATTCTTCTAAACTCCAATGGATATAGGCCCAACCTGTCCAACCTTTCTTCATAAAGTAAACCCTTCATCCCAGGAATGAGTTGAGTGAAAGGTTATCAGGGGTAGGCAGGAATGTGGAGTTGAAAGCACAATCAAATCAGCCATAATCTTTTACAATGGCGGAGCAGGCTCGAGGGGCCGAGTCGTCTACTCCTGCTCCTAATTCATATGTTTGTATGTATGTTGTTCTCTGAACTGCTTCTAATGCAATTATATCTTATTTAAAATAAGGAGACCAAATTGTACACAGTATTCCAGATTCAACAATGTCTCTTTTCTAGTTAGACCAAGAATATACTCATCAAGGAAGTTCCCCTGGACACGTCAGAAGTTTCGCCCACTTCTTATCCTCTACTCAAACATTATCACAATCGATATTTGGGTAATTAAAGTTTCCCAGTGTCACCACTCTATAGCTCTTGTACAGCTATGATTTCCCTGCAGATTTTCTCCTCTCTCTCATTATTTGGAGAATTTGGAATACTCCAGTGATCATACTTCTCAATTCTAATCAAATGGATTCTGTCCTTGTGCCCCCTCAAGTACACCCTCTCTTTCCAACACTATAATCTCTTCCCCAATCAATACTGGTGCCCTGCCTCCCTTTTATCTTTCCCTATCTTTTCTGAACACTTTGTACCATAAATATTAAGCATCCAGTCCTCACTATTTTAAAGCCAGATTTCTCTTACTCCATCATATTCCCACACTGCTGTTTGTGCTTGCAACTCACAAACCTTATTCACCAGAGTGTGTGTGTGTTTATGGAGATGCATTCTAAACCTGCCTTTCTATTCCTTGAAGTCCTTCTTGGTCTGTTCCTATCTAATATGGTGCTACTTCCTTCTCTAGAACTATCCATCACTCATTCCTTTATGCAATTTATTCCTCTTTTCTACTTCTATATGCTGGTGCCCATCCCCCTGCCAATAAACCCTCCCCAGCCACATCAGTAAGCCTCCATTCAGGGACATTGGTCCCAGTTCTATTGAGGTGCAACCTCTGCATTTGCCTAGGTGTCTCCTGCCTCAGAACTGTTCCCAATTCCCTCTCCCCTGCCTCAAGCTATACATTGATCGTTTCGGTCTTCCTATTTCTGCTCTCACTAGCGCACACATGGAATGATCCAGAGATTGCTACCTCCTGTCCTACTTTTTACCTTCCTCCCTAGCTCCTGAAAATCAGACTATAGGACCTCACTGTCTGCCCTCTCTATGTTGTTGGTACCAACATGTACCACAACTGCTGGCTCACTCCCTTCACCCTGTGGAATATTCTCCACCCCTCTCCACCATGTCCTTTCCCTTGGCACCAGGGAGGCAACACACCAGTTACAGAACCAAGGTGGCTAAATGTTGTTAAGTTACAGGTCAGCTGTGATCTAACTGAATGGAGGAACAGACTAGACGGGCGGAATGGCCTCCTCCTGTTCTTAAGGCAGACAGTCCAGTGTTGGAGGCAGGGCCGAGAAGGAGCCATGAGGCTGAGCCTCTGTTATCAGTGTGTTCTCCCGATCCTGGGGAAGCGGTGTCAATATCGGCAAGGCCATTTTCACTGGAGAGGCTGCAAGATCCTGGTGCCCAAGCGGCTGGTTGGGAAATTCAACCCTTTGGACAGGAGGTGATATTACAGCAAATAGAGTAGCAAAGGTGAACTGACTTATTGTTAAACTGTGGGAGGACAAGAGTTCAAATTAATAAAAAGGTAAATCTGTGACTGAAAACAGGAGGGTCTTCCTCAGACAATCCGGGGACAAATGGATTGCAGGAATCTTCTGAATGTTAGATTTCTGATCTACAGTGATCCAGTTGTGGGTTTTATCAGCGTGTTTTTAACACTGTGAAATATTCCCAATTTTTCTCAAGATCCAAACCAAATTTTCAAAGGTCTGGTGGTCAGAAATGAAGCTATGAGTTTAAATGCTACATATCCACATCCACATTCTAAAAGAGTTCAGCAGTTTTACTTATTGTGCGATTTGACCATAAATTTCACAGCCCCAGACTGACAAACTCCCCGACAGAATCACTCTGTATGAACAACGTTCCGGCACCCGCACAAAAACAGGGGTTACAGTTTCAAAACCTGTTTCCCTGGTTAAACAGAGAGATTAACCCGCCTCCCCATCATGAAGTTTACCCAACCTGGTGTTAAAACCACAAACTCTCCCCTGTCCCCGCCCCAGGAATGCTAATCCAGCATTTACTCCACAAATTTCTGGATGCATCTCATCAATTCACACGTTAAAGGGTGGCCCTCACTAAACAATGTCCCAGGGCCCAGTTCAGCGGTCAGAGTGCTCCAGCAGGTGGCTAAATGAAAACTAGTAGTTTCAGAGCAGAATTGTTCTCTGGTTCTTCCCAGAGGATGCCGTGAGTGTATTTCCCGAGTTTACGACTGGTTTGGGGAGTTATTCAACTTGTATTGCATTCCTTGTTGCTAACTCAACAGAGTCCCCACCTGTTGGAGCTGTCGAGTGGTTACTTCCTTTAACTGCTGCTTGGAGCATTAATTCTTGCAAAATCACTTTCTTACTTCATACAGTGATTTAAACACCCCCACACACGCCCTGAAATTCAAAGCACCTTGAGATAGTTCCACTGAAATGTAAAAAGCTGAAGGAAAAAGGCTTCCTGATCCACGCTTCGTCTGCAGTAAATTTTAAATCCTACAGTGTGAACGAAACAATTCTCTGTATGAACAAAATGAACCTCGAGTTCCAGTCACTCAACACACACTCCACTGACCGGTTAACCTGGGCCCACATAATGCATCCAGGAAAGACATTTTAAACTGATATGGACGTGGTTTGAGATTGGAAATACTAACAAACTTGTAGCTCACCTTTCAAACGTAACTTTGAAAATTCCTTAAACCAGGCGCTGTGAGCCCCGGTCAGTTTGAACACTGATTATCCGGCCCGGCTTCTCACATGGGGACACACCAGCAACTCGGCAGTTTAGTTGAAAGATCTTGAGTTCACGCCCTCCGTTAATGCTGTTCCACTCACCGACCTGACGCATACCCTTAACAATAGCTTAAGGGCAGTGCGCCACACAATGACCCAATTCAGCGCTTACTGTAAAGGATTGGAAGGCAAGTAAACTTTAAGAATGATGGGATGTTTACAATTAACCTGCAATAGTAGAATCAATAGCAATCTAAGGCTGCGCTGAGACAAGGGAGGAATCTTACTGCCAATCAGAAACACAAACCCACTGAAAGGATTTGGAAAGTTGTGAGATGCATCCAGAAGCTGTGAAGTAAATGCTGGAAAAGCATTCCTGGTGGGGCAACACAACAGATCTGGAGTTCAGACTAGGAACGTGGGATAAAAGCAAAATACTGCGGATGCTGGAAATCTGAAACAAAAACAAAAATAGCTGGAAAAACTCAGCAGGTCTGACAGCATCTGCGGAGAGAAATACAGTTAACGTTTCGAGTCCGTATTGACTCTTCATCAGAACTGAAGAGAAATAGAAATGAGGTGAAATATAAGCTGTTTAAAGGGACTGGGACAGGTGGAGCTAGATAGAGGGCCAGTGATAGGTGGAGGCAAAGGAGAGATTGCCAAAGATGTCACAGACAAAAGGTGTTGATGGTGGTGATATTATCTAAAGGAGGTGGTAACGGGGACATTAAGGGTAGAAAGCAGGATGACCAAGTGACAGATAGCCCTAGTGGGGTGGGGTGGGGGGAAGGGATCGAAATGGGCTAAAAGGTAGAGATAAAACAATGGATGGAAATAAAGTTTTAAAATAATAATAGAAATAGGTGGGAAAAGAAAAAATATATATTAAAAAATATAATTATTTTTAAAAAGGGATCAAAAAGGGGGTGGGGATGGAAGAGAGAGTTCATGATCTAAAATTGTTGAACTCAATATTAAGTCCAGAAGACTGTAAAGTGCCTAATCAGAAGATGAGGTGCTGCTCCTCCAGTTTGCATTGAGCTTCACTGAAACATTGCAATAGGCCAAGGACAGACATGTAGGCATGAGAGCAGGGTGGTGTATTGAAATGGCAAGCAACAGGGAGGTCTGGGTCATGCTTGCGGACAGACCGAAGGTGTTCCTGGAACTGAGCCTGGGAACACAGGATTCCTGGAGCTACGACTGGGAACACGGTTTTCCTGGGACTGAGCCTGGTGAACAGTCCAAGGAATACTTTGGTACAAAATTTCAACACTCAGAGTCCAGATGCAATATTCAGGTGGTTCCTTTATTCCGCATGTGGGGAGCAAACGCTGGGCTTCTCCACCGAGGTTCAAATGAGCAGAGTTTATATATTTTTTATTATCAGTTACAATTTAATGGGATTAGTTGGACAAAGGCCACAGCACAATGAGCTCCTGGTGGGCTGATAACTGTGTTCTTGTACAGTAATTGCAGTGCAGAGACGGTATATTGTCCTTTTGGAGACAGCAAAGAATGTATGTTTGTTCTATACAAAAGGTTTACAGGGGTTGACTGGGTGTGGTTCAAGACTATCAGATGGTGTTAAACGGCCTTCCCCATTTCTTGATCGAGTCACCCCGTGTCCCCGCCCGTGTGTGTCTCCCATTTCCTAATTGCAAATTTACAGCCGAGCCCTTTGTACAAGTTTTTAGCTTTCATGTAAGGCTGTGATTGTCTGTGTATTCTTTGGCACCTAGCTGCTGGTCTTGGCTGGCACTTTAAAATAAATCCAAATTTTCTGTACCTTTTGGGTGCATAACTGTCAGGTTAAGCTAGCCAATTAACCTGTGTCTGATGGTTCTGTCATGGTGGTACCGATCCAAGCAAGTCCTACGGGCCATGGCATCACCCGGACTTTTCCCCAAGTTTTTAAGCTTCCTAATGTCCGAGACTCCTGTCTTTCCAGTGGTGCGTGGCCACCAAGACGGGAGGCTGGGACCCTACTACACTAACATTGTGTCCTGTCCCAGCAGCCGTTGTTACTCCTTTAACATTATTTTTGTCCTGTGTCTAAAGGCTTTCTTCTTACATGTGCGAGATGCTGCAATTCCCCACGCCAATGCTAACGCTAGCTGCACTGCGGTGAGCATATGAGAGATTATTCTTATCCAGGGGTGTATATCCACATTCAACCCCCAATCCCACACTTGCTCCCACCATGTCGGATTTCTCAATTGCTCTTCTGTATCATTGATTAGCCTTTTAAACACCGCCTGTAACATGTAAAACTGTTTCATCACTTTCCGTAAGTCACCTTTAATCTTTGTCAGACTTTTGGGGCCTGCTTGGGTTTCTCATACTGTTCCAGGGTATCGTGGAGGGTGTCAGAGGTGTTGACTGAGACCTGACCCCTTTGTTGGATGTACACCATTCACGTGTGTCCGCTAGTAACTGGGAGCCAGGGTTTAAAGCAGAAGTTGCGATGTTACAATGTAGGCTCCCATACGTGTATGACTGCTCAGTAGTTGTCACACAGTATTCCCCCTTTCCCTTGTATCCTGAGTAGGTGTGATAGTTTTCTCTGTGGGTAATTTCTAACATACTAACCTCCGTTCGGTTGTACCCACATTTGTCCAGCCCCCACCCCCCCCCCCCCACCCCCCCCCCCACCCCCCCAGTTCCGACTGGATGGGGGCAAATTGTGAGGCTACCTTTCCTCTTGCACCTGCTCAGTGATACCCCGTGTATGCCCTCATTCTTGCGTATGACGTGCATGTCTATGGGGTAGTACCGGGAGTCATTGTCTTGGATTAACCCAACGTTGGTACTGAGGGTGCGGGCCCATGTCTGCTGTGACTGAGGAGATTGCCCATACCATGCCTATCACATTCATTTGGTTTGTGGTGCACTTTTGAATCACCACATACATCCTGTTCATTCCTTTCAATGTAAGGTGTCAGTGATGCCTTGGTTCTTGGCCATCCCCTGCAACCGGGCATTGTTGGTCCAGCCCGGTACCTCCCCACTTTGGATCTGGCCCAGATTGTGTCTTAATTGCCGGATCATCCACTGGCCATAAGCGTGGCGATGCTGGCTTTTTTGGGTGCTGTCCTCTTGTTGTTCCTCCCTTTCTGTTAATTTGTTGGTGGTTTTAGCATGGGTCTCTATAATGTGTACACTTTCCAATACAGATGCCACACTCTTGCCCCCTAGGGCCGCTGCTGTTTCACCGCCCCTCGCTGCTCTTATGAGCAGCTGCCTCATGATCCCTTTAAGATTTGTGACCTCGGAGTTGATTCCTTGATTGTCGAGAGAGTTTACCAGGCACGTCCCTGTGTTCAGATGGCCAGTCCTCCAGATTGGGAATGAATCCTAAACCACTTGGCTAACACAGTATGGACTGCTCATTGTCCGTTTTCCCCCCCACTGCCTGGTAATTCAGTCTTTCTTACTTACGTCATACCTTTCCAGTTGCGACCAGTTCCACCTACCTTCTCCCTTCACATCAACACAGGCACATGAATCGCTGGTCAAAATAATTTCGTACAGTCCAGTCCATTTTAGGGCAAAACCTGGTTGGCTAGGGGTGATTTGAACAAACACCACATGTCTCCAACCTCAGCTGGCGGTGACTGGGGTCCCCTTTTTGTCCTTTCTTCTAAATCCCTGCTAGCATGTTGGTCCTTCACTTCCTGTTGTAATTCCTTTAGCTCTCCATCCAATTGCTTAATATTGTTTTTAATTTTATCTCTGATGAGTCCCACTGCTTCCGGTGGCTCTGCCCTCCTGGTCATTAACTAATAAAGGGGTTAACCCAGTTGTCCTGTTAGGGGTAGCCCTCAGTCACATCAATATGCAGGGGAGCACATCCACCCATCCCCTACCAGTTGCTGTGATTGCCTTTCCAACAGCGTTCTTTAATGTGCGGTTCAAACTTTCTACCATTCCTGAGCTTTGTGGATGGTAAGATATGTGAAATTTCTGTTTTACCCCGAGCAGCTCACACGTCCTTTTCATAACACTGCCCATAAAATGTCTTCCTTGATCCGAATCTATCTGTAAAGGGATTTCCCACCTTGGTACTACTTCAGAAGCGAGGATCTTTGCGACCGTGGTGGTGCTGCAGTCCCTGGTTGGGAAAGCCTCCACCCATCCAGTGAACTGGTCGATTATGACCAGGCAGTATTTCTTTCCTCTGCTTTCGGAAGGGGTCCCGTAAAATCTATCTGTAGGTTTTGCCATGGGCCCTTGGGGCGTGGCTGGTGTGATAGCCTTACTTTGATCGGTGCAAATGATGCATCTCTGACACTACTTGGCTATATCTCTGCCAGTCCACCACCAGTTCTGAAGCAGTCTACTGAGCCTACCCCATCCACTGCGGTCTGGTTCATGATACAGTTTCAGCAGAGTGTATTGTATACAATTCGGGGCCATTGCTAACAACCATTTCCTCCAAATTCCGTCTTTTCCCATGGTGGCCCCTGCCCTTCTCCTTCTTTCCTTCTCCTCGGGATCTGTATCTGCCTGTAATTTCTGCACATTCATCTCCCCTGGGCTATATGCAGCCACCCGGACTATGCCTGGTTCCTCTTTCTCGGCTGCGTCTGCCAGCATAGTACCCCTTTGTTGCTGGTTTTCCACCTTCCTATGCGCCTGTATTTTAATAACTGCTGCCTCTGCGGGTGTCCGAGCTGCTTCCACTCGCTCTCGTACTACATTCTCGTACCTTACTTGCCCTCCTCCTGAGGTGATGAATCCCCTCCTATTCCATGCTGCCATGTAATTGTGGACTATCCCGAATGCATACCGGCTGTCAGTATACACGTTCACCCTCTTCCCTTTAGCCGCTTTGAGGGCCTCCGTAAGGGCAATCAGTTCAGCTACCTGAGCTGACAGAACCCCTTCTAATCCCTCTTTTAAGATAGCCTCTTCATTCTGGTCTGCGACTGCCCACCCAGTCCCAAATTGTCTGTTTATGTATCGTCTAGATCTATCCACCTAGAGGGTCAAATCTGGATTCTCAAGTAGTTCATCTGAGATGCCCCCCTCCACCTCTTGGTCTAATCTCAACTGACACTGGTGTGGTTCCCCTTCGGATATCATCCCATCTGCTGGATTAACTTTAGTAATCCCTTATGATCTGTACTGCCTTATCTTTTGGTAGTAACACAGCTTCCCATGCTTCCAGTTTCCCAATGTTTAACAACTCCACTAAAGTATGCTGGGTGTGCAGTGTTATTTGTCCAGACGTGGTGACAGGTTCACACACCCGGACTGCCCACGCGGCACAGTCTAGCGCTGCCACGCACCTGGCCAGTCCCTTCACTACAGGGGGCTTCTGTGTGGAATGATATGCTACGGGTCTCATACTTTCTCCCCCTTGTTGTGTCCCTCCTGCATTGTAAAAATCCCCATCTATACTGCTGTAAACGTGGAATGGTCGGGACATGTCGGGTAGCTTGAGGGCTGATGCTGATATGAGACCAGCCTTTAACTCTGTATCCGCTGTCTCTTGCTCTGGTCCCCATTCGACCTTTTCTGTCCGGGCTTTTCTCCCTTTACTAACACCTGTATTGGCGTGGCCGTTGCTGCAAACTGAGGTAGGAAGTTGTGGCAGTAGTTGAACAGCCCCATGACCTTTCGGACCCCCCTTACTGTAGTGGGGCAAGATATGTCCGCAATGGCAATTTTCCTGTCCCGTGGTAGAATCTTGTTTCCCTGACCGATCTCGTGTCCTAAGTACCTAACCAGTGTCTGTCCTACTTGTGCCTTCTTGGGATTTATCTTAAATCCAGCATTTTTCAGCGTCCTTAAGACTACCAGGAGAGCTCAGATGTGGCCCCTTTCTGATTCTGACGCTATTAGGTACGTATGGTAAGATTGTACTGTTGCAAGGCTCTACGTTGCACTGACTCAGATTCTCACTCATGACCTGATGGAAGATATTTGGGCTGTTGTGGAATCCCTGTGGGAGCCTCGCCCAGGTACACCATCTCCCTCCCACTGTGAAAGTGAATTTATCTTGAGATTCCTGGTCCAGTGGTATCAACCAAGATCCATTGGCTACATCTAAAGCTGTAAATATTTTATGTTTGGGTTTTTACAATTAAAGCACACCTCGGGTTTAGGGACGGCTGTTGCGGTGACCACTGTTTCAGTGGGGTCTGTAACCCCCACTGCCAACACCTTTATCTTAGTTTTCCCTATGTGGTTATCTACCCCGCTGGCCCATCTTTCTAGCTCATCACATGTGTCCTTGTCTACTAGCCCGGTGTCTAGGATTGCCTGGTGGGTTGGGCTAAGGCCATCTTTGTACAACTGCACAAACTGTACATCACCTCGGTTTGGTGCAGCACCTACACCCCCGTAGTTACAATATGCCTCAAACTTCCGATTGCCATGTTCATGGGCACCCTCGCCCTTGTCTTGTTTTACTCCAGTCACAATTCCAATTCCAATTAACTGGGGCTTGCCCTAAGACTTGTGCTGTTTCTGCTCGAAAGGCTCGGAAATCGGCTTGCTGCTGTGCCTGGTCTGCCTGGTTGTCCGGGCACTGGGGGCACGTACTCTATCTTCATTGGGGCCACGGGATATGAGGGTGGTGATTCCCAACCCGCTTCCCATTGTTCCTGATATCCGGCTGTCTGTTCTGCCAGCCTGTTCCAATCTACATTACCTGTGTATTGTGGAGCTGCTGGTGGCTGTGTTAAAGCTGGGGAAACTGACATGAGATTTTTGTTTGCCTGTACTCGCTCTTCATTTTGGGATTTGTTGGCCAACATTCTGTTTACTTTCTTACTTAATTCTATGTGTTGTCTTCACATTAGGATCCAGGCTTTATCATCTTTATCTTTTTTCTGATGATCCCACCATTTTCTCTGATCAGCGGGTGAGTCAAATGGGTTCCAATTGCTCTTTATCATTTTGCCTATTGATTTCTTATTTTGTAGCTAAATGCTGTGTCAGGGATCCCTCTGCTCCCCACTCCGATTTGTCACTAATGGCCATCTCTGGATCAGACGTTCGGGGTATAGTTGTTGTCAATGGTATGGTTCTTACCCTACTTGCGACTAATACGGGATGTAATGATAAAAATCTGTAATACAGGCATTTCTACCCTACCCTTACCACCCCTGGAACTATTGCCTAGAGCCCAGGTTTCGGATATGCGGGGTGCCTGACACTTCCTGGGTTGGGATGGAGTTGGATTTAGTATGAATAAAAAGGTACTCACACTGTGACCCGTCCCAGTTCCCTGTTGGTGTCCTGCATCCTTCGGGCCCTGCTCGCAGCACCAATTGAAATGTCCGCAGAACACTCTGGTACAAAATTTCAACACTCGGGGTCCAGATGCAATATTCAGGTGGTTCCTTTATTCCGCATGTGGGGAGTAAACGCTGGGTAGTCCAGGCGCTTCTCCACCGAGGTTCAAATAAGCAGAGTTTATATATTTTTTATTATCAGTTACAACTTAATGGGATTAGTTGGACAAAGGCCACAGCACAATGAGCTCCTGGTGGGCTGATAATTGTTTTCTTGTACAGTAATTGCAGTGCAGAGACGGTGTATTGTCCTTTTGGAGACAGCAAAGAATGTATGTTTGTTCTATACAAAAGGTTTACAGGGGTTGACTGGGTGTGGTTCAAGACTATCAGATGGTGTTAAACGGCCTTACCCATTTCTTGATCGAGTCACCCCGTGTCCCCGCCCGTGTGTGTCTCCCATTTCCTAATTGCAAATTTACAGCTGAGCCCTTTGTACAAGTTTTTAGCTTTCATGTAAGGCTGTGATTGTCTGTGTATGCTTTGTCCTGGCTGGCACTTTAAAATAAATCCAAATTTTATGCATCTTCACTTGGAACATGTGATTCCTGGGACTGTGCCTGCGAACAGGCATTCCTGGGACTGAGAACACGAGATTTTTGGGGCTGGGCCTAGGAACACAGGGTTCCTGGGCCTGAGACTGGGAAGGCAGGATTCCTGAGACTGGGAACACTGGATTCCTGGAGCCGAGACTGGGAACATGGGATTCCTGGAGCTGAGACTGGGAACACTGGATTTCTGGGACTAAGCCTGAGAACAGGGACTCCAGGGATGGGAATATGGGCATTTCTGGGACTGAGACTGGGAACAATGGAATTCCTGCGACTGAGAATACAGGATTCCAGGGGCTGAGACTCGGATCACGGACAGTTTTGGGACTGAGCCAGGGAACATGGGATTCCTGGAGCTGACACTGGGAACATGGGATTCCAGGGACTGTGAAGATGGGATTTCTGGGATTGAGGCTCAGAAAATGGGATTCCTGAGACTGGGAACATGGGATTCCTGAAGCTGAGACTGGGAACACAGGATTCCTGGGTCTGAGACTGGCAACGCGGGCATTTCTGGGACTGAGATTGTGAACGTGGGATTCCTATAGCTGAGGCTCGGAACATGGGATTCCCTGGAGTTTAGACTAGGAACACAGGATTCCTGGAGCTGAGGCTGGGAACATGGATATTTCTGAGCTGAGACTGGGAAAACGGGATTCCTGAGACTGGGAAAACAGGATTCCTGAGACTGGGAACATGGGATTCCTGGGACTGAGCCTGGGAATACAAGATTCTTGGGACTGGGAACAGGGTTTTTATGGAACTGAGACTGGAAAGATGGGATTCCTGGGACTGAGCCTGGGAACACGGGATTTGTGGGACTGAGACTGGGACCACAGGATTCCTGATATTGGGAACATGGGATTCCTGAAGCTGAGACTGGGAATAAGGGATTTCTGGGACTGAGACTAGGAACAGGGATTCCTGGGACAGGGAACACTAATTTTTTGGGACGAATACTAGGAACATCTCTGAAGGCGGAGGGGCATGTTAGTGTGGTGGTGAAAAGGCATATGGGACACTTGCGTTTATCAATTGAGGCATAGATTACAAAAGTAGGGAGGTCATGTTGGAGTTGTATAGAACCTTGGTGAGGCCACAGCTGGAGTACTGTGTGCAGTTCTGGTCGCCACATTATAGGAAGGATGTGATTGCACTGGAGGGGGTGCAGAGGAGATTCACCAGGATGTTGCCTGGGATGAAACATTTAAGTTATGAAGAGAGGTTGGATAGATTTGGGTTGTTTTCGTTGGAGCAGAGAAGACTGAGGGGTGACCTGATTGAGGTGTACAAGATTATGAGGGGCATGGACAGGGTGGATGGGGAGCAGCTGGTCCCCTTAGTTGAAGGGTCAGTCACAAGGGGGCATAAATTCAAGGTGAGGGGCAGGAGGTTTAGGGAGGATGTGAGGAAAAACGTTTATATCCAGAGGGTGGTGACGGTCTGGAATGCGCTGCCTGGGAGGGTGGTGGAGGCAGGTTACCTCACATCCTTTAAAAAGTACCTGGATGAGCACTTGGCACATCATTACATTCAAGGCTATGGGCCAAGTGCTGGTAAATGGGATTAGGTAGATAGGTCAGGTGTTTCTCACGCGTTGGTGCAGACTCGATGGGCCAAAGGGCCTCTTCTGCACCGTGTGATTCTGTGATCCTGTGAACATGGGATTCCTAGGACTGAGACTGGGAACACGGAACTCCTGGGACTGAGTCTGGGAACATGGGCAATTCTTGGACTGAGACTAGGAACACGGGATTCCTGAAGCTGAGACTGGTAACACGGAACTCCTGGGACTGAGTCTGGGAACATGGGATTCCTGGAGCTGAGGCTCGAAACACGGGATTCCCCGGAGTTTAGACTAGGAACACAGGATTCCTGAGAATGAGCCTGGGATCATGGGCGTTTCTCAGACTGAGCCTGGGAACACAGGATCCCTGGGACTCAGACTGGGAACATGGGATTCCTGGAGCTGTAACTGGGAACACGGTATCCCCGGGACTGAGACTGGGAACACGGGATCCCTGGGACTGAGACTGGGAACACGAGATCCCTGGGACTGAGACTGGGAACACGGGATCCCTGGGACTGAGGCTGGGAACACGGGATTCCTGGGACTGAGGCTGGGATCACAGCATTCCTGGGACTGAGGCTGGGATCACAGCATTCCTGGGACTGAGACTGGGAACATGGGATTCCTGGGACTGTGCCTTGAAAAAGGGATTCTTGGGACTGAAGCGAGGGACATGGGATTCCTCGGACTGCGAACATGGGATTCTGGAACTGAGCCTGGGAACATGGGCATTTCTGTGACTGAATCCGAGAGCACGGGATTCCTGGAGCTGAGAATGGGAACACAGGCATCTCTGGGACTGAGCCTGGGAACAGCTAATCCTGGGACTTAGAACAAGCAAATTTTGGAACCGAGACTAGAATCACAGCGTTTCTGAGAGCAAGACTAGGAACATGGGCATTTATGGGACTGAGATGTGGAAAACAGAATAACTGAGACTGAGCCTGGGAACACAGGATTCCTGGAGCTGGGACTGGAACACGGGCAGTTCTGGGACTGACACTGGGAACACAGGATTCCTGGAGCTGGGACTGGAACATGGGCAGTTCTGGGACTGACACTGGGAACACAGGATTCCTGGAGCTGGGACTGGAACACGGGCAGTTCTGGGACTGACACTGGGAACACGGGATTCCTGGGGCTGAGACTGGGAACAAGAGATTCCTGGAGCGGAGACTGGGAACATGGGATTCCTGGGACTGAGACTGGTAACATGGGATTCCTGAGACTAGGAACACGGGATTCCTGAAGCTGAGACTGAGAACACAAGATTGCTGGGACTTAGAATGGGAACACGGGATTCCTGGGACTGAGTCTGGGAACACAGGATTCCTGGAGCTGAGACTGGGAACAAGAGATTCCTGGGACAGTGAATGAATGATTTTCGGGGTTCAGACTAGGAACAAGGGATTGCTGGGACCACGAAAATGGGATTACTGGGATTGAGACTGGGAAAACAGGATTCCTGAGAATGGGAATGGACATTTCTGGACCTGAGCCTAGGAACACAGGATTCCTGTGACTGAGACTGGGAACATGGGATTCCTGGAGTGGAGACTGGGAACATGGGATTGCTGGGACTGAGAATGGGACAAGGGATTCCTGGGACTGAGTCTGGGAACACGGGATTTCTGAAGCTGAGACTGGGAACACGGGATTGCTGGGACTGAGAATGGGAACAAGGGATTCCTGGGATTGAGTCTGGGAACAGGGGATTCCTGAAGCTGATACTGGGAACACGGGATTCCTGGAGCAGAGACCAGGAACACGGGATTCCTGGGACTGAGACTGGGAAAAATTATTCTTCGGACAGAGAACAAGGGATTTTTGGGATTGAGCCTGGGAGTATGGGGTTGCTGGGAAAAGGGTTTCCTGGGACTGAGTCTGGGAATATGGGATTCCTGTTGCTGAGAATGTGAACATGGGCATTTCTGGGGCTGAGCCTGGGAACACAGGATTCCTGTGACTGAGACTGGGAACATGGGATTCCTGGAGTGGAGACTGGGAACATGGGATTGCTGGGACTGAGAATGGGACAAGGGATTCCTGGGACTGAGTCTGGGAACACGGGATTTCTGAAGCTGAGACTGGGAACACGGGATTGCTGGGACTGAGAATGGGAACAAGGGATTCCTGGGATTGAGTCTGGGAACAGGGGATTCCTGAAGCTGATACTGGGAACATGGGATTCCTGGAGCAGAGACCAGGAACACGGGATTCCTGGGACTGAGACTGGGAAAAATTATTCTTCGGACAGAGAACAAGGGATTTTTGGGATTGAGCCTGGGAGTATGGGGTTGCTGGGAAAAGGGTTTCCTGGGACTGAGTCTGGGAATATGGGATTCCTGTTGCTGAGAATGTGAACATGGGCATTTCTGGGGCTGAGCCTGGGAACACAGGATTCCTGGAGCAGAGATGGGGAGCATGGGAACACGGGATTCCTGGAATGGAGACTGGGAGCATGGGCAATTCTGGGGCTGACCCTGGGAACACGGGATTCCTGGAGCGGAGACTGGGAGTCTGGGCAACTCTGGGACTGAACCTGGGAGCAGGTATTACTGGGACTTAGAACAAGGGATTTTTGGGACCGAGACTAGGATCACAGGGTTTCTGGGAGTGAGACTGAAAACATGGGCATTTATGGGACTGAGACTTGGAACACGGGATTCCTGAGACTGGGACCATGGGATTCCTGAAACTGAGACCGGGAACACAGGATTACTGGGACTCAGCCTGAGAGCACGGGATTCTTGAGATTAGGAACAAGTGATTCCTGAGACTGAGACTTTGGGAACACATGATTCCTGGGACTGAGACTGGGAACGTGGGATTCATAGGACTGAGTTTGGAAACTTGTGAATCCTGGGGCTGAGACTGGGACCACAGGATTCCAGGAGCTGAGCCTGGCAACATGGGATATCTGAGACTGAGCCTGGGAACACAGAATTCCTGGGACTGAGACTGGGAACACGGGATTCCTGGGACTGAATCTGGGAACACAGGATTCCTGGAGCTAAGACTGGGAATACGGGCATTTCTGGGACTGAGACTGGGAACATGGGGTTCCTGGACCCGAGACTGGGAACACGGTATTGCTGGGATTGAATCTGGGAACATGGGCATTTCTGGGACTGATATTGGGAACACAGGATTCCTGGAGCTGAGCCTGGGAACACGGGCAATTCTGGGAGTGATATTGGGTACATGGGATTCCTGGAGCTGAGACTGGGACACAGGCATTTCTGGGACTGAGTCTGGGAACATGGGTATTCCTGGGTCTGAGACGGGATCAAGGATTCCTGGGACTGATTCTGGGAACATGTGATTCTTGGGACTGAGAACAAAAGATTTTTGGGACCGAGACTAAGAACACAGGATTCCTGGGACTGAGACTGGGAACACGGGATTCCTGAGACTGAATCTGGGAACATGGGATTCCTGGAGCTGAGACTGGGAATACGGGCATTTCTGGGACTGAGATTTGAAATGAGGGATTCCTGGACCTGAGTCTGGGAACACAGGATTCCTGGGACTGAGTCTGGGAACATGGGCATTCCTGGGTCTGAGACTGGGATCAAGGATTCCTGGGAATGAGTCTGGGAACACAGGATTCCTGAGACTATGAACACGGGATTCCTGAAGCTGAGTCTGGGAACACGGGATTGCTGGGACTGAGAATGGGAACAAGGGATTCCAGGGACTGAGTCTGGGAACACGGGATTCCTGGAGCTGAGACTGGGAACATGGGATTCCTGGAGCTGAGACTGGGAATACGGGATTGCTGGGACTGAGAATGGGAACAAGGGATTCCTGGGACTGAGCCTGGGAAAAGGGATTCTTCGGACAGATAACAAGGGATTCCTGGGACTGAGTCTGGGAACACAGGCCTCTTGGCGCTGAGAATGGGAACACGGGCATTTCTAGGGCTGAGCCTGGGAACACGGGATTCCTGGTGCGGAGACTGTGAGCATGGGCAACTCTGGGATTGAGTCTGGGAACAGGTATTACTGGGACTTAGAACAAGGGATTTTTTGAACCAAGACTAGGATCACAGGGTTTCTGGGAGTGAGACTGGAAATATAGGCATTTATGGGACTGAGACTTGGAACACGGGATTCCTGAAACTGAGACTGGGAACAC
The DNA here is from genome assembly GCF_017639515.1 of Carcharodon carcharias. Classification (NCBI taxonomy): domain Eukaryota; kingdom Metazoa; phylum Chordata; class Chondrichthyes; order Lamniformes; family Lamnidae; genus Carcharodon; species Carcharodon carcharias. The sequence goes on along the minus strand of NC_054492.1, from coordinate 4,793,221 downwards.
AAGATTACTGGAACTGAGCCTGGGAACACGGGATTCCTTGAGCTGAGACTGGGAACACATGATTCCTGGGATTGAGATTGGGAACGTGGGATTCCTGGACCTGAGACTGGGAACACGGGATTCCTGGGACTGAGTCTGGAACACAGGCATTCCTGGGTCTGAGACTGGGAGCAAGGATTCCTGGGACTGAGTCTGGGAACTTGGGGATCCTGGAGCTGAGACTGGGCACATCAGCTTCCTGGGATTGAGCCTGGGAACATGGAATTCCTGGGAATGTGCCTGGGAACATGGTATTCCTGGGACTGAGACTGGGAATACGCGATTCCTGGAGTGGGGACTGGCAACATGGGCATTTCTGGGACTGATATTGGGAACCTGGGATACCAGGAGCTGAGACTGGGAACATGGGCATTTCTGGGACTGACACTGGGCACAAGGGATACCTGGGACTGAGCCTCGGAATGGGATACCTCGGGCTGAGACTGGGAACAGGTAACAGGGACCATGGGCATTTATGGGACTGAGACTTGGAACATGGGATTCCTGAGACTAAGAACACAGGATTCCTGAAGCTGAGGCCGGGAACACAGGATTCCTGAAACTGAGCCTGGGAGCATGGGATTCCTGGGGTTGAGACTGGGAACACAGGATTCCTGGGGCTCAGACTGGGAACACAGGATTTCTGGGACTAAGCCTGGGAATATGGGATTCCTGGGACTGAGCCTGGGAACACAGAATTTCTGGGACTGTGACTGGGAGCAAAGGATTCCTGGGACTGAGTCTGGGAACACAGGATTCCGTAGATAACAAGGAAGGCAAATGTAATTTTGGCATTTATTGCTAAAGGAATAGAGTATAAAAATAGGGAAGTGTTGTTGCAACTGTACAAGGCATTGGTGAGACCTCACCTGGAGCACTGTGCACAGTTTCGGTCTCCTTACTTGAGGAAGAACGTATTTGCTTTGTTCAGAGGAGGTTCACTAGATTGATTCCAGAGATGTGGGGCTTGTCTTATGAGGAGAGATTGAGCAGTTTAGGCCTATACTCGCTAGAATTTAGAAGGATGAGAGGAGATCTAATTGAGGTATATAAGATGCTAAAGGGGATAGACAAAGTAGACATGGAGTGGATGTTTCCCCTTCTGGGGCATCCTAGAACGAGAGGCCATAGTTTTAGGCTGAGGGGTGGTAGATTTAAATCAGAGATGAGGAATTACTTTTCTCAAAGGGTCATAAATCTGTGGAATTCACTACCTCAGAGTGCAGTGGGTGCCGGGACACTGAATAAATTTAAGGAGGAGATAGACAGATTTTTAATTAGTAATGGGTTGAAAGGTTATGGGGAGAGGGCAGAAAATTGGAGTTGAGGCCGAAATGAGATCAGCCATGATCATAATGAATGGCGGGGCAGGCTCGAGGGGCTGAATTGCCTACTCCTGCTCCTAGTTCTTATGTTATGGTCTGATGTTATTTCTGGGACTGAGCCTGGGAACACGGGATTCCTGAAGCTGAGACTGGGAACATGGGATTCCTGGAGCTGAGACTGGGAACACGGGCATTTCTGCGACTGAGCCTCGGAACACGGGATTCCTGGAGTTGAGACTGGAAACAGGGATTCCTGGGACTGCGAACAAGAGATTTTTGGGGCTGGACTAGGAGCAAAGTTTCTGGGAGTGAGACTGGGAACATGGGATTCCTGGGGCTGTGATTGGGAACACAGGATTCTTGGGGCTGACTTTGGTAACACGGGATTCCTGGAGCTGACACTGGGATCATGGGATTCCTGGAGCTGAGACTGGGAACACGGTATTCCTGAGACTGGGAACAGGGGCATTTCTGGGACTTAGCCTGAGAACATGAAATTTTTGGGACTGAGACTAGGAACACAGGATTCTTGGGGCTGGAAAGATGGGTTTTTTGGGACTGAGACTGGGAACATGGGATTCCTTAGACTAAGCCTGGGAACACGGGATTCGTGGGACTGAGACTGGGAACCCAGGATTCCTGGGATTGAGCCTGGGAACACGGGATTCCTGGGACTGGGAAGACAGGATTTTTGGGACTGAAACTGGAAACACAAGCATCCGAGTCGTTTCATTTTGAAGAAGTTATATTGGTTTAATGTTACCTCACCGATGCTGCCAGACCTGCTGAGATTTTCCAGTTTTGTTTTTTTTTTCATATTTCCAACATCTGCAGTATTTTGCTTTTTACCCTTATCTTTGACTTTGTTGTCCTTGCCTATGCTTATCTGTGTTGTGGCTATTTCCCAATTCTTCTACTTTCACAATAGTTATTGATCCAAAAACTAAATGAAGCATTGCTTATTCCCCATTTCAACTAAAGACTTGTTTGGAACCAGTTCTAGATGTATTCTAAAAACCTCATTTATTACCTCTATAGCAAGAACATCCTTCCTCAGGTAAGTAGACCAAAACTGCACACGATATTCCACATGTGGTCTCACCAAAGTCCTGTGTAATTGCAGCAAGACATCCCTGTTCCTGTACTCGAATCCTCTGGCCATGAAGGCCAACATACCATTTGCCTTCTTCACTACCTGCTGCACCTACATGCTTACCTTCAGCGACTGGTGTATGAGGACACCCAGGTCTCATTGCACATTTCCCTCTTTCAATTTGTAGTCATTCAGATAATAATCTGCATTCCTGTTTTTGCTACCAAAGTGAATAACCTCACATTTATCCACATTATACTGCATCTGCCATGCATTTGCCCACTCACTCAGTTTGTCCAAATCACACTGAAGCATCTCTGCATCCTCCTCACAGCTCACCCTCCCACCCAGTTTTGTGTCATCTGCAAATTTGGAGATATTACATTTAATTCCCTCATCTAAATCATTAATATATATTGTGAATAACTGGGGTCCCAGCACCGATCTCTGCGGTACCCCACTAGTCACTGCCTGCGATTCGGAAAAAGACCCGTTTATTCCTACTCTTTGTTTCCTGTCTGCCAACCAGTTTTCTATCCATCTCAATACACTACCCCCAATCCCATGCGCTTTAGAACATAAGAACTAGGGGCAGTAGGAGGCAATTCAGCCCCTCGAGCCTGCCCCACCATTCAATAAGATCATGGCTGATCTCATTTTGGCCTCAACGCAATTTCCTGTCCTCTCCCCATAACCTTTCAACCCATTACTAATTAAAAATCTGTCTATCTCATCCTTAAATTTATTCAGTGTCCCGACATCCACTGCACTCTGAGGTAGTGAATTCCACAGACTCACAACCCTTTGAGAAAAGTAATTCTTCCTCATCTCTGATTTAAATCTACCACCCCTTAGCCTAAAACTATGGCCTCTCGTTCTAGAATGCCCCACAAGGGGAAACATCTGCTCCACGTCTACTTTGTCTATCCTCTTTAGCATCTTATATACCTCAATTAAATCTTGTCTCATCCTTCTAAACTCCAGCGAGTATAGGCCTAAACTGCTCAATCTCTCCTCATAAGACAAGCCCCGCATTTCTGGAATCAATCTAGTGAACCTCTTCTGAACAGCCTCCAATGCAACTACATTCTTCCTCAAGTAAAGGGACCAAAACTGTGCACAGTACTCCAGGTGCTGTCTCACCAAAGCTGTGTACAGTTGCAACAATTCCCTATTTTTATACTCTATTCCTTCAGCAATAAATGCCAAAATTCCATTTGCCTTCCTTATTACCTGCTGTACCTGCATACTAGCTTTCAGTGATTCATGCACGAGGACACCCAGATCCCTCTGCACTGAAGCATTCTGAAGTTTCCCTCCATTTAAATAATAAGTCGCCTTTTTATTCTTCAGACCAAAATGGATAACCTCACACTTATCCATATTAAATTCCATCTGTCAAATTTTGGTCCATTCACCTAACCTGTCCATATCTATTTGTAAATTTCTTATTCCTTCATTGCAACTTACTTTCCCACCTATTTTGGTGTCATCTGCAAATTTAGCTATAGTACTTTCTATCCCTGAATCCAAGTCATTGATATAGATTGTAAATAGTTGGGATCCAAGGACCGAACTCTGTGGCACCTCACTAGTTACAGCTTGCCATTCAGAAAAAGACCCATTCACCCCGACTCCCTGCTTTCTGTTGGTTGGCCAATCCTCTATCCAAGCTAATATATTACACCTAACTCCATGTGATATTATCTTGTGTATTAATCTTCTGTGTGGCACCTTATCAAAGGCCTTCTGGAAGTCCAGATATACTACATCTACAGGATCCCCATTATCCACTTTGCCTGTCACATCTTCGAAGAACTCTAGCAAATTAGTCAAACACAATTTACTCTTCATAATACCATGCTGACTCTGATGGATTGTATTTTGACTTTCCAAATGCCCCATTACTACTTGCTTAATAATGGATTCCAACAATTTTCCAACAACAGATGTTAAACTAACTGGTCTATAGTTTCCAACTTTCTGCCCTTATTGAATAAGGACATTATTTTCACATTTTTCCAATCCACTGAAACCTTTCCAGACTCCAGGGAAGTTTGGAATATTATTACCAATGCATCCACTATCTCCGCTGCCACTTCCTTTAAGACCCTGGGATGTAGGCCATCAGGTCCTGGGGACTTGTCACCCTTTAATCCCAATAGTTTGCTCAGTATTTTTTCTCTAGTGATGGTGACTGTTCTAAGTTCCTCCTTCTCTATACCCTCTGCTCTACCTAACACTATTGGGGTGGTACTAATGTCCTCCACCGTGAAAACTGAGGCAAAATATTGATTAAGCATCTTTGCCATTTTTGCGTTCCCCACTATTGACTCCCCAGTCTCATCCTCCAAGGGACCAACATTCTCTTTAGCTACTCTCTTTCCTTTTATATACTTGTAGAAGCTTTTGCTATCAGTTTTTACATTTTGCGCTAGTTTTCTTTAATTTACCTTTGCTCTTTTTATTATTTTTTTAGTAACCTTTTGTTGCTCTTTAAGTTTCCAATCTTCCAGCCTGCCACTGACCTTTGCAATTTGGTATGCCTTAGTTTTTGCCTTTATGTTTTCTTTAACTTCCTTGCTTAGCCATGGATGCTCTTTCCCCCTCTTACCATCTTTCTTCCTTTTTGGAATATATTTTACTTAGGAGGAATTGAATATCTCCTTAAATATCTGCCGCTGTTCATCAACTGTCCTACCTTGTAGTCTTCCTGCCCAGTCCACTAGGGCCAAATCTGCCCTCATGCCTTTGTTTAACTCCAGAACAACAGTGTGGAACTCACACTTCTTGTTCTCAAACTGAACTTGAAATTCTAGCATGCTAAGATCACTCTTCCCTAGGGAACCCTTTACTCCGAGATCATTAATTAATCCCATCTCATCACACAAAACCAAACCCAGAATAGCCTGCTCCCTGGTTGGTTCCACAACATATTGCTCCAAGAAACAATCTCTAATACACTCTATGAACTCTCCCTTGAGGCTACCCTTGCCAATTTGATTAGTCCAGTCTATGTGCATATTAAATCACCCATGATTACTGCCGTGCCTTTCTTACATGCTCCCAGTACTTCCTGGTTTATTGTGCCCTACTGTTGAACTACTGTTAGGGGACCTATAGATTACTCCCACCAAGGACTCCTTTCCCTTGCTGTTTCTTATTTCTACTCAGACTGACTCTATGTCTTGCTCTCCAGTGCCTATATCATTCCTCGCTATAGCACTGATCTCTTCCTTTACTAACAAAGCTACACCACCTCCTTTTCTTTCCTGCTTATCCTTCTGAAATAGAGTACCCTTGGATATTCAACTCCCAAACCTGTTCTCCCTGTAACCATGTCTCAGTAATCGCCACCAAATCATACATATTTATCTCTATTTGTGCTGTTAACTCATTAGTTTTATTCTGAATGCTACGCGCATTCAGATACAAAGCCTTTAAGTTTGCCCTACTGTCAATTTTCCCTACTTTTATATGATTCTTTGGTACAATATGGCGTTCACATACTCTGTCCCTTCCTTTCACTTTTTGGTAACAATCAGCTTCGTCACTAACCTGCACTCTTACCCTCTCCTTAAACTTTGTTTTTTTTATATTTCCATGTAACTGAACGCCACTGTTTAGTTTAAAGCTCCATCTACAACCCTGGTTATGGGACTTGCCAGAACACTGGTCCCAGCCTGATTCAAGTGGAGCCCGTCCTAACGGAACAGCTCCCTTTTTCCCCAGTACTGGTGCCAATGTCCTATGAATTCGAACCCATATCTCTCACACCAAGCTTTGAGCCATGCATTTACCTCTTTAATCTTATTGACCCTGTGCCAATTAGCTGGTGGTTCAGGTAGTAATCCGGAGATTATTACCTTTTTTGTTCTGCTTTTTAATTTCGCCCCTATCTGCTCGTATTCCCTCAGCAGAACCTATTTCCTCGTTCCAGCTGTGTCGTTGGTACCTACATGGACCACGACAACTGGATCTTTCCCCTCCCACTCCAAGTTCCTCTGCAGCTCAGATGATATATCCTTGACCCTGGCACCAGGTAGGCAACACAGCCTTTGGGACTCTTGATCTTGGCTACAGAGAACAGTATCTATTCCCCTAACTATACTATCCCTGATTACAACTACATTTCTCTTTTCTCCCCCCACTTGAATGGCTCCCTGCACTATGGTGCTATGGTCAGTTTGCTCATCCTCCCTACAGTCCCCGCTCTCGTCTACACAGGAAGCAAGAATCTTGAACCTGTTGGATAATAGCAAGGGCTGAGGCTCCTGCAGTGCTACTTCCTGGATCCCTCTACCTGCCTCACTCATAGTCACACTCTCCTGTCCCTGACCACTGGCCGAATTAAAGGTGGTTAATCTAAGAGGTGTGACTGTCTCCTGAAACACAGCGTCCACGTAACTCTCCCCCTCCCTGATGTGTTGCAGTGTCCGAAGCTCAGACTCTAGCTCATCAACTCTGAGCTGGAGTTCCTCGAGCAACCAACATTTGCTACAGATGTGGTGACTAGGAACCACAATGGGGTCCACCAGCTCCCACATCATGCAGCTACAACACATCACCTGGCCCTGCATCTCTATTTTATTTAATTAGTTTTTCAATTTGTTTTTAAATTTCCTACTGGTCTTTATCAATCTGTAAAATATTTCTCCTATTTACCTTTAATCTGAAAGCAAGTTAGAATAGAGATTCAAAATACACTTTTTAAAAATCTCTCTGCTGAGTTGAAGCTGAAGTGTTAGGCCTCCGATCCTGGGCTCCAGTAGTCACCTTTAATCCGAAATCAACTTAGAATCGGTAGTTCAAGCTAGCAGTTACTTACCAACCAATGAACTTAAAGTTTTCCTGTGATGTCACGCTGTGTTTTTTCAATCGGCGACAGTGACTGCAGAGGACACTCTTCCCAGACACGCTAATCTCTTATGTGGGACTTTGCTGAAAGCATTCTGAAAGTCCAAATAAACCACATCCACTGGCTCCCCCTCATCAACACTACTAGTTACATCCTCAAAAAATTCCAATAGATTTTTCAAGCATGATTTCCCTTTCATAAATCCATGCTGACTCTGTCTGATTCTGCCACTGTTTTCCAAGCGCTCAGCTATTAAATTTTTTATAATGGACTCTAGAATTTTCCCCACTACCGAGGTCAGGCTGACTGGTCGATAATTCCCTGCTTTCTCTCTACCTTCCTTTTTAAATAATGAGGTTACATTAGCTACCCTCCAATCTGTAGGAACTGTTCGAGTCTACAGAATCTCAGAAGATGACCACCAATGCATCCACTATTTCTCGGGCCACTTCCTTAAGTACTCTGAGATGTAGATTATCAGGCCCTGGGGATTTATCGGCCTTCAATCCCATCAATTTCCCCAACACAATTTCCCTACTAATACTGAATTCTTTCAGTTCCTCCCTCTCTCTAAATCCTGTGCTTCGCAACATTTCTGGTATGTTATTTGTGTCCTCCTTTGTGGAGACAGAACCAAAGTATGTACTTAGTTGGTCAGCCATTTCTTTGTTCCCCATTATAAATTCCCCTGTTTTTGACTGTAAGGCATTTGAAGACATTTGTCTTCACCAATCTTTTTCTCTTCACATACCTATAGAAACTTTTACAGTCAGTTTTCATGTTCCCCGCAAGCTTACTCTCATACTCTATTTTCCCCTTTTTAATCAATCCTAGATCCTCTTTTGCTGAATTCGAAACTGCTCCCAATCCTCAGGTCTGTTGTTTCTTCTGGCCAAGTTGTATGCCTCTTCCTTGGATCTAATACTATCTCTAATTTCCCTTGTAAGCCATGGTTTGGCCACCTTTCCTGTTTTACTTTTGCGCCAGACAGGAATAAACAATTGTTGAAGTTCACCCATGCGCTCTTTGAATGTTTGCCATTGCCTATCTCTTTAAGTAACATTTCCCAATCCATCATAGCCAACTCGCACCTCATACCACCGTAGTTTCCTTTATTAAGATTCAGGACCCTAGTCTCAGAATCAACTACATCACTCTCCATCTTGATGAAGAATTCTATCATATTATGGTCACTCATCCCCAAGGGTCCTCGCACAACTAGATTGCCAATTATTCCTTTCTCATTACACAATACTCAGTCTAGGATGGCCTGTTCTCTAGTTGGTTCCTCAACGTATTGGTCCAGAAAACCATCCCATATACATTCCAGGAATTCCTCCTCTGCGGTATTGTTACTAATTTGATTTGCCCAATGTATATCCAGATTAAAGTCACCCATAATTACAGATGTTCCTTTATTGCATGCATTTCTAATTTCCTGTTTAATGCCATTCCCAACATCACCACTACAGTTTGGGGGTCTATATACAACCCCCGCTAACGTTTTTTGCCCCTTAGTATTTCTCAGCTCTACCTATACAGATTCCACATTGTTGGAGCTAATATCTTTCCTCACTATTGCGTTAATTTCCTTTTTAACCAGCAATGCAACTCCACCACCTTTTCTTTTTTGTCTGTCCTTCCTAAATACTGAATACCCCTGGATGTTCAATTCCCATCCCTGGTCACCCTGCAGCCATGTCTCCGTAATCCTGACTATATCATACCTGTTTATATCTATTTACGTGGTTAATTCATCCACTTTATTGCGAATGCTCCTCGCATTAAGGCACAAAGCCTTAAGGCTTGTCTTTTTAACATTACTTGTCCTGTTCCCACTATTTTTCACTGAGGCCCTGTTTGATTCTTGCCCTTGATTTCTCTGCCTATCACTTTTCTTATTCCCCTTTCTGTCTTTTGTTCTTGTCTTTGATTCCCCCTCCTCTGACTCCTTGCATAGGTTCCCAATCCCCTGCCATTTTAGTTTAAACCCTCCTCAACCACCCTAGCAAATAGTCCCCCCAAGGACATCAGTGCCAGTCCTGCCCAGGTGTAACCCGTCCAGTTTGTACTGGCCTCATCTCCTGCAGAACCGGTCCCAATTGTTGCTGTTCCATTTACATTTTATGGATAATGAGCCATTTAGGTTCAGATGAAGGCGGTACAGATATCTCTTCTTCTAGAAATCTCTCCAGTTCTCAACAAATGCAAATACTTTCCTCATGGTCCAGCTCTGCATTAATCTTCCTTGAGTTTTCCAACTCCATTAACTCCTTCAGCACCATCTCAAATGTGCTTCTATCTATATCATTACTCCTAACATGGACCCGGACTTTCAGTCGTTCTCACACCCGTTTCACCACGTGCTCAGCCTGGCACCAATAATACAGAAAATCATTACAAATAGGCCATGAATTAAACCACGTCACAAAATGGTCCAGTGCAACCAACACTAAATCAGAGAATAACTTCTGACATTCGGTCATTCTCAGTGATTTGCTTTGTAACACGAGCTGACGAGGATTCTTGTGGTGTATTTTTAAAAATTCATTCTCAGGATGTCGGCATCGCTGGCTGGGCCAACATTTATTGCCCATCCTTAGTTGCCCTTGAGAAGGTGGTGGTGAGCTGCCTTCTTGAACAGCTGCAGTCCATTTGGTGTAGGTACATCCACTGTGTTGTTAGGAAGGGGGGGTTCCAGGATTTTGACCCAGTGGCAGTGAAGGAACGGCGATATATTTCCAAGTCAGGATGATGAGTGACTTGGAGGGGATCTCCCAGGTGGTAGTGTTCCCATCTATCTGCTGCTCTTGTCCTTCTAGTGGTCATGAGTTTGGAAAGTGCTGTCGAAGGAACCTTGGTGAATTCCTGCAGTGCATCTTGTAGATAGTACACACTGCTGCTGCTGTGCGTTGGTGGCGGAGGGAGTGAATGTGGTGCCAATCAAGTGGGCTGCTTTGTTCTGGAAGGTGTCAAGCTTCTTGAGTATTGTGGGAGCTGCACTCATCCAGATAAGTGGGAAGTTAGGTGGTGAGTTGTCACAGGATTCCTAGCCTCTGACCTGCTCTTGTAGCCACAGTATTTATATGGCCAGTCCAGCTCAGTTTTTGGTCAACTGTATTTAACAAGTTTCTGGCCTTAATATCATTAGTTTCTTCTGTGATTTGCCTTTCAGTGTCACTGGGTCATTTCACACATTGCAGAAACAGGCCAAACAGTTCAATTCAATGTTTAATCTCCATGTGAGCAAATAATTTGAATCACAGTCACTATTCCCATCTCCCTTTATCCTTTCCTTCATCCAATTAGCCAATCTAATATTGAATTTTGACATAGTTTCTGCCTCGACCACCAACTCTGTAAGTGAATTCCACAACCTCCTGAATGCGCAAAGTTTCTCCTGCTCTCTGTTCTAAATCACTGATTTTATCTTATATCTATGGGCCCTCATTCCTGAACCCTCAAATATTGTAACAGTTTGCTTCTATCTGCCTTGTTGTCCCATCATCTGTTTTGTTCTAATAAGAAGACCCCAGTTTTTTTCCAGTTTTCATTCCTTTGTGATTTTTTTAAAAAATTCAACCAAATAATAAAATGTTAGGATATAAATTATAACCATCCGTAACTTGCTCTGTGTCTCAGCCTCACTGTGACTCAGGTAGTTCACAAACTCGGTGTAATCTCTCTAATATTGATATATATACAAGTTTCAATTTGAAGAGATGTAGAATAAATTAAAGTATCTAATTTCACATCTTGTTCTTCATTCTGTTCATTGCAAACTTTATATTTTACCAAAGAAGTTAACTAACTTCTTGCTAAGTTTTATTTACAAGAATGAATCATAAATCAGTATAATAGAATTTTTGGAGAAACTCATTGTCTGAACTGTCAAAGGATCTATTCTTCACTGGCAGTTATGCAGGGTTTGAACTATCTTTTCTGCTGCGTGTTTCAATATCTAACAGCAGTTTTAGCAGTGCCGTTGCATTATATGGAAAAAGACTTCTTCCCTGCAAACGGCTAATGGTTTTTCTCAATTCAGTCAAACACCTCATTGATTTCTTAAACATTCCTTCAAAGGACATTTTTGTGTGCTTTTCACAACTGTGTGAACTTGCATCCCTTGGGCCACTTACAACGTTGATGCTTCCTATTTTTTCTGGAACATGGTTCACTATTTCACCAGGTGTTTCTGTGTTATTCATCTCTTCATTACCCTGACTACCTTTCAGGCTGACGATATTCAGGTAGGGAGCTTCCATTCCATCACTATCCGAGTCCTCCGAACTCTCGTAATCCACTAGGCTTTGGGGCTGCTCAAGTGGCCAAGGCCTATTACTGCTCACCAGAAGTCCAGAGTTGTTTTCACTGTTCCTCAGCTCCCCCTTGGGTGCAAGGTGTGGTGCTGTGCAACTTACAACTGCTTCTTTTGAGCCTCCGATGACAGTTTGATTGTTGGTCCTGTCTCGCTCTACACTAGCAGTGAGATTGAGATCATCACGGATATCATTAATTGCAGGCGAACAAAATGATTCAGCAGCAGCATCAAACTGAACACAAATGCAGTGGAAGGGGTGCCAGTCCTCTTGAAGAAGTCGCAGATATCTCACTAAATACTCCAGGAAGCAGGTTTCAGTGGAAATCAGGAAATCCAGCAGCACACAATGATCAAAAGCTAAATTCTGTAGCATCAGGAGAAAGATACAATGGGGATTGAAGCAATGTTCATGTGTCTCAAGAGAGATGTCTGTCTTTCCCTGAGAGTAGCTATCCAACGATCTGTAGAGACAGATGAAATGATTATAAATATCCTGCAAATGAAACACAGCAGTTCAAACTAACCAGTTCAAATCTCACGATATCCAAAACTCTCAATATTGCAAACAGCAGTGGACAGGGCTGATTGAAATCCTGGACTGGCTCATGGGATGGCTGAATAGATAAATGGAGGTCACACTACAGATCAGGAGTGTTCCAGATTCCAGCATGAGTTAGCCGATGAAATGGAGTAGCAATACATTAATGAAATAGACTTCCACACACTCAGAGCCTGGAACAGGAAAACTCAAGAGTACACTGCTGCCCAGTGACCCTGACTGGAGAGCAGAGTACGCTGCTGCCCAGTGACCCTGACTGGAGAGCACAGTCCACTGCTGCCCAGTGACCCTGACTGGAGAGCGGAGTACGCTGCTGCCCAGTGACCCTGACTGGAGAGCACAGTCCACTGCTGCCCAGTGACCCTGACTGGAGAGCGGAGTACGCTGCTGCCCAGTGACCCTGACTGGAGAGCAGAGTACACCACTGCCCAGTGACCCTGACTGGAGAGCACAGTACACTGCTGCCCAGTGACCCTGACTGGAGAACAGAGTACACCACTGCCCAGTGACCCTGACTGGAGAGCAGAGTACACCACTGCCCAGTGACCCTGACTGGAGAGCACAGTCCACTGCTGCCCAGTGACCCTGACTGGAGAGCAGAGTACAACGCTGCCCAGTGACCCTGACTGGAGAGCACAGTCCACTGCTGCCCAGTGACCTGACTGGAGAGCAGAGTACACCACTGCCCAGTGACCCTGACTGGAGAGCAGAGTACACCACTGCCCAGTGACCCTGACTGGAGAGCAGAGTACACCACTGCCCAGTGACCCTGACTGGAGAGCAGAGTACACCACTGCCCAGTGACCCTGACTGGGGAGCAGAGTCCACTGCTGCCCAGTGACCCTGACTGGAGAGCAGAGTACACCACTGCCCAGTGACCCTGACTGGAGAGCAGAGTCCACTGCTGCCCAGTGACCCTGACTGGAGAGCAGAGTACGCTGCTGCCCAGTGATCCTGACTGGAGAGCAGAGTACACCACTGCCCAGTGACCCTGACTGGAGAGCAGAATACGCTGCTGCCCAGTGATCCTGACTGGAGAGCAGAGTACACCACTGCCCAGTGACCCTGACTGGAGAACAGAGTACACCACTGCCCAGTAACCCTGACTGGAGAGCAGAGTACACCACTGCCCAGTGACCCTGACTGGAGAGCACAGTCCACTGCTGCCCAGTGACCCTGACTGGAGAGCAGAATACGCTGCTGCCCAGTGATCCTGACTGGAGAGCAGAGTACACCACTGCCCAGTGACCCTGACTGGAGAGCAGAGTACACCACTGCCCAGTGACCCTGACTGGAGAGCAGAGTACGCTGCTGCCCAGTGACCCTGACTGGAGAGCACAGTCCACTGCTGCCCAGTGACCCTGACTGGAGAGCAGAGTACACCGCTGCCCAGTGACCCTGACTGGAGAGCAGAGTACACCACTGCCCAGTGACCCTGACTGGAGAGCACAGTCCACTGCTGCCCAGTGACCCTGACTGGAGAGCAGAGTACACCGCTGCCCAGTGACCCTGACTGGAGAGCACAGTCCACTGCTGCCCAGTGACCCTGACTGGAGAGCAGAGTACACCACTGCCCAGTGACCCTGACTTCCTGGCTCCCTCTCCCCACCCCAACAAGTCACACAGTTGTCAATTCCTGTGTGAGCCCCAACAGTGAGTATGTACCGCTATATAACTGCAAGAGGCATCATAATCAAACTAAATCCTCTTCTCAGCTCCTGTCTGCATGTGGCTGCTCTCCCAACCGGACAGGAGCTCAGAAGAGGCTGCTGGGCAGCAGTGTACTGTGCTCTCCAGTCAGGGTCACTGGACAGCAGCGTACTCTGCTCTCCAGTCAGGGTCACTGGGCAGCAGTGTACTGTGCTCTCCAGTCAGGGTCACTGGGTAGTGGTGTACTCTGCTCTCCAGTCAGGGTCACTGGGCAGCAGCGTACTCTGCTCTCCAGTCAGGGTCACTGGGCAGTGGTGTACTCTGCTCTCCAGTCAGGATCACTGGGCAGTGGTGTACTCTGCTTTTCAGTCAGGGTCACTGGGCAGCAGTGGACTCTGCTCTCCAGTCAGGGTCACTGGGCAGTGGTGTACTCTGCTCTCCAGTCAGGATCACTGGGCAGCAGCGTACTCTGCTCTCCAGTCAGGGTCACTGGGCAGTGGTGTACTCTGCTGTCCAGTCAGGGTCACTGGGCAGTGGTGTACTCTGCTCTCCAGTCAGGATCACTGGGCAGCAGCGTACTCTGCTCTCCAGTCAGGGTCACTGGGCAGCAGTGGACTCTGCTCTCCAGTCAGGGTCACTGGGCAGTGGTGTACTCTGCTCTCCAGTCAGGGTCACTGGGCAGCAGTGGACTCTGCTCCCCAGTCAGGGTCACTGGGCAGTGGTGTAATCTGCTCTCCAGTCAGGGTCACTGGGCAGTGGTGTACTCTGCTCTCCAGTCAGGGTCACTGGGCAGTGGTGTACTCTGCTCTCCAGTCAGGATCACTGGGCAGCAGCGTACTCTGCTCTCCAGTCAGGGTCACTGGGCAGCAGTGGACTCTGCTCTCCAGTCAGGGTCACTGGGCAGTGGTGTACTCTGCTCTCCAGTCAGGGTCACTGGGCAGCAGTGGACTCTGCTCCCCAGTCAGGGTCACTGGGCAGTGGTGTACTCTGCTCTCCAGTCAGGGTCACTGGGCAGTGGTGTACTCTGCTCTCCAGTCAGGGTCACTGGGCAGTGGTGTACTCTGCTCTCCAGTAGAGGATCAAGATCCAGTAGAGGGAGCCAAGAGTGCGGGTTTTACAGATGCAAAGGTTCAGGGAGCAATGGTTCTAAAAGTGTGGTTTGTGGAACACCAGTGTTCCCAGGTGGTCCAGGGCTGATCCACAATGCAAGTCACTGAAGCTGTTAGTTGGTGAGAAAAGTTTTACAAACTTTTACCTGCATGTACATCGAACGTTTCCTGGACTCATTGACATAGTGTGAAGCACCTGCTGACATTCACAAAACATACAACTATCAGATTGGATTTTCAAAACTTGTGGGGCTGAAAACAAGAAGAACCTGCTGAACGTGCAGCCTGACATGAGACTGAAACTGTTCAGCTTGGAACCAGACATCATCTCACTGGAGTCTCATCAAAAGAAGTTCCATCTTCCTATTAATTCTGATGATTTTTTTGCTTTGATTATGTGGCTCAGTGTTTTATAATGCTCCTCTGAAGCGTCTTGGGTTGTTTCATTGCATTGAAAGCACTATATAAGCATAAATTGTTGTTGTGTTATTTGAGTGAAGAAATTTTTCCTCATCTCAATCCTAAATGGCTGACCCCTGATCCTGTGACTGTGACCATGTTCCAGATCAGTGCTTTGCTGTGACAAATGAAAGTGGGTGGGTAGGACCTGTAGGTGACCCATGGGGTCTTTCACTCTGCCTAAGTGACCTGCAGACAAAATAGTTTGAGAAGCACTGATCTAGATCACAGGGTCATAGTCTCAGAATAAGGGGTCAACCATTTAGGATTGAGAGAAGGAAACATTTCTTCACTCAAATAACACAACAACTTATATCTGAATAGTGCCTTGAACACAATGAAACATTCCAAGATGCATCACTTGGGCATTATAAAACAAACATGGCACCGAGCCACATTGTTGTTGGCTGTCCCTCTATTCGAGGATGATGCCTACTCAGGGTCACGAGCTTCTGCCACGGGTTTTCATGACCGAGCCACATAAGGAACTATTTGGTTAATTGACCAAAAGCTTGGTCGAAGAGGTAGGTTTTAAGAAGTGTCTTAAAGGAGAAAAGTGAGGTAGAGAGAGACAGAGAGATGTAGGGAGGGAATTCCAAAGCTTGGGGTCTAGGCAACTGAAGGTCACCAATGGTGCAGCAATTATGTTTGGGAATGCATAAGAGGCCAGAATCACAGAGATCTCAGAGAGTTGTGGAGTTGGAAGCGATTACAGAGATAGGGAGGGGTAGGTCATGGAAGCATTTGAAGACAAAGATGAGAATTTTAAAATCAAGAGGTTGCCTGGTTGGGAGCCAATGAACGTCAGCAAGCACAGGGGTGATGGGGGAACAAGTTTTGCTGCAAGTCAAGTCATGGGCAGCAGAGTTTTGGATGGTCTCAAGTTTTACAGCAGAGATGTGGGAGACTATCCATGAGTGAATTGGAATAGTCAAGTCCAATGGTAACAAAGGCAAGAATAAGGGTTTCAGCAGGGTTGTGAATCTTTGGCATTCTCTACCTCAAAAAGCTGCTGAAGCTCAGTCATTGAGGTCAATAAATTATTGGGAACTAAGCGAATTAATTGATATTGGGATAGAACAGGAGGAGGAGTTGAGTTAGAAGGTCAGTGATGATCTTGTTCAATGACAGAGCAGGCTCGAAGGACCAATTGGCCTACTTCTGCTCCTATTTCTTTAATGTTCTTAAAAGCAAAACCTCTGGACAAGAATCAACACTACAGAGGAGCTGGAACTAAATTAAATAAACATATTTCAAAACTGCAGATTTGCTACCAAGGGGAATATTAAATTGTAGACTCAGTTTGCATCAAGTTTAAACAATCTGATCAAAATACAAAAGAGCTACCAACCTGTAGGAACGTTTATAGATGTTTAACAGCGCTCTGGCAGCCTCCACCATATCATCATCCTGCTCCCCGAAAACCAATGAAACCAAGGTGCATGGATGTGAGAGCAGCTGGGAACGTTCAGGGCACTGGAAATGCATCCTCAGAAACGTCATCAGTTGGGACATCCAAGACTGGAGCTCAGCTCTCAGGCACCCTAAAAACATTGTGTAAAGTCAGTACCACCTCAAGATCTGCTCTTACAATCAGCTCTTAAATACATTAGAGAAACCTGTAAACATTAAATGTAGAATGATAAGGTGATAAGCAAGAGTTACGGAATGACAGGATAAGAAATTCCACATTCCTGAGGTGGAAGAGTAGAAGTGGATGTAGTTTCAACACAATGAAGCTGTGCTCCTGTGTGGCTTGTTGGTCAGTCCACAATCTGTCAGTTTAGATGCCAGCCTTGGTTCAGTACAGAATTGCTTAGTCTCTCTGTTCATTAATACCCTCTGCATCTTTCCATTGATTGTCACTCCTTGTTCTTCCTTCCAAAATGAATTACCGCACTCTTTTCCACAATAAACTGCTTCATCTACCAGCTTGCACTTTCCACTTGGTCTATGTCTTCCTGAAGTATTTTACTGTCCTCCTGTTGTTTGCAAAATACTCTTATGTTTAGTAGCAAATTCCAATATCCTGCTCACGACACCCAAATCTAAATCATCTAAATGCAGAGAAATGGTAGACCCAACATTGGCTCTTGGAGTACATCAGCTCCAACCCTTCACGAAACCAACCAACAATCCCAACCCTTTGTTAATGCCGTATCAACTTACTGTCCCTGCCACAGTAGCCTTCTCTCAACTCCAGAACCAATGATCTATTTTTAACTTTCATTACTTCTCTTTGCTGTGGCTAATGAAGCCTCTGCTCTTTTATATTTCCCTTCTTATTCTTCTGAGGCTGAAAATACATCCAACAATTGTATTCCTTCCTTCATCTTCATGGTGCTGAAATCAAGACCCATAGCACCAGACACTAATTCACCTCAAAATGTCTAACCTCCATTAGTCTCTCTCTGGCCTCGTATAATCTCTAGATCTTTAAAAGCAAAGCCTGGAATCGCCTAATCATCACTCCTTGATTTACCTCATTGTCTCTTTGACTCTTTGCAAGCTTGGTGGTGCCATGTAAAATGCATTTCAGCAAGCTGATATTCCAATTAAAAATATCTGTCCTATTCAGTGAAATTTCTGTGCTCAGTTCAGGGACTATTCGCATTTAGTGGTGCAGTCACTGTGAATAAGTAATGTCTCAGGAGCTACTGGAGTTTCTACCATCTCTGCACAGTCATTATGTGTAGATCGGATAGGCCAACAATTTTGATTGGGTACAGCTAAACAATTTATATTTTGTTAGTAATTTCAGTATAAAAAATGCCCCAAAGAGCTTTGGAAATAGAAAGGAGCAAATGTTGAGATTTTGAGAGAGGCTTAGAAGAACTGACCAATGGTTTGTTCAAAGGGATGTTTTTTGACAACAGTTTTAAAGGTGTGAGGTAATAACAACTTGCCTGTATAAAGCACCTTTAATGTTGGAAAAAAAATCACCTCCTAGTAGCATCATCAAATCAAATTCAATGCCAAGCCACACAAGAAGATATTAAGAGAGATACTTGGTCAAAGAAATAGGTTTTAAGAAGCACCTTAAAAGGAGGAGAGAGAGGTAGACTGGTGAACATAAGAAAAAGGAGGAATAGGCCATACAGCCCCTCAAGTCTTCTGAACATTCAGTATGATCATGGTTGATCATCTACCTCATCTCACTTTCCTGTCAGGGGAGAGGTTTTTAGGGGGGGTGGGAGGGCGGCGGCAGTGGGGAGAACATGAGCTTAAGGCCCAGACAGCTGAAGGCATGGCTGCCAACGAGGTAGCGATGAAAACTGGGGTTGTGCAAGAGTCCAGAATTGGAGGAGTGCAGAGAGCTTGAAGAGTTGTAGAGTTGGAGGAGGTTGCAGAGATCGAGGGATTTGAAAATAAGGATGACAAGTGGCTGGAAGAGTGGGATTTGAGCAGGGGAATACGAGGTCATTTTAAGTTTAAGAATTTTGATAGTACTGATAGGCTATTGATTAGTGACAGCTGAACATTCACTGGCTGGCAGTGCCAAGTGCTAGTAGATTGCTCAAGTATTATTTTCATCAGTAAAATTGTTTACTGTGATCTTGAAGACTCCCGTAACATCTGGAAACTATAATTTTCTTTCTCTACTTATTCTGTGGATATGTCAGACACCAACACAGTAGATAATTGTAAGCAACCTTTACTACTTTAAGTCTTCAGGTTAGTTAAAGAATAAAATGCTAAATTATTACCTTTTTCTTTGTCTGCAAAGGTCATGTTTTGCACCTTAATTTCCATGGCTTTGATTAGAATTAGACTTACAGCCCTTAACGTCACCAGATCTGGCCCACAGTTCGAATCTTCAACACCAAATATCTCACTACCTCCAAAGAAAGATGGCTTGGGACTCACAGGAACTTGCCTTAACCAACCTGACACCAAAGCTTGTAACACTGCATTAGATACAGCCAGTAAATCATAGTGCATGTGGTTATCTTGCTGAGATATTGCACAACAGGAATCGGCATCATCTTCACCAGCTTGGCAAAGGATACATTGTTTGAGCAGCAAAAGGAGCCTTTTTTTAACCAAATAATGAGCAGAGGAAATGACACAGTGCAGTATTTGTGAGGCACACAGGTATAATATCCTCAGACAAGAGAAATTTAATTTCAGCTGGATTCTAATAGCAGCAAAAACTTCAAGCAAATCTATGAATGGAAGTTGGTTGGTTGTGGCAATGTTCTCAGTATCGGGTCTTGTTGTGGCTCCGCTTGTTCTGCAGTCACCAGAATATGAGGCAAACGTGACAGAGTAAAAACCATCGAATACAGAGTCCAACGGAATGAGGAGCTTCTGTATGGTCACTGCAAAATGGAAACATTTCTAAAGTTAAGTTAACTGAAGACGGTGTATGGTCATTGAGCACAATCATTCAAGTGTAAGAGAGCGGAGGCACACAGTTAGGTAGAACATACAAGTATATGAATTAGGAGCAAGAATCTGCCATTTGGACCCTCAAGCCTGCTCCGCCATTTAATAAGATAAAAGCTGATTTAATTGTAACCTGAACTCCACATTCCTGCCTACCCCAATAGCCTTTATTAAAAGTCTGTCTACCTCTGCCTTAAAAATATTTAAAGACTCCCCTTCCACCACCTTTTGGGGATGAGTCCAAAAACTCACGATCCTCGGAGAAAAAAATTTCTCATCTCTGTCTTAAATGGGCGACCCCTTATTTTTAAACATGACCCCTTGTTCTCACAACACTGTGTTGAGTACCCCAGGAAGCAGTGAATGGGAACTATTTAAGGGATAATTGGAGAGATATTTGATGGAGGTTGCAATTAAAAGGGATTCCGTTTGGGACCAGCTGGATAGACAGCTGGGTCTTTTCTGGGCTCACACATGTCACTTATTGACAAGCCCACTATTTATGGGTGACACCACAACAAATTCTGACAACTACATATCTAAATATCACAGCAACAGTTTAATTATAACACTAGATAAATAAAAGCTCAGCCAAACAAAATCTCCTCTGCAGGAACAAGGACTGCCACAGGAGAAAAACTCAGTTTACTTACTATCTCCAGACCTTTCATTGTATATTATTTTTGGGCGACACTGGCGATAGCAATTAGTAATCAATACAGGGTTGGGATAGGCATCAAATTTGTTACGTTAGCTAAATTACATATTTAATAAATAAAATGGAAAGATTAAACAAAAACTTACCTGTTTGATCTTTGATCTTCATTTTATTAGGTAGCTGGAGTGATATATAATGTTAGCTCTGATTCACACATGCACAGCTAGCTAGTCTTAAAAGTGAGGGCAGAGTTCATAAACTCTCAGTGCCAACTATTGAGTTTCCTTTTGTACTTAGCACTGAAGAGTGACACGTGTAATCAGTAATGAAGTATATGTGAAAACATATAATCTGTCATGTACTTCAATACAATTCCATGTCAATTTAAAGTTGTATGAAAAGTCACGAGAGTGGGTAGTGGGTGCATTTTCTGTTGCAAAGCCCTCAATCTTGCAGGTTTTTCCTGACAACCTGCAGGACATAAGGTTAAGATGCTCAAAGTAGGTGGCAAACTGTTGATGTAGGTTGAGAAATTCAATGATTCATTGATTGGAGTATTGCTGGTTCTTGCAAAAGTAAATTCAACAGCTTTGCAAACCATGGCTGTGTTGGTCATCTCAGCACTATCATGAAGAAAATCAGCTTCCTCCCTTTCAATTTTCTGAAAGTCTCTACTTATCTTACAAAATGGTGGAAATGCATTGAAAGAATAGCTTTACCCGGTGATTGAAAAGGCTTCTGTTGCCATGGCACCAGGGTCTGGTAACTAAGAAACATAGTTTTCTCCCTGTGCATTTAAATGTGATGCAAAAAGGTCAATATCTAGTTTTCCATACAAATTACACAGCTATAGGAAAACAGTCCCATCTAGCTTCCGTTCAAGCTGGTCACTGAATTTCCTTGATTTATTTGATTCGAGGCACCAGGCAAATGTTTAGCAGTGACCCAAATATCTCTAGATAAGCATCATTTTCAGAAAATCTTGACTAGTTCATTATGTGCCTGTGATTTTGTTCCTCCCATATTATTTATGTATGCCACTCCAGTTGTATTGTCTGGTTGCATAGCAACATTTACACGACTGTTATGTGTACAAAAAAGCTTGCAAGGCAAAGGCAGTCGCCTTCAACTCAAAGCAATTTCATTTCTTTCTGCTTGTGCTGTTTCTTCAGCATTTCACCTTCCTCCAGTGTGTGTGTGTGGTACCATTGGATAACCCCATCCTAATCCTAAAGCATTGCTTGTGATGTGTATTGTTGGTGTTCACTTATCAATGTCATTGACTGAGGCTTACACACTGTCAACCCACCAAGTGAGCTCATCATGAGCTGCAGGGGAAAGAATCATTTTTCTGTCATATTGCCCTTTGTTTTCTTTCAAAATCCATGCTTTTTCCTTTTTAAGCTCTCTGTCATGCAATGGCCCATACACCAGGAAAAGCAGCCATTAATTTGCAAGTCACAGAGGAAACAAATCATATTGATGGTGAATGTGAGGCCAACAAACGTTTGCAGAAATAACATATTTCCTCTGACTTTGCTTCAGTGAGACTACTGACTTGCATTGTAGAGGTATGAATCCTAGAAACGTAATTTTTCTACTGTGTCAAGGACTGATCTGTGCGGTTGATGACAAAAACAAGGTCAGTTAGTATTTGGGCAGTTTCTCTGACTGCATCCATTGTTCTCCTTCATTTTGGCAACAAGGTGTCATCTCTTTTTGCCACCAGTGTGACCTTTGCTCCTCATGATTGCAAATGGTGGTTTCAACAACTTTTGTGAAAACATGTGGTACTGAGCTCAGTCTATTTGTTAATACTTTAAACTACCATAGTGTCCCTTTCCATCTGAACTTTAGATATTTCCTTTGTTGTCTTGCAATTGGTACCATATAGCATGCATCTTTGAAGTCTATTGAGGCCATAAAACAGCCCCTGGTGAGAAATTGCACAGCAATGTCTACGGTGTACATTTTGAAATGTGGTATATCTGTTAGTTCAGGATATTAGATCCAGGATTGTGTGATATCCACCATCGTTCTTCTGTTGAGCAAAAATATTTAAAACATAGTCTCCATGCTGGGGTTTAGTCTTTTCAATCATGCCTTTGTATTGAAGTCTCAACAACAGCTTTAATTTCTTCACTGTTCAATTTGTATGGTTGAGGTATAAAAACTTGCTTGGCTGGACATAAAAAAAACAAATTCTAATTCATACCCAGAGCAATGTTCAAAATGGTTTGGCCCAATGTTATCATTGCCTAAGCATCTTTATAGCTGCTAAATCGACTTCCAATATACTCAATTTCAGTTGAGACACGAAAATAAAGCTTCACACTTTCACTTGAGATGCATTAGTACAGCTGTTGAGGTTGAAAGGTTTCCTAATTCTGGCTCAGCTGGCGGCTGTCTGCGGGCAGTTTCCTATACTTGTGTCTCAGTCTTTGTCCCTGTTAATGCCTGTTCTGCAGATAATGTGGGTGGTTGAAGTGATGATTGACCCTAAAATAACACTGAGGTACTTTCCTCTTGGATGGTATCCATTCTGCTTCCTGGTATTTCTGATGAGGAAGAAGCCTACTTGCACTGCCTGCCATAGGAATGCGATATGGGTTATAGCACATTCTCAACTGAGCGCAGCTTCTCATCACACTTGCTGTCTTTTGTTCCTCATCTATTTCTTTCACAGTCTTACGGAGATCATCTCTGAACAACCACTCTTTACACTCGGTTTGTATGGATGTGTGTATCTCAAGTTGAGATCAGGCTTTATTAGGTCTTCACTGAGCTGATTCAGCTCGAGACTGGTGTTGGCTTGCAAAGAAATAGCATCCTGTTGAGAGCACTGTCATTTGTAGATTTAAAGAACACTGCGAGCCCCTTCACTAGGGGCCTTTGGCACCTCTGAAATTTCATGTCCAAACTGCAAACTGAATGATTCAGATTTTCCCAGATCAAGGGATTCACCTTTGAGACTATCAAATTGTAGTTACCTGGCTTGAGGTAAGTCTGGCATATTTCTGACATGTATTTCTCCTCAAGGGGACTTGTTCAAAAAAATAATTCACCTTTTCCAGATGTTCATCACTCAGCAGGTCCCCTCCTCGGGCAGAGGGGGAGTGGAGGACACAAATCTGGATGCAAAACCAATCGATTGTTTTTCATGCTGGTTTGTATTTTTGTCACAAACAGCCAATTAGGTTCCCATGGGTGGTCCGTCTTTCATCAGCAGAGCACTAGATCTAGATCTATAAGTATCAGGTGGTTCATACTCATCATCAGTGCTCCCATGAAGCTGTTCAGCATAGAGATCAAAGGGGGTTGAGTCGGAGAATTGGTCATAATCAGCTAAGTCTTCGTATAGGCAAGCTTGAGTGTGGTGACTTCTTCTCGTCTGATGTGACTGATTAGCACCGCTTGCACAGCCACACCTACCACCGTTGGCACTGTTATTGGCACACAGAGCTTCAACTATAGTTTTCAGCTGCTTGCTTCCCTGTTTTGACACCGGGAACATGGCTTCCAAACATTCCACAGGAGAGTCAATAGTCCATTTGTCTCACAGACTTCTTGGGTCCAGCAGCTTTGGCTTTAGTCTTCTTGCCTGACTCCGCGAAGCAGGCTGCCGCGGCCTTATTCTTCGGGGGCTTGTGCTTCGCACTACTCAATGAGTTATTAGCTGGTGCCGTGGAGTTGGCCTTGCTCTGATTCAGTCAGAAAAACATCACTAAAACCCTTGGGCTCTGCTTTTTGATTTTCTTTCATATCCTTCTCGTTTCTCAAAACACAATATCCAAAAAATTTTGCTAACTGCAATGTTTTCCTCAGAGATTTGAATAAATTCTCTTACATCTTTGTGTTTAGCACAATAAGGTTTGCAACATGGTGAACGAAATGACTGTGCATGTGCAAACGGAATCTCACATTATTTTGAACGAACACCATTATGAAATAAAATGGCCATGTATATTATTATATACAAACATTATATTGGTGCATTGACTATAACCTTTACACCGCTGAGAATTCCAGGGAAATAATCACCTCTGGGCTGCCAATTATCTCATACTGTTGAATTGTGATAAATATTAATATTATAGTAAAGAAACTACTTGAATGTGAGAAGTGTTTGTTTTTTAGCTCCCAGATTAAATCTAAACTACAAAAAATAACCACTGAAGTCTCTAAATAAGATTTAAACACTAACTCTTCTTATTTTGTCTTCTCTTTCTCCAGATTCCCTATCTCTTTTAACTAGTTTTTAAAACCTGTTTTTACCCAATCTCTCCACTTTAATTTTCTTCCTTTAAGAATCGTGCTTTATCTGTTTTCTTCTTCCAGGATCATAAACCTCATTATTCAGATCAGAGAAACTTGACTGACCCAACTTAGGTTTGAATATGACTGCATTGTGTCAATCCAGGTCAATCCATGGAGTTAAAAATGAGTCAAAGCAGCAGACAGCCCTAACCAACTAACACTCACAAGCAGTCGTCAGAGCTCAGCTGCACCTAGATAAGCAATATTATGCCTGGTGCTGTGAGGGTTAATGCAGAAGTTGTCTTGTGGCATGTGAATAATAAAAACAAAGACAGGTCTTCAGACAATTAGGTAATTTTCCAACACGAGCATTTAAATTACAGACAATCCGATGGCAAGTATGCCAATGAAATCAGGAAACTGAGATTTGATATGATCTGTGCCAAGCTAGCTCATCTCTACAATTGACCTAAGAGAATAAAATGACGCACGGCTGCTGTTCACTGTATCTAGTGACCTCTCCTGGGAAGTGTGTGTGTATGCATGTTCCACAAGTACAGGATTGGTCTCTGCCATTTCCCCTCTCTCTCTCTCGCCTATCAATAGTCAGCAGCCAGTGACTTGGTAGACATAAGAATGGTTCACTTGTGAATGATTTAAAGGATCACTGGCACATGGTCCTTTATGTTAATTCTACAAATTAAGGTTATGTGTCTAAAGTTGTGAGCCAATCATTGGATAATAACCTATGCACACTGTTAACTTAATTTGTTTATTAGTTCTTTTGTTTATTTGGTATCCTCAAAGGAGTATAAAGAGACACTTTGCCTGTAATTATTGTAGCCTTCAAGAGTCAGTGTTCCACATTTACGCAGGTTGTGCAAGGTTGTAGCCTCTTTTTTCATTTTTTGAGGGGGCTGCTCCTGATATTTGGCAACCTGTTCAGAAAGGCAGATCAGAGGCTCTTCCTGGGCCTGGCTAAGATGGGCAGGGGGTGGTTGAGGGGAGTCTTTCGACTCGCCGGTCTGCCACTTTTCCGTGGTTATTATCCATGCCTGGGTGTCCCTGGTGTCTGCTGGTACATGTTTGAGGATTTCTGCCAATAGCGGGCATTGCCAGCCCCCAAAATACTATTTTGATAAGTTTCAATTGAAATTTTTGCTTTTAGTTACAATGCATCTTTAATGGGCAGTTAATTTATTGATTTGTTTTATTAATATACTCAAGAGTACAAGAATGGTTCACTTGTGAAAGATTTAATGGAGCACTAGCACATGGTTCTATATGTTAACTGCATAAATTAAGTATATGTGTCTACAGGTGTGGGCCACTCATTGGATAATAACCCATGCACACTTAATTTGCTCATTAGTTCATTTGTTTATCTGGTATCCTCGAAAGAATATAAGGAGACACTTTGCCTTTCTGTGGCCTTAAGGAGTCCCTGTTCCACGTCTACCTAGGTTGTGGCTCCGTTCCAACTTTTTGAGTGGGCTGCCCTTAAATTTTGTTTGCACTTCAGCCCCACGCTCCTGACCTTTGGCCTTCTGGTATGGATGGAGGTGGGCAGGTGTAAGCCCGCTCCTGGGCCTGACCAAGGTGTCCATTAACGGGTCTAGGCAGCAGAAGGTTAAGAGGGTTGTTTGTCCTAACCGTCTGTTCCTCTTCTGTGATTACATCCGCACAGGGTGTCCTTGGAGAGGGAGCACACAGTGTCCACAGTAAGCTTGAGGCCTTCCACAAGCAGTGGGTGCTGCAGGGGCTGGAATGCATCATAGTCCCCCCAAAATTGTATTTTAATTTAAATTTGATGAATTTCCTTTAAAGATTTGTTTTTAGTGCCACTTTAAAGGGATGCTAATGAGTTAGTTTATTTGATACTCAAATGAGTCCAGTACAAAAAGAGACTTATAGAATCCGAGTTCCTCAATCTACTCGGTCTACTTGTCAGAAGGTCCAGGTTTCAAGACCTGCTCCAGGCTTGGGTGCAGCATTCATCTGGATTGAGTTTTTCTCAAAAGAATATAAAGAAAATTCCCCACCTGCCAAGGTTGGATTTGAACTCATAGCTCCATAACTTCTTGGTTACTAGCTCAGTAACAAAGCCACTAGGCTACAGTAACCAGTGCCAAAATCAGCAATGGCACGAATTGTAGTTTGTAATGTCTCACTTTTTGAATAAATATAAAGAGACACTTGGCAGGCTTGAGGTTGCCAGATGGTGGATGTCCAGCTCGCAGCCCAAGCCATCCAGAGCCTTACAAACGTGGTGCTCAGCCCCGAGTGCACTTGTGTGGAAGCAGCTCAGGCGTGTGGAGCACGCCCATCCAAACTGACTCCCAATTGGACGGAATTTCTCACTGACCTGGTGTCCTGAAACCTCAGACCCACAATCTGAGCCGTCACACTGAAATCCCCTCCATGCCATTCCACTCTGCTCCACTTCCCTGCCCATGACAGCTGTCTGTTCACGCTGTGCGTTCCATCCTGCTGGAGGAGGGTCCCCAGTGGAGGGCTCTCCATTGCGGGAATCCTCCCTTTCTCCACTGGGGATTTGGAATGGAGGGTGGTGTGTGCAGCAGCCTGGCAAAAGTGGCTATAAACAGGTCCAGGCAGCTGGCAGTTGAGGGGGATCATTCAACTTAACTGTTTGCCACTCTTTTGTCATTATGTCCACACCCTAGTGTCCCTGAAGAGGGAGCATGCAGTGTCCATCTCGAGGCCTTCTGCGACTAGTGGGTGCTGCAGGGGCTGGAGTGCATCACGAGCCTCAGCATTGACATTATAATTTGGTAAGTTTCTTTGAAGTGTTTTGCTGTCACAGTAAAGTTATAGGTTGATCATCTGACTATTTGATCTGATTTTCAAAAGAGTATAAAGAAACGCTAAATTTCTGTTAAAGTTTCTGTTTTAGTTACAATAACATGGAAGTACCCCTTTAACAGGGGTTGTTAATTTGAAATAAAAAGAGAAAATGCTGGCAAAACTCAGGAGGTCTGGCAGCATCTGTGGAGAGAGAAACAAAGTTAACGTTTTGAGTCCCTATGACTCTTCTTCAGAGCTAAAGAGGCAGGTCCCCATCTGTGCACGAGTGCAGCATTCATCTGGCTTGAGTTTTTCTCAAAAGAATATAAAGAAAATTCATCACTTGCCATGGTGGGATTTGAACTCATACCTCCATAACTGCTGGGTTACTAGCTCAGTAACATAGCCACTAGGCTACAGTAGCTAGTGCCAAAATCAGCAATGGCACGAATTGTAGTTTGTAATGTCTCACTTTGTGAGTGAATATAAAGAGACACTTGGCTCTCTTGGTCCACTCTTTAGCTCTGAAGAAGTCATACGGACTCAAAATGTTAATTCCGTTTCTCTCGCCACTGATGCTGCCAGATCTGTTGAGCTTTACTCGCATTTTCTGTTTTTATTTCTGATTTCCAGCATCCGCATTATTTTGCTTTTATCTTGAGATTGTTAATTTGTTTATTTCATTGGTTTACTGATGAAACAAGAGTATCAAGAGATACTTATTGATGCTGGTGGTGGTTGTAGAGTTGTAGAGGCTGGCATCAAACATCCAGCCTGCCAGGTGAAACTTGGCGGACTAGTGGCCGGCAAGGGGAGGGGGTGGCCGGCAAGGGGAGGGGGCAGCCGTCTTTTCAGGCCTCCCTTGTGCCCATTGGAGTCGCCCCCCCACCGGGAGATATTCTACCAACCCCCATCCTTGTGTTTCCCAACCCCCTGCTAGCCTGGGCCCATCTCTCAATCAAGGCTCTATTTGTCTGCAGTCCCAGCAGTGGCCTCACTGCTCCCAGAGGTGCTGCTGGGATAAGACAGCTGCCAGGCATTTGATTGGCTAGCAGTTCCAGGAGACAGAACTTCCTCCTGATGGGGGCACAAGGCCTGCCTTGAGTCAATTAGATGCCCGGCAGCCATTAAGTGGCTCCAGTACAAGCCAGGCAAGCACAGATGGAGACCTGCCCCAAGTGTAAAATTCAGCCCATGGTGACTGGGGGCTGAGATGATGCTGCTTATAAGAGGGAGCCACACAGAGACAAAGGTTACATCAGGAAGCATTACCCTAACAAATAAAAGGTGGCAAATTTCTTGTTTCCAGCTGAACATCAGCTGCTGAGAGAAGGTGGACTATTTTTTGGTGAACAGGTTTCTTGAAGCATACTTAAGATTTAAGATGAAAAAGGATATTGCAGTCAGTGCTTCATGAAGATCAGGGCAATGACAATAGCTGTGAGGTGATGGCATAGTGGTACTGTTGCTGGACTAGTAATCCAGAGACCCAGGGTAATTTGAATTCAATAAAAAATCTGGAATTAAAAGTCTGGTGACTGAATCATTGTTGACTGTTGTAAAAATCTGGTTCACTTCGCTTTAGGGAAGGAAATCGGTTGTCCTTACTAGGCCTACACTTGACCCACAGCAATGTGGTTGACTCTTAAAAGCTCTTTGAAATAGGCAAGTTGTAACAAACCTCTACAAAGTCACAAAAAAGGAATGAAACCGGACCTAGGCACCGGAAACGATCTCAGCCCTGTGTACCCTGCAAAGTCCTCCTTCTGGGGGCTAGTGCCAAAATTAGAAGAGCTGTCTCACAGACATGTCAAGCAACAGCCTGATATAGTCATCCTCATGGAATTATGCCTTACAGACAATGTCCCAGACACCACTATCATCATCCCTGGATATGTCCTGTCTCACCAGCAAGACAGGCCCAGCAGAGATAGCAGCACAGTGGTATACAGTCCTCAACATCGACTCCCTGACCCATGAAGTCTCATGGCATCAGATCAAACACGGGCAAGGAAACCTCTTGCTGATTACCACGTACCGTCCTCCTCAGCTGATGAATCAGTGCTCCTCCATGTTGAATACCACTTGGAGGTGTACAGAATGTACTCTGGATGGGGGACTTCAATGCGCATCACCAAGAGTGGCTTGGTAGCATCACCACTGACCGAGCCCTAAATGACACAGCTGATAGACTGGGTCCACGGCAGGTGGTGAGGGAACCAACAAGAGGGAAAAACATACTTGACCTCACCAACATGCCTGCCACAGATCTATCTGTCCAAGACAGTATTGATAGGGGTGACCACCGCATAGTCATTGTGGAAAACACATATTGTCCCACCTTTGCCTTGATACCTTCCATCGTGTTGTGTGGCACTACCACAGTACTAAACGGGATAGATTTCAAACAGATCTAGTAACTCAAGGCTGGGCATGAAGCGCTGTGGATCATCAGCAACAGGATTGTACTCGAACATAATCTGTAACCTCATGGACTGACATATTCCCCTTTCTACCATTACCATCAAGCCAGGGGATCAACCCTGGTTCAATGAAGTGTGGAGGAGGGCATGCCAGGAGCAGCACCAGGTACACCTAAAAATGAGGTGTCAACCTGGTGAAGCGACAACATAAGACTACCTGCGTGCCAAACAGCATAAGCAGCGAGTAATAGACAGGGCTAAGCGATCCTACAACCAACAGATCAGATCTAAGCTCTGCAGTCCTGCCACATCCAGTTGTGAATGGTGGTGGACAATTAAACAACTCACTGGAAGAGGAGACTCCACAAGCATCCCCAACCTCAATGATGGAGGAGCCCAGCACATCAGTGCAAAAGACAAGGCTGAAGTATTTGCTACAATCTTCAGCCAGAAGTGCCGAGTGTATGATCCATTTCGGCCTCCTCCAGAGGTCCCCAGTATCTTTTAATGCCAGTCTTCAGCCAATTCGATTCACTCCACGTGATATCAAGAAATGGCTGAAGGCACTGGATACTGCAAAGGCTATGGGCCCGGACAATATTCCGGCAATGGTACTGAAGACTTGTGCTCTAGAACTTGCCATGCCCCTAGCTAAGCTGTTCCAGTACAGCTACAGCACTGGCATCTACCCGGAAAATTGCCCAGATAGGCCCTGTGCACAAAAAGCAGGACAAATCAAACTCGGCCAATTATCGCCCCATCAGTCTACTCTCAACTATCAGTAAAGTAATGGAAGGGGTCATCAACAGTGTGATCAAGTGGCACTTGTTCAGCAATAACCTGCTCACTGATGCCCAGTTTGGGTGTTGCCAGGGCCACTCAGCTGCTGACCTCATTACAGCCTTGGTTCAAACATGGACAAAAGAGCTGAACTCCCGAGATGAGATGAGAGTGACTGTCCTTGACATCAAGATCACATTTGACTGAGTGTGGCATCAAGGAGCCCTAGCAAAACTGGAGTCAATGGGAATCAGGGGAAAATCTCTCCACTGGTTGGAGTCATACCTAGCACAAAGGAAGATGGCTGAGGCTGTTGAAGGTCAGTCAGTCATCTCAGCTCCAGAACATCGCCACAGGAGTTCTTCAGGGTAGTGTCCTCGACCCAACCATCTTCAGCTGCTTCAGCACTGACCTTCCTTCCAACATAAAATCAGAAGTGGGGATGTTCACTGATGAATTACACAACGTTCAGCATCATTCGCGACTACTCAGATACTGAAGTAGTCCATGTCCAAATGCAGCAAGACCTGGACAAAATCCAGGCTTGGGCTGATAAGTGGCAAGTAACATTTGCGCCATACAAGTGCCAGGCGATGACCATCTCCAACAAAAGAGAATCCAACCACTGCCCCTTGATGTTCAATGACATTACCATCACTGAATCCCCCACTATTGACATCCTGAGGGGTTACCAGTGACCAGAAACTGAACTGGACTAGCCGTATAAATACCATGGTCACAAGAGCAGATCAGAGGCTAAGAATCATGCGAAGAGTAACCCACCTCCTGACACCTAAGCCTGTCCACCATCTAAAAGGCACAAGTCAGGAGTGTGATGGAATAATCTCCACTTGCCTGGATGAGTGCAGCTCCCACAACACTCAAGAAGCTGGACACCATCCAGGACAAAGCAGCCCCCTTGATTGGCACCACATCCACAAACATTCACTTCCTCCACTACCGACACACAGTAGCAGCAGTGTGTACCATCTACAAATGCACTGCAGGGATTCACCAAAGCTCCTTCGACAACACCTTCCAAACCCACGACCAATACCACCCAGGAGGACAAGGGCAGCTGATAGATGGAACACCACCACCTGGAAGTTTCCCCCCAAGTCACTCACCATCCTGACTTGGAAATATATCACCGTCCCCTAACTTTCGCTGGGTCAAAATCCTGGAACTCCTTTCCTAACAGCACCGTGGGTGTACCTACACCACATGGACTGCAGCGGTTCAAGAAGGCAGCTCACCACCATCTTCTCAAGGGCAATTAGGGATGGGCAATAAATGCTGGCCCACCCAGCGATGCCCACATCCCATGAATGAATAAAAGAAAAACAACTGAGGAAGGGACAAAAAGATTGTTATTTTACAATGAAAATCAGCGACATATCACAAAGTCATTCCTTTTATAGATACACTCTCAATAATGGTCACACTTGTAGCCCAAAGATTAAAATGGCCAAGCTTTTCAATATGAACTAATCATAAAGCCACCCTGGAGCCTTCTTAGAAACTAGGGCTTCAAAAAATCCACATCTATCTGCTGAGTTGTGATATTAAATATCCAATAATTCAGAATCCTTGCGTTAAAACGATAACATCCATTAATTTCATGCAAGGACACAGAGTGCAATAACTAGCTGAAGAATTAGATAGCTGCAGGCATTTGCACTTTTGCAGTCACTAAAATTTCTTTTCTTTTTAAACAAGTCATTTGAGGAGAATGTGAGGGGAGGACCCTGGGACAGGCAGTCAGCAGCACCTAGAGGACAGTGGAAGTGAAGGACCCTTGCACAGTCAGTCAGCAGCATCAATGGCAGAGTGCGAGAGGAGGACCCTGGGACAGACGGTCAGCAGCACATAGAGGAGAGTGCGAGAGGACTTTAAGAGCCAGAGTTTACCTGAGAGGGAGCGGAGCGGCATTTACCTATGAGGGAGCCGGTTCTCACCCAGACACTCGGTGGTGCTGGAATTCAAAAGGAGTGACGTCAGGATAAGGGAGACAGCTGATTGGTAGGTAGTGGATAAGTTGTTTATTTTTCAACTTTAAAGCAACGTTACAGATGTAAGAGTCTCTGGATGACCACATGCGCAGAAAGTGCCACCGGCTTCACCGGCGTGAGAAACAGGTTTCAGAGCTTGAGCATCAGCTGGAGACGCAGCAGCGCATCTGCAAGGCTGAGGGTTATGTGGATAGCACATTTTTAAATGTGGTCACTCTGCAGCGTAAGGAAGTGCAGTCAGAGAGGGAATGGGTAACCACCAGTCAGGAGAGGGGAGGCAGGCAGGTAGTCAGGAAAACCCCAGAGTGCATCTCACTCAAGAACAGTTTTCCTGTGTTGGAAAATGGTGAGGGTGAAGGTTCCTCTGGAGAGTGCAGACAGAGCCACGTTCATGTACTGTGGGTAGCTCAGCTGCACAAGGGGGGAGGATTAAGGGTGCAAGAGCAATAGTGGTAGGAGACTCAATAGTGAGGGGTGTAGATAGGTGCTTCTGCGGCCATAGACGTGACTCCAGGATGGTGTGTTGCTCCCCTGGTGCCAGGGTCAAGGATGTCACAGAATGGCTGCAGGGCATTCTGAAGGGGGAGGGCGAACAGTCAGAGGTCGTGTTCACATTGCTACCAACGACATAGGTAGAAAGAGGGATGAGGTCCTGCAACAAGAATTTAGGGAACTAGGTAGCAGATTAAAAAGATGGGCCTCAAAGATTGTAATCTCTGGATTACTCCCTGTGCCATGTGCTTGTGAGTATAGGAATAGGAGGATGGAAAGGATGAATGATGAAAGAGGATGATTCTTTTCCAAGAATCCTTAGATTCTGAGAAAGTCCCAGAGGATTAGAAAACTGCCAATGTAACACCCTTTCTAAAAAAGGGAGGGAGACAAAAAAATAGGTAACTATAGGCCAGTTAGCTTAACATCTGTCATTGGGAAAATGTTAAGAGTCTTGTAAAGGATGTAACAGCAGAGCATTTAAAAATTTATAATATAATCAAGCAGACTCAGCATGCCTTCATGAAAGGGAAATCATGCCTGCTAAATTTATTAGGATTCTTTGAGGAGGTAACAAGCAGGATAGATAAAGGGGAACCAGTAGGTGTAATATATTTGGATTTCCAAAAGGCAAGGTACCACACATAAGGCTACTTAGTAAGATAACAGCCCATGGTGTTGGGGGTAATATATTAGCATAGATAGAGGACTGGCTAGTTAATAAAAAAGAGAGTTGGGATCCAGGGGGCATTTTCAGGGTGGCAACCTGTAACTTGTGGAGTGCCACAGGGATCACTGCTGGGGCCTCAATTATTTACAATATATATTAATGACTTGGATGAGGGAAATGAGTGTACTATCACCAGGTTTGCAGATGGCACAAAAATAGGTGGGATGACACAAAGAGTCTACAGAGAGTATACACAGATTAAGTGAGTGGGCAAAAAAGTGGCAGATGGAATATAATGTGGGAAAATGTGAGGTTATGCATTTTGGCAGGAAGAATAGAGAAGTTGAATATTACTTAAATGGAGAAAGACTGAAGAAAGCTTCAGCACAGAAGGATTTGGGAGTCTTCATGCATGAATCACAGAAAGCTAATATACAAGTTAAGCTGGTAATAGGTAAGGCAAATGGAATGTTGGACTTTATTTCAAAGGGAATGTAGTATAAAAATAGGAAAGTCCTGCTAAAGCTTACAAGGCACTAGTTAGACCACACCTAGAATACTGTGAACAGTTTTGGTCCCCTTATCTAAGGAAAGATATCCTGGCATTGCAGGCAGTCCAGAGAAGGTTCACTAGGTTGATCCGGGGGATGGAGGGGATTTCTTATGAGGAGAGGTTGAATAGGTTAGGTCTGTACTCATTGAGTTTAGAAGAATGGGAGGTGACCTTATTGAAACACATAAGATTCTTAGGGGGCTTGACAGGGTAGATGCTGAGAGGTTGTTTCCCCTTGTGAGAGAGAGTCTAGGACCAGAGGGCATAATCTCAGAGTAAGGGGATGCGCATTTAAAACAGAGATGAGGAGAAATTTCTTCTCTCAGAGGGTAGTCAATCTATGGAATTCTTTACTGCAGAGGGCTGAAGAGGCTGGGTCATTAAGTATATTCAAGGCTGAGATAGACAGATTTTTAATCAGTAAGGGAATCAAGGGATATGGAGAACAGGCAGGAAAGTGGAGTTGAGGATTATTAGATCAGCCATGATCTCATTGAATGGCGGATCAGACTGGATGGGCCGAATGGCCTCCTTCTGTTCCTACGTCTTATGGAATGCATGGCTAAACAGATGGTGCAGGAGGGAGGGCTTTAGTTTCCTGGATCACTGGGTCTGTTTCTGGCAAAGTGGGACGTACAAGTACGGATGGGTTGCACCTGAACCGGAACGGGACAAACATCCTTGCGGGGAGGTTGGTGGCGGGGGGGGGGGGGGGGGGGGGGGGGGGGGGGGGGGGTTAAACTAATTTGGCGGGGGAATGGGATATAGAGTGGAGGTACAGGAGGGGGTGATGCATGAAACAGAAGAGAAACTAAGTCAGTCTGGAAGGCAGAGCAAATATAGACCTGTCAAGGCACAAAGGAATAATGCAAAACTGGATTACATCTATTTTAACACAAGGAGTCTTACAAGTGAGGCAGATGAACTGAGGGCGTTGATTACCACATGGGAATATGATATTGTTGCTAACACAGAGACATGGTTGAGGGAAGGGCAGGACTGGCAGCTCAATATTCCAGGGTACAGAATCTTCAGGTGTGACAGGGAAGGCTGTAAAAGAGGTGGCATTGCCCTATTGATCAAGGAGTCAATTACTGCAGTAAAGAGGGATGATATCTTAGAAGGTTCTTCAAATGAGGCCATATGGGTAGAACATAAAAAGAAAAAGGGGCCAATCACTTTGCTGGGAGTGTACAATAGGCCTCCAAACAGTCAGGGAGAGTTAGAGAAGCAGATATGTAAGCAAATCTCAGAGAAGTGTAAAAATAATAGGGTAATAATAGTAGGGGATTTCAACTTCCCCAATATTAACTAGGATAGTCTTAGCGTGAAAGGCTTAGAGGGAACAGAATTCTTAAAGTGATCCAGGAGAGCTTTTTGACTCAGCAAGTAGAATGTCCTACAAGAGAAGGGGCGGTACTTGACCTAAGCTTAGGGAGTGAAGCCGGGCAAGTGGCAGAAGTGTCGGTGGGGGGAGCATTTTGGGGATAGTGACCATAACTTGTAAGATTGAAGGTAGTTATGGAAAAGGACAAAGATGGACTAGAAATAAAGATTCTGAATTGGGGGAAGGCCGACTTCAATATGACAAGACAGGGTCTGGCCAAAGTGCACTGGGAGCAGCTACTTATAGGAAAGTCTGTATCAGATCAGTGGGAGTCATTCAAAATGGAAATAGTGAGAGTTCAGAGCCAACATGTTCCGGTAAAGGTGAAGGGTAGGACCAACAAGTCCAGGGAACGCTGGATGTCAAGGGATATAGAGGATTGGATAAGGAAAAAAGGTGTATGGCAGATACAGAGGGCTGAAAACAGCAGAAGCCCTAGAGGAGTATAGAAAGTGTAGAGGGGTTCTTAAAAATGTAATTAGAAGAGCGAAGAGGGGGCGTGAAAAAGCACTGGCAGGCAATGTAAAGGAAAATCCCAAGGCATTTTATAAATATATTTGGGGCAAGAGGATAACCAGGGAAAAAGTAGGGCCCATTAGGGACCAAAGTGGCAATCTGTGCGTGGAGCCAGAGAACGTAGGTGAATTTTAAATGATTACTTTTCATCTGTGTTCACTATGGAGAAGGGCGAAGTAGATGTAGAAATCAGGGAGAGGGACTGTGATATACTTGAATAAATTAACATTGAAAGGGAGGAGGTATCAGTGGTTTTAGCGGGCTTAAAAGTGGATAATCCCCAGGTCCAGATGAGATGTATATTAGGCTGCTATGTGAGGCAAGGGAGGAGATTGCAGGGGCTTTGACACTAATTTTCAAATCCACTCTGGCCACAGGAGAGGTGCCAGAGGACTGCAAATGTGGTACCATTATTCATGAAGGGTAGTAGGGATAAACCAGGTAATTACAGGCCAGTGAGTCCAACATCAGTGGCAGGGAAACTATTGGAAAAATATTCTGAGGGACAGGATTAATCTCCACTTGGAGAGGCAGGGATTAATCAGGGATAGTCAGCATGGCTTTGAAGGGGAGGGGGGAGATCATGTCTAACAAATTTGATTGAATTTTTCAAGGAGGTGCCTGGTTGTGTAGATGAGGGTAGTGCAGTTGATGTTCTCCATGGACTTCAGTGAGGCTTTTGACAAGGTCCCACATGGGAGAATGGTCAAGAAGGCAACAGTCCATGGGATCCAGGGCAATTTGGTAAATTGGATCCAAAATTGGCTTAGTGGCAGGAGGCAGAGGGTGATGGTCGAAGGTTATTTTTGTGATTGGAAGCCTGTGACAAGTGGTGTACTGCAGGGATCAGCGCTGGGACCCTTGCTGTTTGCAGTGCACATTAATGATTTAGACATGAATATAGGAGGTATGATCAGTAAGTTCGCAGATGACATGAAAATTGGTGGTGTTGTAAATACTGAGGAGGAAAGCGTTAGATTACAGGGTGATATAGATGAGCTGGTAAGATGGGCAGAGCAGTGACAAATGGAATTTAATCCTGAGAAGTGTGAGGTGATGCATTTTGGGAGGACTAACACAGCAACGGAATACACAATGAATGGTAGGACCCTAGGAAGTACAGAGGATCAGAGGGACCTTAGTGTACATGTCCATAGATCCCTGAAGGCAGCACCACAGGTAGATATGGTGGTTAAGAAGGCATATGGGATACTTGTCTTTATTAGCTGAGCACAGAATACAACAGCAGGGAGGTTATGTTGGAGCTGTATAAAATGCTATTTAGGCCACAGCTGGAATATGTGCGCAGTTCTGGTCTCCACACTATAGAAAGGATGTGATTGAGCTGGAGAGGGTGCAGAGGAGATTCACCAGGATGTTGCCTGGACTGGAGTGTTTCAGCTATGAAGAAAGCCTGGATAGGCTAGGGTTGTTTTCCTTAGAGCAGAGAAGGCCGAGGGGGGACCTGATAAAGGTATACAAAATTATGAGGGGCATAAATAGCAGAGAAAGGAAGAAACTTCTCCCCTTAGCAGAGATGTCAATAACCAGGGGGCATAGATTTAAGGTAAGGGGCAGGAGGTTTAGAGGGAGTTTGAAGAAAAAAATTTTCAGCCAGAGAGTGATTGGGTTATGGAACACACTGCCTGAGGGGGTGGTAGATGCAGGAACCCTCACAACACTTAAGGAGGATTTAGATGAGCAGTTGAAACACCATAGCATACAGGGCTGCAGGCCAAGTGCTGGAAAATGGGATTAGAATAAATAGGTGCTTGATGGCTGGCACAGACATGATAGGCCGAGGTGCTACATAACTCTATGATTCTATTTTTGTGAACTTTGCATTTCAGAGATTTTACTATGGAGTGTCTCAGTATGTGGAACTGCATGTCCTCTGGTGGTGCTATTGGGTTTGCAGCAGTCAGCCCTCATGCCACCTGTTTTTGCTGAAACATACTATTCCCCCAATATTGCAGATCATTCAGATTCTTTAAATTCTTCAACTGGCAGTTCCAACTCATTATCTCATGAACTGGAGAAAAATGAGACATCTCAATATTTACCTCAGAAAACACCATAATGAGACGTCAAAGCAAAAGACACAAAAGCCCATTACAAAAACCTTACTGAGTTCTATGTTTTGCATGTATTCTGTGGATTTTTTGGCCAAATGTTTCTCCCCCACCCAATCTGCTGGGCTGTGATTCTACTGCCGCAGTAGACAGTGACGGCTGGTGGACAGGACTAGTGGATATATCAGCCGAACCTTGTTGGTCTGTATGATTCAGTTGCTTCTCCAACACAGTGAAAAAATTGGGAGGGGAAACCATTTTGCCCTCTGAGGGAAGCCAACATAACATATAAAAAGTTTAACTAGCTCAAAAATCAATGAATTCCCTTGCTACAAATATGATGCCACAGGGCTCAGGGAGACTAGAAACAAACGCCAAGAATTTCCTTGAATTTACTCACTCTCTGCCACTGTAACCCTGCCAGCAGTGTGATGGAAACCCTACAACATAAATGGGGCTTCTGCTGCACTTTCCATTAAGTTAGTGCAGCAGAGCATGAACAGCTCCAAGAAAGTCTCCAGCCAAAATCCACAGTGCTGACTGTCATCAAGTCAGTAAATAGAAGAAAGTACCCACTGGACTGGAAATAAAAGTAATACAGTGGTATTCATTTTCAAGAAAGATAATAAGGCAAACATGGGTAACTACAGATCACTGGTTTCATATCAGTGACTAGCACAATAATGGACTGAGTTATAGGGAACAGCTTAGTAGTAGCACAAAATAACCAGTCCTGCCTCACCAACAAGTGATGTCTTTGAGGAAGCAGCATCTCAAATAGAAAGCTGTGATATAATCAACATGGCTTCTTTAAAGCTGTTGATAAAAGGTCCCCATGAAAGGCTGCTACACCATTTCATGTTGTGGTTGTTAGATAAAACTTAGAAGGTAGATGAAAAATTAGCTGAGAGAGAGTAGCAGGCAGTAGTTAGGTGTTTGATGCCTGCCTGGGGAGATGTCCTAGAGTTCCAGGGATCACTGCTTTTGATCTCCAAAAAGAAAACAAAAGTAACACAGTCAAATTTGTAATAATGAACCAATAGAGGGACAATAGAATCCGAAGAACGCACTAACAAATCAGGAAAGCATTTTAATGCTGTTTGCAAGTTTGCAGAGCTATGCAGGTCAATTACATTAAATGGACCATGATGAAGATGGGGAGAGGGGAAATGTTAGTAGATGGCAGAGAGGAGGGAGAGGGAAATTGGGAAAGGCTAGGGATGGGGAAAGGGCAGCAAAGGGGGTAGGGGGTGGGTTCTCAGTCTGCAGGGGTGTGGGTGGCTTCATCATCTTGTTCTTCTGTCAGGTATGGATTTAATTCTAGCTGGTTCTGGGATGTGGAGGACTAACACTGGGTCTACGGACTACAAAGGGTAGTGAGTCTTTGGAACTCCTTTCCTCAAAAGGCAGTGGAAGCGGAATCTTTGAATGTTTCCAAGGCAGGGGTAGGTAGATTCTTGTTAAACAAGGAGGTGAAAGGTTATCAGGGGTAGGCAGGAAGGAGGTTACATTCAGATCAGCCATCAGCTTATTGAATGGCAGAGCAGGCTCTCCTGCTTCTAACTCATACGTTCATAGATCACTGTTAGTGGGCAGGTATTAGGCAAAAAAGCGACCACCTTATTCTGGTTGGAGTTTAAGCAAGTTGGCAATGGGAAAATGTCAATTGGGTAGCATATGTAAAGTTTGTGAATTGTTGGTTATGTTGACCTTAATAGATGCTTACTGTTATAGGTTGATTGTTCTTTAGATTTTGAGATACAGTGGGAAATTATTGTGACAGCCACAAAGAATAACATTTTTAATTTCTGGTGATAGACTATCCACCAAAATTCATTACAAGCCCACCGACTCCCACAGCTACCTCGATTACAGCTCCTCACACTCTGCTTCCTGTAAGACTCCATCCCATTCTCACAATTCCTTCACCTCCATCGCATCTGTTCCGGAGATGCCACTTTCCAAAACAGTTCTTCTGACATGTCCTCCTTCTTTCTTAACCGAGGTTTCCCATCCATGGTGGTTGACAGGGCCCTCAAACATGTCCGGCCCATCTCCCGCGCATCCACCCTCACACCTTCCTCTCCCTCCCAGAACCATGATAAGGTCCCTCTTGTCCTCACTTATCACCCCAACAGCCTCCGCATTCAAAGGATCATCCTCCACCATTTCCGCCAACTCCAGCCTGATGCCACCACCAAACACATCTTCCCTTCACCACCTCCATCGGCATTCTGTAGGGACCATTACCTCCGTGACACTCTGGTCCACTCCTCCATCACTCCCTACATCTCAACCTCCTCCCAAGGCACCTTCCCATGCAACCGCAGAAGGTGCAACACCTGTCCCTTTACTTCCTCTCTCCTCACCGTCCAAGGGCCCAAACACTCTTTTCAAGTGAAGCAGCATTTCTCTTGCACTTCCCTCAATTTAGTCTACTGCATTCGCTGCTCCCAATGCGGTTTCCTCTACTTTGGAGACACCAAATGCAGACTAGGTGGACCGCTTTGCGGAACACCTTTGGGCTGTCCGCAAGCATGACCCAGACCTCCCTGTCGCTTGCCATTTCAACACTCCACCCCGCTCTCATGCCCAAATGTACATCCTTGGCACTGCAATGTTCCAGTGAAGCTCAACGCAAACTGGAGGAACAGTTCTGACTAGACACTTTACAGCCTTCCGGACTCAACATTGAGTTCAACAATTTTAGATCATGAACTCTCTCTCCTTCATCCTCACCCCCTTTTTGATCCCTTTTTTCAAATAATTATATATTTTTTATACATATATTTTTCTTTTCCCACCTTTTTCCATTATTTTTAAATTTATTTCCATCCAACGTTTTATCTCCACCTTTTAGCCTATTTCGATCCCTTCCCCCCACCCCACCCCCACTAGGGCTATCTGTCCCTTGCCCATCCTACTTTCTACCCTTAATGTCACCATTAGCACATTGTTTAGCTAATATCACTAGAATCAACACTCCTTTGTCCTTTTGTCCATGACATCTTTGGCAATCTCTCCTTTGCCTCCACCTATCACTGGCCCTCTATCCAGCTCCACCTGTCCCACCCCCTTTAAACAGCTTATATTTCACCACATTTCTACCCCTCTTAAGTTCTGATGAAGAGTCATATGGACTCGCAACGTTAACTCTGTCTTCCCCTCCACAGATGCTGTCAGACCTGCAGAATTTTTCCAGCAATTTTTGTTTTTGAATCAATAAAGCAAACCAACAACTAGGTTGTATTAAAAACAAAAAACTGCGGATGCTGGAAATCCAAAACAAAAACAGAATTACCTGGAAAAACTCAGCAGGTCTGGCAGCATCGGCGGAGAAGAAAAGAGTTGACGTTTCGAGTCCTCATGACCCTTCAACAGAACTGATTTTTCTTTACAAGGAGAGGGGCGAAATATAAGCTGGTTTAAGGTGGGGGTGGGGGGGGGGCGCGAGAAGTGGAGGGGGGGTGTTGTTGTAGGGACAAGCAAGCAGTGATAGGAGCATTTCATCAAAAGATGTCACAGACAAAAGAACACAGAGGTGTTGAAGTTGGTGGTATTATCTAAACGAATGTGCTAATTAAGAATGGATGGTAGGGCACTCAAGGTATAACTCTAGTGGGGGTGGCGTGGCATAAAAGATTTAAAAATAATGGAAATAGGTGGGAAAAGAAAAATCTATATAAATTATTGGAAAAAAACCAAAAGGAAGGGGGAAGAAACAGAAAGGGGGTGGGGATGGAGGAGGGAGCTCAAGACCTAAAGTTGTTGAATTCAATATTCAGTCCGGAAGGCTGTAAAGTGCCTAGTCGGAAGATGAGGTGCTGTTCCTCCAGTTTGCGTTGGGCTTCACTGGACCAATGCAGCAGGCCAAGGACAGATATGTGGGCAAGAGAGCAGGGTGGAGTGTTAAAATGGCAAGCGCAAGGAGGTTTGGGTCATTCTTGCGGACAGACCGCAGGTGTTCTGCAAAGCGGTCGCCCAGTTTACGTTTGGTCTCTCCAATGTAGAGGAGACCGCATGGGGAGCAACGAATGCAGTAGAATAAGTTGGGGGAAATGCAAGTGAAATGTTGCTTCACTCGAAAGGAGTGTTTGGGCCCTTGGACGGTGAGGAGAGAGGAAGTGAAGGGGCAGGTGTTACATCTTTTGCGTGGGTATGGGGTGGTGCCATAGGTGGGGGTTGGGGAGTAGGGGGTGATGGAGGAGTGGACCAGGGTGTCCCGGAGGGAACGATCCCTACGGAATGCCGACAGTGGGGGTGAAGGGAAGATGTGTTTGGTAGTGGCATCATGCTGGAGAAATGGCGGAGGATGATCCTTTGAATGCGAAGGCTGGTGGGGTGATAAGTGAGGACAAGGGGGACCCTATCATGTTTCTGGGAGGGAGGAGAAGGCATGAGGGTGGATGCGCGGGAGATGGGCCGCACTTGTTCTCACACTGAGCAATTTCTCCTTCAACTCCTCTCACTTCCTCCAAATAAAAGGTGTGGCTATGGGTACCCGCATGGGCCCCAGCTATGCCTGTCTATTTATGGGGTATGTGGAACATTCCTTGTTCCAGTCCTACTCCGGCCCCCTTCCACAACTCTTTCTCCGGTACATCGATGATTACTTCGGTGCTGCTTCGTGCTCTCGTTGGGACTTGGAAAAATTTATTAATTTTGCTTCCAATCTCCACCCCTCCATCATTTTCACGTGGTCCATCTCTGACAATTCCTTTCCCTTCCTTGACCTCGCTGTCTCAATCTCTGGTGATAGACTGTCCACCCCAATATCCATTACGAGCCTACCGACTCCCACAGCTAGCTCGACTACAGCTCCTCACACCCCACTTCCTGTAAGGACTCCATCCCATTCTCTCAGTTCCTTCGCCTCCGTCGCATCTGTTCCGATGATGCTATCTTCAAAAACAGTTCCTCTGACACGTCCTCCTTCTTCCTTAACCGAGGTTTTCCACCCACGGTCGTTGACAGGGCCCTCAACCGTGTCCCGCGCATCCGCCCTCACGCCTTCTCCTCCCTCCCAGAAACATGATAGGGTCCCCCTTGTCCTCACTTATCACCCCACCAGCCTCCGCATTCAAAGGATCATCCTCCGCCATTTCTGCCAACTCCAGCATGATGCCACTACCAAACACATCTTCCCTTCACCCCCACTGTCGGCATTCCGTAGGGATCGTTCCCTCCGGGACACCCTGGTCCACTCCTCCATCACCCCCTACTCCCCAACCCCCTCCTATGGCACCACCCCATGCCCACACAAATGATGTAACGCCTGCCCCTTCACTTCCTCTCTCCTCACCATCCAAGGGCCCAAACACACCTTTCAAGTGAAGCAACATTTCACTTGCATTTCCCCCAACTTAGTCTACTGCATTCGTTGCTCCCCATGCGGTCTCCTCTACACTGGAGAGACCAAACGTAAACTGGGCGACCGCTTTGTAGAACACCTGCGGTCTGTCCGCAAGAATGACCCAAACCTCCCTGTCGCTTGCCATTTCAACACTCCACCCTGCTCTCTTGCCCACATATCTGTCCTTGGCCTGCTGCATTGGTCCAGTGAAGCCCAACGCAAACTGGAGGAACAACACCTCATCTTCCGACTAGGCACTTTACAGCCTTCCGGACTGAATATTGAATTCAACAACTTTAGGTCTTGACCTCCCTCCTCCATCCCCACCCCCCTTCTGTTTCTTCCCCCTTCCTTTTGTTTTTTTCCAATAATTTATATAGATTTTTCTTTTCCCACCTATTTCCATTATTTTTAAATCTTT
This sequence comes from Carcharodon carcharias, assembly GCF_017639515.1. Classification (NCBI taxonomy): domain Eukaryota; kingdom Metazoa; phylum Chordata; class Chondrichthyes; order Lamniformes; family Lamnidae; genus Carcharodon; species Carcharodon carcharias. The sequence goes on along the minus strand of NC_054492.1, from coordinate 4,749,020 downwards.
TATGCCCCCCCCACCCCCACTAGAGCGATACCTTGAGTGCCTTACCATCCATTCTTAATTAGCACATTCGTTTAGATAATATCACCAACTTCAACACCTCTGTGTTCTTTTGTCTGTGACATCTTTTGATGATCTGCTCCCGTCACTGCTTGCTTGTCCCTATAACCACACCAACCCCCTCCACTTCTCTCCCCCCACCACCCCACCTTAAACCAGCTTATATTTCACGCCTATCCTTGTAAAGAAAAATCAGTTCTGTTGAAGGGTCATGAGGACTCGAAACGTCAACTCTTTTCTTCTCCGCCAATGCTGCCAGACCTGCTGAGTTTTTCCAGGTAATTGTTTTTGTACTAGGTTGTATTGCCAGATCAGTGGAGTCTAAGGCCATCATACTGAAGTTGGACAGTGCAATAGTCAGAGTGCAGAGGTACTATCTAAAGTATGGGCAGGGTGATCACAATGATCATTTTTCCCACCCTTTCTTTAATATGTGCACAATGAAGTTTAAAAATACACAATTCATTGCAGCTTTATCTTGGATAAGGATGCACTAACCTGTCTTGTTCAGGGATTTTCCCTTTAAAATTTCTTTAGTCACAAATGTAATTGTTTGCAGCCATTCAGCTGCTTTACTGCTTCCAGAGTCTTCTGATAGTGTGTACAAACAGCTGTTCATCCAGCTTTCAATGGACAGATTCTAAAAACAAGTGACAACAGAACCCATTGTTAAAAGTTACTAACAAAACTATACCGTACTGATGATAGGTCACTGACCTGAAACATTAATTCAGAGTCTCTCTCTACACAGATGCTGTCTAACCTGATGAGTTCTTTCCAGCATTATCTGTTTTTATTCCTGTTAAGGAGATGACCATTAAAAAATCTAGCTTGAACTGAAACCTAGCTTGCATTTAGCAAATATTACTAATTTGTTGCCACCTTCAAATCCCTTAACTGTAGTCAGACATATAACAAGGGATGATTGGGCAATCTAAAATAATTTCATGATCCTTAAAAACACAAAACATTAGATCAAAAGTTTGAGCATTAGCTGAAAGATATAGGAGATTTGTGAATACTGATGTAAACAGTATGATAGATTTGGAGGAGAAATCTGTGGGAGCAAATGAAGACGGGCGCTGGGAATCTGTAAGCATTTTGGAGATAGATGACATTAGTACACAATTTTACTTCCAATCCAGCAAATTCCACAAGACATGGCTTAGACAAAGTTTGCAACCTGAGGTGGTGTTTCGCTACTAACATGACCCACCCGTCCTTCTACTTCCCTTTTACTATTTATATGCTAGTAGGAGACTTTTGGATGCCTTTTATGTTAGATGCCAGTCGCTGTTAGCTGCCAGTCGCTTCTCATGCTCTCTCTTTGCTTCATTTTCTTTTTCATTCCCCCTCTGAAGTTTCTACATTCAGCCCGATTCTCACTTGTATTATAAACCCTGACATCTGTCTTACATCCCCTTTCTCTATACATTTTATTCTCTTTCTCCTTTGTCATCTAGGAAGCTCTGGTGCCAACTGCTCTACCTACCCCGCCTTGTGAGAGCGTCTCTTGGCTGCTTGAATCATTTCTTTCAAGGTAGTCCATTATTCATGTATCATTTTGACTGCCAATCTTTGATTCCAATTTATCCCGGACAGTTCCATTCTCATCCCACTGAAACTGGTCCTCTTCCAATTAAGTACTTTGACCCTGGATTGCTCCTTGGCCTTTTTCATAAATAACCCAAACCTTATGATACTATGATCATTGTTCCATAAACATTCCCCTAGTGACACTTGACCCACCTCATTCCCCAGAACCAGATCCAGCAATGCATCCATCCTCGTTGGGCCAGAAACATACTAATCAATCATTTTTTTCTGAATGTACTTCAGAAACACTTCCCCTTCTCTGTCTTTTATACTATTAGTATCCCAGTTGTTATGATCCTTGGCCAGAGCCTGGGACATGGAGGAGATCCGGTTAAGGACCAATAAGTTTTGTTTATAGCAAATAAAGTTTAACACTCAAGACACCTCGTAAGTGAATAAAGCCACAAGATTCCACGGGTTTGAAACAAACAAAAATAAACTTTACTATACAAGTTCAGAAAGATAAAACAATTTACAATATCTTATACTCCAACATTCCAATAAAACAGCTTCCATGGATTTCTCAATAACCCACTCAGATGTTTGTCCCATTGTGAGCCAACCAATCTCACAAACTTCCGTCTTCTCTTGAGGGTTTCCAATTTCCACATCTGAAGATCTCACCTTAGAATTCTCTCCAAAAGTCACTCCCACTTGGACGTCTTCAACGATGACCCACCTTGCAGGGTTTCAATCTAGACTTCTGGGATTCTTTTCCCCTGGATCTCCGCGTACACTCAAGCTCCACTTTCCACACACATTCTCAGATCTTTGGCTATGCCAAGCAGAACACCACTGCTCCAAAGGGGTACCTTTGCCCTGCCCATCAGCTGCCTTCTTGGATCTTCAGGGCTCCTCTCGTGCCCACTTCGCTCAAAGTCTGCTCCCTGCGGCTCTTTCGTGAGCTGGGAGCCTATTACTCTGTTTCTTTCTTTAACTTCCCTGAAGGGACACATTTCCACCCCCTGGCTTTGTCCCTTACCTAGGACTTCTTTTTGGAACCTCTCCCTGATTTGGGACCTCTTCCCATTCCCCCTCCCTGAGACACAGACACAACTATGGCGCTCCATGTCAGGTTATTTGACCAGCATTTTCACACCATTTTGTTTCTTTTCTTCTGCGCAGACATGCAGGGCCGCTCGCCAGTCTGAAGAGTGCAAAAACCCAAACCGTGCACGTGCAGCCTTTTCCTGGCTGGCACATGCACAGAAGGCCCGAGGTTTCTCAGGAACCGACATTCCCAACCTACAAACTAAAGGGAAGCATTTGAGTTTCATCACACAGTCTATTTTAGGATAAAGTCTCCCATTATCACAACTCTATAGGTTTTTCATCTTTATGTCATTTCCTTGCAAATTTGCTCCTCTATATCTTTCCCACTATTTGATGACCTATAGAATACACTCGGTGGTATAATGGCACCTTAAATGTTTCTTAATTCTAATGAAATAGCTTCAGTCCTGGAACCCTCCAGAACACCCTCTCTCTCCAGCACTGTAAATTTTCCCCCTAATCAATACTGCCACTCTTCATCCTTTGTATGCTACCCTATCTCTCCTGAACACCTTGTATTCAGGAATATTTAGTGCACAGTCTCTCTTGAAAGTCACTATTGAATCTGTTTCCACTACTTTTCCAGGTAGTGCATTTCTGATGATAAGAACGTATGAGACAGGAGAAGTAGGCCAGCTGGGACCTCGAGCCTGCTCCACTTGTCAAAATGATCATGACTGATATCCTACTCAACTCCACTTTTCTGACCTATCGCCATAACCCTTGTTTCCCCATAGAGTCCAAAAGACCATTGATATCAGTCTTGAATATATTCAACAATTGAGCGTCCACAGCCTTTTGAAATAGAGAATTCTAAAGAGCTGTGTCCCTGAGTGAAGACATTTCTCATCTCAGTACTAAATGACCGACCCTTTGACCCTAGTTCTAGACACTCCAGCTAGGGGAAAACAGCTTCTAAGGATCTACACTGTGAAATCCTCTAAGGATTTTATGTCTCTCAATGAGATAACCTCTCATTCTTCTGAATTCCAAAGCGTGCAGGTACATTCTATTCAAGTTCTTCTCATAGGCCAACCCTCATATCCCAGGAATCAATTTAAGGAAGGAGACCAAAACTGTGTACAGTATTCTATATAGTAGCCCTGTACAATTGCAGGAAGATATCCTTACTCAAACTCCAAACCCACCCGCGCCGCCCCCCCCCCCCACCACCTTGCAATAAAGGCAAACATAATAACATTTGCTTTCCCAATGGCTGCTGTCCTTGCGTGTTTACTTTGTGTTCTGTGTATAAGGACACTCAAATCCCACTGAACAACAACATTTAATAGTTTCTCACCATTTAAAAAATATTGTCTTTCTATTCTTTCTACCAAAGTGAATAATCCCACACTTCCCTACATCATACTCCATCTGCCACCTTCTTGTCCACACATACAACCTATATTCCATATTCCTTTTCCGCCTCTTTGCATCCTCCTCACAGCTTATTTTTCCACGTAATTTTGTATCATCTTACGTTACACTCACTCCCCTCATCCAAATCATTGATAACTCAGACACAAGCATTGATCCTTGTGATCAAAAATGATCTACTTATTCCTGCTCTCTATGCTGGTATACATTACTCCAAACCCCACGAGCCCAATCTTGTGTAACCACTTCATGTGGTACTTTATCAAGTGCCTTCTGAAAATCCAGATGTACATCCAATGGTTTCCTCTTACCTACCCTGCTAGTTCCATCCTCAAAAAACTCTTAATAGATTCATCAAACATGATTTCCCTTTCATAAATCCCTGCTAACTGTGTCTAATCATATTGTGATTTGCTAAGCCTCCTGTTATCACATCCCTAAGATGGACTCAAGTATTTTCGCTACTATGGCTGTCAGTCCAACTGTTTGTTGTTAGTTAGGCTCACAAATTTTCTTTTGTTAATTATCTGAAATCTGTGCACTCTGGTTACTGACCTTTCCTCCAGTTGAAACTGTTTCTTCCTATCTACTTATGAGGCGAATTTTCTCCCCGTCGTGGGGGATTGGGTGGGAGTGGGTACGCGCCGCTATTTTACATGACGTGCACTCAGAAGCGCTGAGCGTTCCCTGTGCGGGCGGGGGGAGTAGGCTGAGTCGGGCCTGCATTCCTTTGCGCATGAAAGAGTGCTGAAATCTCCCTGAGGCACGGAGCTACCTCAGGGAGATTAGTTTGATTTTTAAAAATTTTAATAAAGAAAAAAAAAATTTCAGACATGTCCCCTCTTGTGAAGGTGTCACATGAGCTGGGACATGTCTATGAATTTTAATAAAATGTTTTATTCAATTTATAGACACTTCATGAAACCTCATCCCGCTTGTGGGTGAGGTTCCAAGATAAATGTGAAGGCCGCCTGGGCTCTTCGCCTGTCCACCAACCTTAAGATTGGACGGGCAGCTCAGGTAAGTATTTCAATTGATATTTAAATAGCCTCAATAGGCCTTTGACAGTTCGGTGGGCGTGCAGCCAACTCCAGTGTGTGCCCGCCGAACTGAAAATCGGAATAACGCGCAGTGACGTCGGGACACACACCTGACGTCACTGCGTTAAAAATTGAGATGTTTTGATGGCCAGAATCTTCAGGTCGGCAAACGGGGGTGGACCCACACACCGACGCTGAAGATGACGTCAATCACATTGGGAACGAAGGATCCAATTTCTAAATGTAATTACATGTCAGTAGTCCAATCCAATTTTAAATCCATTTTGTAATTCTGGCCATCAAAACATCTCAATTTTAAATGATGGGATTTTGTTGTGCAAATTACAAAATGGATTTAAAATTGGATTGGACTACTGACATGTAATTACATTTAGAAATTGGATCCTTCGTTCCCAAAATGGTTGATTAAAAGGTCAAAAGCCACTGCATGATTCACTACAGATAAGGGATTACAGAAAGCTTATAGTTCCATGATTAATAATTGACCCTGTAAACATTCTAATTCACTAATCATCTCACTGGCAACCTCCTTTATCACTGGCAGTTCTGTACTTTCTACAAAATAATTTTAACCCGCCCACTACCCCCCCCCCCCCCCACCCCCCCCAATCCCCCGTGCCACCAACAGTGGAAAACTGTCATCTGAGCATTGGCATTGTGTAAAGTACTGATTCATGCAAGCCATTAACCTTTATAAAACCATCCAACCTGCTTTTGAAAGTTTTTTTAGTGCAGTCATAATGTGCACTTGATTGTGTTTCATATTGATCTAGGGATTGCTTAAAGGAGAAGTGGCAGCCAATTATTTAATTATTTCAGCGTTCCCTAATTCAACATTAAACAATGAAGCATTAATTACATAATTATACTTATCAGATGAATGAATACAAACAGTATGCAGCACAACTACTGAAGTTTCAAGGAGTAGTTTACTTCTTTAATATAATTTTAAAAATCTGGGTTTTTGATTCATTAACTAATTCCTGTGCATTCAGAATCAATCACAGAAAATTGAGTTGTGCAACTACAGTGGCCCATTTTGCATAGCGAGACTGAAAAAAACCTGTAGTATTGGTGCAAGCCTTTTATAGTTGTAACTACCAGACCTCCTGTAGCATTGTTCATGGTAAGTCAGAAGTTATGCTGCATCATGTAACAGAAAATGTGCTATTCTGTGAAGATGTAGGTGTGTTTAACATGGACCCTTTCTTTCACACCAACTTAATGAGTTTAAATGCTGTTGATGGAAGTTTGCAGTTGTTCGTAAATTTTTGTCTACTGGTCAGAAAGATGGCTGTCTTTCTTTCTTTATAAAACACTGAAATGTGATGGAAGTCTAGGAATGTCTCCAAAGGCTGTTAAATAAACTCACCCATAAGGTCAGGACTTCACAGCATCTGATATCGCTGAATGTAACCTGAAGATCCAAGTTAATAGCCACTGGTATCAGCGAAATGTCTTGATGGTTTTTGGTCTCAGTAGGGTCCCTCTTCTTGTGGACAGAAGCCACAAGTGTGCGATAGAACCACAAGTGCACAAGCATTGCAAATAGTGCTTTTTCAGAAACCTACCTCAGACAACAGAGGCAACAATATTTGCCTATACGCAATGCCATGTGATCAACCCAACATTTGAATCTAATAGTAAAGTGCTTCTTTTCTTACAAACTGTATCCACAGTTCACACTCACCAACACCAAAATCTGAACTAGGATCAGTGATGCAACGCATTTCACAGCCATGTGAGACAACAGCTTGTCTGGGCAGCCAAACAGTGGAACCTGGGGATGGAATACATTATACGTCACTCATTTCAAGAGTGCAGCAATTAATGAAAAATAAAGCTGTTATTGCTCTTTCTATATGACAAGGCTGTGGAATAATTTAGGAAGGTATTGAGGTCCTATAGTCATAATTTCAGGAGCTAGGGAGTAAGTTTAAAAAGTAGGACCTTGAGGATTGTATAATCTCTGGATTACTCCTGGTGCCATGCAACAGTGAGAGTAGAAAAAGGAAGAGAGGGAGGATCAATGTGTGGCTTGAGGCATGGTGCAGGAGTGTGGGTGGGCTTCAGATTCTTGAGGCATTGGGACCAGGTCTGGGGCAAGAGGCACTAATTCAAAGGGACAGCTTGCACCTCAACAGGATAGGACAGGGAGGTTCACTAGTGTGGTTGGGGAAAGTTTAAACTAAATTGGCAAGGGGACTAAGAAGTTCTATGAGGAATATAAAGATAGGTTTAGAGTGTATTCACGTAAATGCACAAAATGTGGTGAATGAGTGCAAAATACAAATGCAAACAGCCATGTGGGAATATGATGTAATGGTAATAATGGAATGGTGAGAACTGGATGCCTAATATTCACAGATTCAAAGTGTTCAGAAAGCACAGGGAATTTAAAAAAATGGTGGGGTGAAAGTTCTGATTAGGGAAGACGTGGTGTTGAAAAGAGAGGAGAAAAGGAGAGAATCCAGCTGGTTGGAGATGAGAAGCAAAAAGAGTATGACTCTATAGGCCACCAAGGGACAGAGGAGCAAATCTGCAGGGAAATCACAGGGATGTGAAAGAACCATTGTGCAGCGAAACTGGGGGACTTTAATGACCCAAATATCAATTTCAATAATGTTCGAGTAAAGGGAGAAGGAAAGGGAGAAATTTCAGAAATGTGCTCAGGACATACTCAGCCCAACTGAAAAGGAGGCATTGTTGGATCTGGAATTGGGGAAGCATTTTGGTAAGAGTGATCATCATGTCATAAGGCTTAGATAAGTAATGGAACAGAACAAGAAACAAATCAAAGTAGAACTTGCAAATTGGAAGAGGGCTAACCCTTGACCAGCCATCTAAATAACCATTGACCAGAAACTGAACTGGACCAACAAATAAATACTGTGGTTGCCAGATGAGTCAGAGGCTGGGAATGACTCCCCAAAACTTGTCTACTAGACTCAAGTCAGGAGTGTGATGGAATACTCTCCACTTGCCTGGATGAATGCAGCTCCAACAATACTCAAAAATCTTGACACCATCCAGGACTAAACAGCCCACTTGATCATCACCCCATCCACCAACTTCAACACTCACTCCCTCCACCAACGACATATAGTGGCAGGAGTGTGTACCATCTACAACAGGCTCGTCCAATACACTGCCTGGCCTGTGGACGCAGTGTTCAAAATGTCACTAAGTAAATTTGAAGATTCTTCAAAGAACTGCCCCAACCAATCACAATCCGCTTCTCTCCTACATTTGCTGTTGCTAGGACCACTAGTGAGCAAATCAGCAGCAAATGTGGGGGTGAACTAGACTCTGATTGGTGGAGCAGCTTTCTTCAGCCTAAGGAATGAAAATATGGTGCGATGGGAGTGATGAGTGTGCTAGGGAGGAAGGGAGGTGAGGGGGGTGCGCGCGAACAGGAGAGAGGTGGCGTACATGCGAGCAAGGAGAGGGGGCAAACGTGTGAGGAGAGGGAGCGCATGCGGGTGAGAGAGGACACGAGAGAAGGGACAAACGCTCATGCAAGAGAGAGGGCGCCCGCCCCCGAGCCGGGAGGGAGAGAGGGCGCCCGCCCCCGAGCCGGGAGGGAGAGAGGGCGCCCGCCCCCGAGCCGGGAGGGAGAGAGGGCGCCCGCCCGCCCCCGAGCCGGGAGGGAGAGAGGGCGCCCGCCCGCCCCCGAGCCGGGAGGGAGAGAGGGCGCCCGCCCGCCCCCGAGCCGGGAGGGAGAGAGGGCGCCCGCCCACCCCCGAGCCGGGAGGGAGAGAGGGCGCCCGCCCCCGAGCCGGGAGGGAGAGAGGGCGCCCGCCCCCGAGCCGGGAGGGAGGGAGGGCGCCCGCCCCCGAGCCGGGAGGGAGGGTGCCCGCCCCCGAGCCGGGAGGGAGGGCGCCCGCCCCCGAGCCGGGAGGGAGGGCGCCCGCCCCCGAGCCGGGAGGGAGAGAGAGCGCCTGCCCGCGGGGGAGAGGGGGTGGTGGTGAGCTGCCTTCTTGAACCGTTGCTGTCCATGTGGTGTAGGTACATCCACAGTGCTGTTAAGGAGGGAGTTCCAGGATTTTGACCCAGTGACAGTAAAGGAACGGCCGATATATTTCCAAGTGAGTGGCTTGGAAGGGAACCTCCAGGTGGTAGTGTTCCCATCTATCTGCTGCCCTTGTCCTTCTAGATGGTAGTGGTCGTGGGTGTGGAAGGTGCTATCTAAGGAGCCTTGGTGAATTCCTGCAGTGCATCTTGTGGATGGTACACACTGCTGCTACTGTGCATCCGTGGTGGAGGGAGTGAATGTTTGTGGATGTGGTGCCAGTCAAGTGGGCTGTTTTGTCCTGGACAGCGTCAAGCTTCATGAGGCAAGTGGTGAGTATTCCATCACACTCCTGACTTGTGCCTTGTAGATAGTGGACAGACTTTGGGGAGTCAGGAGGTGAGTTACTCGGTGCAGGATTCCCAGCCTCCAACCTGCTCTTATAGCCACTATGGCTAGTCCAGTCCAGTTTCTTGTCATTGGTAACTCCCAGGGTGTTGATATGGGAGATTCAGTGATGGGAATGTCATTGAACATCAAGGGGCGATGACTGGATTCTCTCTCGCTGGAGATGGTCATTGCCTGGCACTTGTGCGGCTGGAATGTTACTTGCCACTTGTCAGCCCAAGCCTGGATATTGTCCAGGTCTTGCTGCATTTGGACATGGACTGCTTCAGTATTTGAGGAGTCGCGAACGGTGCTGAACATTGTACAATCATCAGCGAATATCCCCACTTCTGACCTTATGGTAGAAGGAAGGAAGGAAGGTCATTGATGAAGCAGCTGAAGATGGTTGGGCTGAGGACACCACCCTGAGGAACTCCTGCAGTGTTGTCCTTGAACTGAGATGACTGACCTCCAACAACCACAACCATCTTCTTTTGTGCTAGGTATAACTCCAACCAGCAGAGAATTTTCCCCTTGATTCCCACTGACTCCAGTTTTGCTAGGGGTCTTTGATGCCACACTGGGTCAAATGTGATCTTGATGTCAAGTGCAGTCACTCTCAATTCACCTCAGGAGTTCAGCTCTTTTGTCCATGTTTGAACCAAGGCTGTAATGAGATCAGGAGTTGAGTGGACCTGGCAGAATCCAAACTGGGTGTTAGTGAGCAGGCTATTGCTAAGCAAGTGCCGCTTGATAGCACTGTTGTTGACCCCTTCCATTACTTTACTGATAGTTGAGAGTAGGCTGATGGGGTGGTAATTGACTGAGTTGGATTTGTCCTGCTTTTTGTGTACAGGACATACCTGAGCAGTTTTCCACATAGCCGGGTAGATGCCAGTGTTGTAGCTGTACCGGAACAGCTTGGCTAGGAGCGCGGCAAGTTCTGGTACATATGTCTTCCGTACTATTGCTAGAATATTGTCAGAGTCCATAGCCTTTGCAGTGTCCAGTGCCTTCAGCCGTTTCTTTTTATCACATGGAGTGAATCGAATTAGCTGAAGACTGGCATCTGTGATGCTGGGGACCTCCGGAGGAGGCTCAGATGGATCATCCACTCGGCACTTCTGGCTGAAGATTGTAGCAAGTGCTTCAGCCTTATCTTTTGCACTGATGTGCTGGGCCTCTCCATCATTGAGAGTGGGGATATTTGTCGAGCCTCCTCCTCCAGTGAGTTGTTTAATTGTCCACCACCATTCACAACTGGATGTGACAGGAATGCAGAGCTAAGATCTGATCCGTTGGTTGTAGGATCACTCAGCTCTGTCTATTACTTGCTGCTTATGCTGTTTGGCACGCAAGTAGTCCTTTGTTGTAGCTTCACCAGGTTGACGCCTTATTTTTAGGTGTGCCTGGTGCTGCTCCTAGCTTGCCCTCCTGCACCCTTCATTGAACCAGGGTTGATCCCCTGGCTTGATAGTAATGGTAGAGTGGGGGATATGCTGGGCCATAAAGTTACAGATTGTGTTCGAGTACAATTCTGCTGCTGCTGATGCCCCACAGCACTTCATGGATGCTCAATCTTCAGTTGCTAGATCTGTTTGAAATCTATCCTGTTTAGCACAGTGGTGGTGCCACACAACACAATGGAGGTTATCCTTAATGTGAAGGCAGGACTCCGTCTGCACAACAACTGTGCAGTGGTCACTCCTACTGATACTGTCATGGACAGATGCATCTGCGGCAGGCAGCTTGGTGATGATGAGGTCAAATATGGTTTTCCCTCTTTTTGGTTCCCTCACCACCTGCCGAAGACCCAGTCTAGCAGCTACGTCATTTAGGTCAGTAGTAGTGCTATCGAGCCACACTCGGTGATGGACATTGAAGTCCCCCCACCCAGAGTGCATTGTGTACCCTTTCCACCCTCAGTCCTTTTCCAAGTGATGTTCAACATGGAGGAGCACCTATTCATCAGCTGAGGGAGGGCGGTACGTGGTAATCAGCAGGAGGTTTCCTTGCCCATGTTTGACCTGAGGCTACGAGATTTCATGGGCTCTGGAGTCGATGCTGAGGACTCCCAGGGCAACTCCCTCCCGACTGTTTCCCACTGTCAAGGGGCAAGAAAGAGACAATGGTGAGAGTTAACAGCAAAAGGCAGGAAGTGGGAAGGAGGAGGACAGAAAGTAGGCAGAAAATGATCGGATGAGAGAAGCGCCACAGAATAGAATAGAATAGAAAACTGAAGAGATGAAAGAAGAGAATGGGAGAGGAAAAGGAAATGGCAAGAGAGACAAGTGAAAAAAGTGAGACACACAAAAAGAGGCAGAGAAGATAATGTGATGGAGAAAGGGTCAACGGCCGAAAGGAAAAGGAACAGAACAAAAGGAGAGCAAGAAGTGACCAGGTAAAGAGAATGGAAGTGGTTAGGGACATTTGGGTGCCAAAGTGAGAAACTCAGTAAATGAACAGCAGGGAGGAACAGGACATGCTGTTTTTAAAAATATTGTCAAGTATTTTTTGGAGCCGTGTCAGCGTTTCCAAGTTTTGTACATTGGTTTCACCATGGGCGAGGGGGATAGATCACTGCCAAAAAAAAGTGTGTTGAAACGTCATTGTTAACCAGGGTCATCGGGATTTAATTTTAATGAAATGCTTTAGATATAATACCCATGAATTTTTCATTTTTTATTTTCTTTACCAATCTTTTCCGCAGTATTGATCGGTTAGCTTAGCTCCAAACATCCAATTTCCAGATGGCAGGTCTTAACAATTAGTGGGAACAAAAAGAATCTTAATTTTTGGCCAGGGAAGCTTGTCCTTAATGTTGGCATGGCTATATGCATGTTAACAACTCAAATTGTTTTCAATCACAATTTCATTGTTGGTGCAGTTTCCCAGAGAAAGAAGTCACACACTGAAGAAAAATATGTGGACACGCTTACATAAAGAGATGGAGGGTGGCTGAAAGATATCTGGAAGTGATGGAAACTCAATATGGGCATTACATTCTTTGCAGTGGAGCAAACAGAATGCTGAACTACAATACCACAAGGTGCAGGGCAAAACTTCTGCTGCCTCTATCCTGTTCCCATTGATTGCACTCAATAACTTCACATTATACAGCGTTTCTCACCCTCTCCAACTCATGGGTTTGGTAGCTGTCACCACAATCTGACTGAAGAAGGAATTTGAATAATGAAGGGAGAAGTTAAGGTGACTGAGCAAGTCCCTGATCCTATAGCAAAAGCATCAGGGGCAGATAGAGGCATAGTAACTGCAAAAGGGGAGTTTAGAGAGACAATGTGGAAGAAAAAAGTATGGTAGCATAGTCATTATGTTACTGCACCAGTTATTCAGAGGCTAATGATCCAGAGACATGAGTTCAAATCCCACCATGAAGCAATGGAATTCAAATTCAGTTAAATAAATAAATCTGGAATAAAAAGCAGCTTCAGGAATGCTGACCATGAAACTAGCATATTGTCATAAAAATCCATCTGGTACACTAATGTCCTTTACGGGTGGAAATCTGCTATCCTCAGCTGGTCTGGCCTGTATGTGGCTTCAGGCCTCTGGCAAAACTTGGAAATGTTGTAAGCATTGAAAAGGATAGTAGCAGACTTCAGGAAGTCATAAACCTAGAAATGGTAAGATTTGTGGCAGATTAAATTCAACACAGAGAAGTGTGAAGTGCTATATTTTGGTAGGAAAGATGAGAAAAGGCAATATGAAGTAAATGATACAATGTGGGAACAGAGAGACTTGGGTTGTGTACACACTAATCTTTGAAGATGATAATAATATAGAAGGCTGTCAAAAAAACATAAAGGAATTCTGGCTTTATTAATAAATGTAATGGCTTTATTAGAAGAAGTCAAGGCAGAGGTTTACTAGAATGGTACCAGGGATGAGGGACTTGAGTTATGTGGGAGAGCAGATGGAAAACTTCAGAGCACAGCAGGGTAAGAGTTGAAAGATAATGGAGCATGGCATGAGGAGAAGTTTGCGTTTGAGTGTGTGCAAGGATATCAGGAAACAGGGAATCATTCAGGGAGAATCAAGTCCATAAAGACATCCGAAAACAAGAGCGAGAAATTGAAACCGAATGATGAAAATGGGTGATGAGAGTGTGGCACTTAGAAAGGACAAGTTTTTGCCGAGTAGTTGATGGAGGGAGGTTAAATCGAGCCTCAAGATGACGAGTACATAGATTAGAGTTTCAGTGGGAAAGGAGCGGAAAACGCTACAGATGCAGAAGGACATATTTTTGGTAAAAGAATGGATTTTGATGGTCAGGCAAAAGGAAGCTGAGGTTGGGGTCTAGCAAGGTGCCAAAGTTTCACACTTCAAATCTTGAGCTATAACTCAATTAAATTGATTCAAGGCTAAAAATAGTTACATACACAGAGCTTAGATGGCAAAGTGAGTGACAGCCCACAGCGCAGTGAATCTATTGTCAGTTACACTTCACACAAGTGACTCACAGGTCAGTGGTGTACTAACCCCAGCCGAAAGCAATTAGCTCCACAACGTACTCAGCAACAATATACGAAAATAACTAAACATAATCTTTCAAATAATGATTAGTGGAAGCAATGATAACACAGTACATAATCAGGCTCGGGAGTACAGTGCACAGTTATATCTCTGTATTGCAAAAGGACATAGAAACACTGGAAAAGGTACAAAAAGATGTACAAAAATGATACAAGAACCAAACAGGTACAATTATGAGGAAAGGCTGAACAGACTGGGGTTCTTGCCTTTAAGGTGGTAAGTCTGAGAGGTGACCTGATAGAGCTCTTTAATATTATGAAGGGATTTAATAGGATAGATGTACGACTGATGTTTCCACTTGTGGGGGAAACCAGAACTAAGGGCCATAAATATAAATAGTCATTAATAAATCCAATAGAGAATTCAGGAGGATCTTCTTTACTCAAAGTGGTGAGAATGTGGAACTCATTACCACAGGAAGTTGAGGCAAATAATAGATGTATTTAAAGGGAAGCTAGATAAACACATGATAAAAGAAAGGAATAGGATTATGCCGATAGGGTAGAGGAGCAACAGGTTTGTGCAGAGCATAAACACTGGCATTGATTAGTTGGGCTGAATGGCCTGCTTTCATATCATAAAACATAAAAGAATGATTCTTATCAGAATACCCAATCACACTCACCAGCTTAGATGAAATGTCCATATCTTCTAATAAAACTCTTGTCGCCTTCATGTAGGATTCTCTGACATCTTGATTCAGTATTTCAGAATGTAATTTAGAACCCATCATCTGAATTAAGGATATCTGAAGCAACAGGATATCATTCTGACTGCCATTTGTGGTTGAGTGGCTATCATGTGGCATGCCATGACTATCCACAGTCAATATGCTCCCATGGAAATGAAAAGCTTGGCTACTTGGTTCAATAAATTCATTGGTTTCCAGAGGAAGGTTTGAATCTTCCATGCACACATTGGGAGAAAGCAAAGCCGCCAATTCCTGACTGTCCTTGCTTGGCCTCTCTCCTGCCAACAACTCCTTGTAGAATTGATGAAGACATGGCAAGTATTTTCCCATCATTCTGTATCATTGGACGCCCATGCCACCAATAGGATTCAAATTGGAACTTAGAAGGTGGGAAGAGAGAAAACAGAATAATTATGGGGTACGTAATATTTAACTGGGAAAATGGCTGAAGTTTCACAAGGATCAGCACTTAGATTTGTTATTTCTGATTTACATTTAGAAACCTGGATAATCAAATATTAAAGGTTCTCAAATAGGGAGAGTAGAGGCAAGAAAATGCAACAAAAGAATTATGTCTGGATTCAGATCATTCATACAATACAGCTGAAAGATGGCAAATAAAATTTAACACTGCCCAATGTATTGTTGATTCATTGAAACATATACATGATAATAATTCATGAATTGAATTTAATTAACAAAGGAAGACTGAGAAAGGAACAAGACAGTGCCAGCAGTCTCACCATTTTCAGTGTCTATGCAATGTGGTGAGAGAATAAAAATGTCAGGACAGATAAAATAGTAACTTGAACAACAGAAGTGTCAGGAGGTTGTTAAGGTACTGGTCAGATCATCTTATACTATGGGCAATTCTAATCATTAAGTCCATAAAAGCATGGGCAACAGAGAAAAACAAAATTGATTCCAACTGCAAAAGAAGTGAAATGCAAGGAAAGATTTAACAAATTCCAGTTAAGGGATATAAAATATTAGTTTAAAATGAACTCAGGTTACTGCAAATTAAACTAGCGACATCAGAGAAGACAAATCAGGGAAAAGTAAATATAAAATGTTATAAAGGAGATCTTCTTTACTGAGAGTGTTAAATATTAGTTTTCCAAGTAGGGCAGTAGAAAGATACTGGAGAGGAGGAGGATCGGGGGCACAAGAGGGAGAGGGATCGGGGGCACGAGAGGGAGGGGGGTCGGGGGCAAGCGAGGGAGGGGGGTCGGGGGCAAGCGAGGGAGGGGGGTCGGGGGCAGGCGAGGGAGGGGGGTCGGGGGCAGGCGAGGGAGGGGGGTCGGGGGCAGGTGAGGGAGGGGGGTCGGGGGCAGGCGAGGGAGGGGGGTCGGGGGCACGAGAGGGAGGGGGATCGGGGGCACGAGAGGGAGGGGGATCGGGGGCACGAGAGGGAGGGGAATCGGGGGCACGAGAGGGAGGGGGATCGGGGGCACGAGAGGGAGGGGGATCGGGGGCACGAGAGGGAGGGGGATCGGGGGCACGAGAGGGAGGGGGATCGGGGGCACGAGAGGGAGGGGGATCGGGGGCACGAGAGGGAGGGGGATCGGGGGCACGAGAGGGAGGGGGATCGGGGGCACGAGAGGGAGGGGGGTTGGGGGCAGGCGAGAGAGGGGGGTTGGGGGCACGAGAGGGAGGGGGATCAGGGGCGGGCGAGGGAGGGGAATTGGGGGAGGAGAATTGGGGAGCAACGTGCGAGGGGTATCGGGCAAGGGGGGATCGAAGGAGGAGAATCGGGGGAGGGAGGGGGATTGGGGACAGGAGAGGGATTGGGGGAGGGGAATTGTGGAAGGGAGGGGGAGGGGAATTGGGGGGGGACTGGGGGCAGGAAAGGGATTGGGGAAGGGAAGGGAATTGGGGGAGGGTGAAGGGAATAGGGGGAGGGGGCACGGGAGGGGCATTGGGGGGGACTGGGGGCAGGAGAGGGATTGGGGAGGGAATTGGGGAAGGGAGGGGGATCGGGAGGGGCATGGGGGGGACTGGGGGGAGGAGAGGGTAGTTTAACTGAGCGCCTTTTCCCATTTTGATCCAAATTAAAACAACATAAGGATGTTAACATTAAAGCCAGTTAATGAGAGCCGGATAAAGCTGGCCCGAGCCGCCAGGCTGCTCCCGCTCCCGGGACATCCGGCCCTCACATCGCCGGGGCCCGATCCCCGATTCCCACCCCGGGTCCGGGTCCGGGTCCGGGTCCGGGTCCGGGTCCATCCCCCTCCCGCGGTGACAAACCTGAGCAGCCGCCAATTCTGCACAGGAACCATATCAATGTGCGCAGGCGCACAATGCGGCATCTCAAATACATCAAGCGCGAAGCCAAGTGGGAGGGATCAGAGGGCGTGGGCGGGGCCATTGCGAGGGGTGGGATCAGAGGGCGTGGGCGGGGCCATTGCGAGGGGTGGGATCAGAGGGCGTGGGCGGGGCCATTGCGGGGGGTGGGATAAGAGGGCGTGGGCGGGGCCGGTGCGAGGGGAGGGATATGAGGGCATGGGCGGGGCCGGTGCGAGGGGAGGGATCAGAAGGCGTGGGCGGAGTCAGAGGGAGGAGTGTGTTGTTGAATGGGCCATTGCATCTTCAGATAGAAAAACAAAAAACTGCAGATGCTGGAAATCCAAAACAAAAACAAAAACAGAAATACCTGGAAAAACTCAGAACACAGACTGGGTGACCGCTTTGTGGAACACCTTCGGTCTGTCCGCAAGCATGACCCAGACCCCCCTGTCACTTGCCATTTTAACACTCCACCCTGCTCTCTTGCCCACATGTCTGTCCTTGGCTTGCTGCATTGTTCCAGGGAAGCTCATTGCAAACTGGAGGAACAGCACCTCATCTTCCGACTAGGCACTTTACAGCGTTCTGGACTGAATATTGAATTCAACAACTTTAGAACTTGAACTCCCTCCTCCATCCCCACCTCCTTCCTGTTTCTTCCCCCTCCTTTTTGTTTTTTCCAATAATTTATATAGATTTTTCTTTTCCCACCTATTTCCATTATTTTTAAATGTATTCCACCCATAGTTTATCTATATCTTTTATGCCCTTTTAGTCTTATTTCACCCCACCCCCAATAGAGCTATCTGTACCTTGCCTGTCTTGCTCTCCACTCTTAATTAGCACATTCTTTTAGATAATATCACCACCTTCAACACCTCTTTGTTCTTTTGTCTGTGACATCTTTTGGTTATCTCCTCCTATCACTGCTTGCTTGTCCCAACAACACTCCTCCCCCCCCCCCTCTTTAAAGCTGGAAAAACCCAGCAGGTCTGGCAGCATCGGCAGAGAAGAGCACAGTTGACGTTTCGAGTCCGAATGACCCTTCAACAGAGCTAAGTAAAAATAGGAAAGGTGTGAAATGGCCTTTGCTGAGCACTGAATGTTCAGCGTCGGAGAGGGCAAGGTCAGGGGGTATAGTGAAGACAGGGTGGGGACAGAGGAACAGGCAGGGGTGGAGGATCCTGGATGGGTGTTGGTGTCGATGAGTTGTTGGAGCTTCAGCTTCATTCCAGGCTGAAGACGGTTCTTTGAATTTTGTGTTGTATATCAGTTGAAAACTTGCTCTGGCATTCATTTAGTCTGGTCAACCTGTGTTCACAACAACCACATAAATGTTCAAATACTTTACTCTGTGTAAGATTTTCTCAAGAGTTACAATTTGAAGTTGTAACTTCATGCATTTTAATGACGCTTGCTTGAAATGAATAAACTTATACAAAAGTAAAATACTGCGGATGCTGGAAATCTGAAATACTCAGCAGATCTTGCAGCGTCTTTGGAGAAACAAAGTTAATGTTTCATGTCTGTGATATTCATCAGAACCTATATGCTTGTTATTTCTTGTAGGGCTTTTTCCGGAAATACCAACAGCAAATTTAAATGTGAACTGTGGCTAAACTCCCGCCTCTGAGTCAGAAGGTTTTTGGTTGTAGTCCAACTCCAGGAGCTTGAGCAAAAAATCTAAACTGATACTCCAGTGCGCTATTGAGGGAGTGCTGCACTGTTAGAGATGCTGTCTTTCAGATGAGGCACAAAACCAAGGCTGCCCTCTCAGATGGAGGTGAAAGCTCCCATGGGCACTATTTTGCAGAACAGCAGTGGAGATCTCCCAGCTGAATATTTATCTGCCAATCAGCAGCACTAAAAGAGATTGTATGGTCATCATATTGATGTTTGCGGGGTTGTGTTGTGCATAAATTGGCTGAAGTGTTTCCTGCATTACAACATTTACTACGCTTCAAAGCTATTTCATGGGCTGGGATATCTCAAGGTTGTAAAAGGCTGTATAAATACATGTCTTTCTTTCTTTAAACTTCTTCCAGCAAAATGTTCTGTATGCTAATCCAAATTAAAATGAATTTCTGATCTGCCAGGAACATTGCTTTAGTTCCCGCAAAGATAATATTCTTTAAAAGGGGTCAGGGTGATTGCTGTGGGAACAGTCCAAGGGAGGTTAGCTTGGCAATCTGGTGCTACTGGGAACTGGGAAATGTTAAGTAGGCCCAGAGAGGAATCAAATCCCTTAACCTCACAAACAGGAACTGGCGGGTCTTAATCAAAAGTAAATATATACATGTAGATTGATATAGCTTAGGTAATAACACGCAGGTATGATTGAAAATATTAGGATGATTCTTTTTTAATTTATTTGTGGGATGTGGGCATCGCTGCCTGGGCCAGCATTTGTTGCCCATCCCTAATTGCCCTTGAAAAGATAGTGGTGAGTTGCCTTCTTGAACCGCTGCAGTCCATGTGGTGTAGGTACATCCACAGTGCAGTTAGAAGGGAGTTCCTGGATTTTGACCCAGCGACAGTGAAGGAACGGCGATATATTTCCAAGTCAGGATGATGAGCGGCTTGGAGGGGATCTTCCAGGTGGTGGTGTTCCCATATATCTGCTGCCCTTGTCCTTCGACATGGTAGCAGTCATGGATTTGGAAGGCGCTGTCTAAGGAGCCTTGGTGAGTGACTGCAGTGCATCTTGCAGATGGTACACCTGCTGCTACTGTGCATCTGTGGTAGACAGAGTGAATGTTTGTAGATGGGGTGCCAATCAAGTGGGCTGCTTTGTTCTGGATGATGTCAATCTTCTTGAATGTGGTTTCAGTGGCACATATCACAAAATCACACAGTGCAGAAGAGACCCTTTGGCCCATTGAGTCTACACCAACGCGTGAGGAACGCCTCACCTACCTATCTAATCCCATTTACCAGCACTTGGCCTATAGCCTTAAATGTTATGATGTGCCAAGTGCTCATCCAGGTACTTTTTAAAGGATGTGAGGCAACCCGCCTCCACCACCCTCCCAGGGAGTGCATTCCAGACCGTCACCACCCTCTGGATAAAAAATTTTTTCCTCACATCCCCCCTAAACCTCCTGCCCCTCACCTTGAACTTATGCTCCCTTGTGACTGACCCTTCAACTAAGGGGACCAGCTGCTCCCCATCCACCCTGTCCATGCCCCTCATAATCTTGTACACCTCGATCAGGTCACCCCTCAGTCTTCTCTGCTCCAACGAAAACAACCCAAATTTACCCTCTCTTCATAACTTAAATGTTTCATCCCAGGCAACATCCTGGTGAATCTCCTCTGCACCCCCTACAGTGCAATCACATCCTTCCTATAATGTGGCGACCAGAACTGCACACAGTACTCCAGCTGTGGCCTCACCAAGGTTCTATACAACTCCATCATGACCTCCCTACTTTGTAATCTATGCCTCAATTGATAAAGGCAAGTGTCCCATTTGCCTTTTTCACCACCCCACTAACATGCCCCTCTGTCTTCAGAGATCTGTGGACACACACGCCAAGGTCCCTTTGTTCCTCAGAACTTCCTAGTGTCATGCTGTTCATTGAATACTTCCTTGTCAAATTACTCCTTCCAAAGTGTATCTCCCCACACTTTTCAGGGTTAAATTCCATCTGCCACTTATCTGTCCATTTGACTATTCCGTCTATATCTTCCGGGCAAGTGGAGAGTAGTCCATCACACTCCTGATATGTGGCTTGTAGATGGTGGACAGGCTTTGAGGAGTCAGGTGGTGAGTAACTTGCTGTAATGTTCCTAGTCTCTGACCTGCTATCATAGCCGTATTTATAATTAATATGTCTGACTGAACAGGTTATTATATATACTCAAAACTTTAAGAACCTCAAAGATCACTGCTTGCACCTCAGTTATTTACAATCTACCAGTGTATCAATGGCCAATTGCAATGCATCCAGCTTTGCTAATGATACAAAGTTATGTGGGGAAGTAAGCTGTGAGGAAAAACAAAGAGGCTCCAAAAGGATATAGGCAGGCTAAGTGAGTGGGCAAGAACCTTAACAGTTGGAATATAATGTGGAGAGATGTGAAGACATTCATTTTGGTTGGAAAAAAAGTAAGTCAATAACTTTTTTGAATGTTGAGAGATTGGGAGATGTTAGTATTCAGAGCACCCTGGGTATCCCTGTACATGAATCACAAAGTTAACATGCAAGTACAGCAAGCAATTTGGACAGTAAATGGTATGTTAGCCTTCATTACAAATGAATTGGGGTATAAGGGTCAAGAAGTCTTACAGCAATTGTATAGAGGCTGAAAGTGACATCACACTTGGAGTGTTGTGTAGTTTTAGTCTCCTTACCTAAGAAATAATTTACTTGCAGGGACTGCAATGGAGAGTCACTAGGTTGATTCTTGGGAAAGAGGGGATTCTCCTCTAAGGAGATGTTGAGTAGTCTAGGCCTGTATTATTTGCAATAAAAGCAAAATACTGCAGATGCTGGAAATCTGAAATAAAAACAAAAAGCACTGGGTCAGCAGGTCTGGTAGCATCTGTGAAGAGAGAAACAGAAATACCATTTCAAGTCCAATATGACTCTTCTTCAGATTTTTCTGGGTTCTGCTAAGTTTTCCCAGCATTTTTTGTCTATATTGTCTGGAGTTTGGGAGAATGGGATGTGATCTCATTGAAAAATATAAATATTTATGAGGCTTAACAGAATAGATGCTGGGGGATGTTTCCCCTTACTGGGGAGTCTAGAACTATGGGTCACAGTCTCAGAATAAAGAGTCAGTCATTTAGGATTAAAATGTGGAAAGATTCTTTCACTTTTAGAATTCTCTACTGTGGAGAGTAGTGGATACTCAATCATTGAGTATATTCAAATTAGGATTGATGTATTTTTCAGTACTAAGGGAACCAAGGGATATGTGGATAGTGCGGGAATGTGCAGCTGAGGTAGAAGATCAGCAATGATTTTATTGAAGCAAATATGATGAACCAAATTCCCATTCTTGACCCTATTTCTTATGTTGTGATGTTTAATATTTTATTGTTACATCTTTCATGTCAATGGTCACAGTGAATTGAAAGGTTATTGTTTTACAACAATAAGCAAGGGCATAGTCATCTGCAATTTACCATAATCACAAATTTGTTGTCCCATTACAAAATTGACCTTTCCTGGAATTCCCCCGAAATTTTCTTTCATAAGTTTGAAGTTGTAAAAATGCTTGCTGCTAAGAAAAGCTATGGGACATGTACTGTGAGGGATGAGGAGGGTGTTAAGAAGCTTCAAGGTGATTTAGACAAGTTGAGTGACTGGGCAAATACATGACAGATGCAGTATAACATGGATAAGTGTGCAGTTATCCACTTCGGTAGGAAAAACAGAATAACAGAGCATTATTTAAATGGTGATAGATTGGGAAATGTTGATGTTCAAAGGGATCAGCTCCTCGTACACCAGTCACTGAAAGCAAGCATGCAGGAGCAGCAAGCAGTTAAGAAGGCAAATGGTATGTTGGCCTTCATTACAAGAGGACTTCAGTACAGGAGCAAGGATGTCTTACTACACCTATACAGGGCCTTGGTGAGACTACACCTGGAGTATTGTGTGAAGTTTTGATCTCCTTACCCAAGAAAGGATCTCATTGAAACATATAAAATTCTGACAGGGCTGGACAGACTGGATGCAGGGATGATGTTTCCTTTGGCTGGGGGGTCTAGAACAAGGAGTCACTGTCTCAGGATGCGGGGTAGGCTGTTTAGGACTGAGATGTGGATAAACATCTTCATTCAGAAGGTGGTGAACATGTGGAATTTTCTACCACAGAAGGCTGTGGAGGCCAAGTCACTAAATATATTTAAGAAAGAAATACATAGACTTCTGGACTCTAAAGGCATCAAGGGGTACAGGGAGAGAGCAGGAGTATGGCTTTGAGAGAGAGAATCAGCCATGATCATATGAATGGCAGAGCAGGCTCAAAGGGCTGAATGACCTACTCCTGCTCCTATTTCCTATGTTTCTATGAAAAGTCTTGCAACCAATATACACCATTTGTCACACATACTTTCAGAACATTTCTACTTTTATTGCTACACAATTTGTTGAGTAAAACGGCAGCAAATCAATTTTTCACTTAAGATGTACATGGTCTCTTCTGCTATTGCTTTAGTTGTGTCAGCATCACAGACCAACATCTGTATTCCACCAACATTTATGCAGATAGTGCTAGTTAAACCAGGCATGGCCTGCTAATGTCCTGGTAATAGAAACATATAAATGAAAATAATCTAAAGAAGATTCTTGAAGATTTCCAATGATGTGCAGTGACTATTTCCTTCGGCAGCTTGATCCATTGTGGGATAGTCCTTGTGAAGATTGTTGATATGCTGTCTTGGAAACAGCCATGCAATAATCTGAAATGTAATAGACAGGCTTCTCGCAACGGCAAATTCAAGAGAAGACTGGGCTGACCATCAAACCCCAAAGGCAAAAGTGTGAATGGCTGGGGAGAGGTGGGAAAAAGTATAATTGTGATTAGAGGAACAGTAAGCATGGAAGAGAGGAAAATTTGTAATTGGAAGAGCAGTGAGGGCTGGAGAAGAGGGAATTTTCCACATTCTTAAACCACTGCAATCCATGTAGTGTCAGTACACCCATAGTACTGTTAGGGAGGGAGTCCAACAATTTTGACCCAGGAACAGTGAAGGCGATATGTTTCCAAGTCAGGATGGTATGTGATTTAGAGGGGAACTTGCCAGGAGAGATATTCCCCTGCAGCTGCTGCCCCTGTTCTTTCAGCTCATAGAAATTGTGGGTTTGGACGGTGTTGTTGAAGGAGCGTCGGTGAGTTGCTGCCTCTGGTAGATGGTACACACTGCTTTTTGAGTGTTGTGTGAGTTGCACTCATCCAGGCAAGTGGGAAGTATTCCATCATACACCTGATCTGCGCCTGGTAAAATAGGCTTCAGGAAATCAGGAGGTGATATACTCGCCACAGAATTCCCAGCTTCTGACAGCTCTTGTAACCACAGTATTATATGGCTGGTCTAGTTCAGTTTATGGTCAATGGTAATCCCCAGGATGTTGATACTGGGGGAATTCAGTGATGTCAAAGAGAGGTGGTTAGATTCTCCCTTGTTGGAGGGGTCAATGCCTGCACTTGTGTGGCACGAATGTTACTTACCACTTATCATCCAAGACTGAACGTTGTCCAGGTCTTGCTGCATGAGGGCAGGTTTCAGTATCTGAGAAGTTGCAAATGGAACTGGACATTGTTGATAAGGCACCAAGACCAGATGAGATGTATCCAAGGGTATTAAGCGAAGTGAGAGTGGAAATTATGGATGCAGAGGCCATAATTTCCCAATCTTCCTTAAACCCAGGGGCAGTGTCAGAGGACTGGAGGATTGTAAATGCTACACCCTTGGTCAAAAAAAGGTGTAAAGATAAGCCCAGCAACTACAGGCCAATTAGTTTAACTTCGCTGGTGGGAAAGTTTCTAGAAATGATGATGTGGGACAAAATTAATACATAGTCGCTCGGGCAAATGTAGGTTAATTAAGGAAAGCCAGCATGGATTAATTGAGGGAAAATCATGCTGAACAAACTTTCTTGAGTTTTTTGATGAGGTAACAGAGAGGGTTAATAAGGGTAATTCTGTTGATGTGGTCTACATGGACTTCCAAAAGATATTTTAAAAAGTGCCATACAATAGTTTTGTTAACAAAATTAGAGCTCGGAATAAAAGGAACAGTAGCAACATGGATCTGCACTGAGTGATACTGTGTCTGTTGAGTTTTAAGTGTTAATTTCTTTCTAATATCTAGTTTTTTCTTTAATTTAGCCATCAACAAAAAATTACTCTTTAAGTTAAGAGAAGTTAAGTTTATTCCAGCCTTAAACAGGGATACACAATCTCTCTGAGAGAAGCCGCAGCTAGTTAATTAGGTAGCTAGCTTAAACTGGTTTTCAGAGATTGGCCCATTTGTTTTTCAAAAAGTATAAAAACAGAGGGTCCTCAGTGCTGCTTGGTCTGCACTGAAAGCACTGCTTTGAATGCAAAGTGTCAAACGGGGAGTTGGGAAGTGGGTTCAATGAAGAGAGGAGCTATAAATTAATTAAGAAAAATAAATTTATTTAATTAACACAATACAGATGACAGAATGGGTAATGTGTCAAGGCTGCAGCATGTGGGTACACCTGGATGCCACTGCAGTCTCTATGGCTTGAGGAACCTTGGGGCAGAGTTAATGAGCTGGAGGCTGAGCTGCAGACATTGTAACTCATCAGGCAGGGGGAAAGTTACATGGGCACTTTGTTCCAGAAGTCAGTCACGTCCCTTAGGTTAGCGTCATCTGATTTGGTCAGTGGTCAGTTGGATGTGATTGTGACACAGGCAGGTAAGGGGATTGATAAGATGGAAGTGGAGGAGCCTCAGCCCTTGCAACTGACCAACAAGTATGAGGTTCTTGCAGTTTGTACGAACAAAAGCGAGGACTGCAGTGTGGATGTGCAGGCTGACCATGGCACCATGGTACAGAAAACCATTCAAGTTGGGGGAAATAAAAGGAATGTAGTGGTAATTTGGGACAGTAAAGTTAGGTGGATAGACACTGTTCTCTGCAGCCGAGAGTGAGAATCCAGAAGGCTGTGTTGTCTTCCCGGTGCCAAGGTTCAGGATATCTGCTCAGGGCTGGAAAGGAACTTGAAGTGGGGAGGGGATGGATCCAGTCGTCGTGGTCCATGCAGCTATCAATGACAATAGGTAGCACTAGGAAAGAGGTTCTGCATAGAGGAGTTGATACTAATTAAAAAACAGAACCTCAAAGGTAGTAATCTCTGGATTATTACCTGACCCATGTGCAAATTCTCATAGGGTAAATAAAGTTTATGGAGTTAGGTGGTGGCATAGTGATATTGTCACTGGACTACCCAGGGTAATTCTCTGGGGACCTGAGTTCAAATCCCACCACAGCAGATGGTGAAATTTGAATTCAATAAAAATCTGGAACTAATCTGAAAATCATGAAACCATTGTTGATTGTTGTAAAAACTCATCTGGTTCACTAACACCCTTTATGGAAGGAAATCTTCAGTCCTTACCTGGTCTGGCCCACGTGACTCCTGATGGACAGCAATGTGGTTGACTCTTAAATGCCCTCT
This sequence comes from Carcharodon carcharias, assembly GCF_017639515.1. Taxonomy (NCBI): domain Eukaryota; kingdom Metazoa; phylum Chordata; class Chondrichthyes; order Lamniformes; family Lamnidae; genus Carcharodon; species Carcharodon carcharias. The sequence continues at coordinate 4,722,779 of NC_054492.1, read as the reverse complement.
GAAATGGCCTAGCAAGTCATTCAGTCTCTGAAGAAGGGTCATACAGACTCAAAACGTTAACTCTGTCTCCCTCTCCACAGATGCTCTAGACCTGCTGAGTTTTTCCAACATTTTCTGTTTTTGTTATAGCAAACCACTCAGTTTTATCAAATCGCTAAAAAGCCTAAAAGGAATGGAGCAGGGTGGACTAGCTGGCATCGACCTACGCACCAGAAACAACAACGGCAAACTCAGCCCTGACGACCCTGCAAAGTCCTCCTTCCTAACATCAAGGAGCTACTGCCAAAATTGGGAGAGCTCTCTCACAGATGAGTCAAGCAACAGCCTGACACAGTCATACTCACTGAATCATACCGTACAGACAATGTCCCAGACACCACCATCACCATCCCCCCAGCAGGACAGACCCAGCAGAGGTGGCAGCACAGTAGTATACAGTCGGGATGGAGTTGCCTTGGGATTCCTCAACATCAACTCTGGACCCCATGAAGTGTCATAGCATCAGGTCAAACATGGGCAAAGAAATCTCCTGCTGATTACCACATGCTCCTTCCCCCCATCAGCTGATGAATCAGTACCCTCCATGTTGTACACCACTGGAGGAAACACTGAGGGTGACAATGGAGCAAAATGCACTCGGGATGGGGGACTTCATTGTCCATCATCAAGAGTGGCTCGGTTGCACCACAATGGAGCAAGCTGGCCAAGTCCTAAAGATCGTAGCTGCTAAACTGGATCTGTGACAGGTGGTGAGGAAACCAAAAAGAGGGAAAAACATACTTGACCTCATCCTCACTAACCTGCACGCTGCAGGTGACAGTATCAGTAGGAGTGACCACGGCAAGCCCCACATGGAGGCAAAGTCCCATCTTCACACTGAGGATACCTTCCATCGTGCTAAATGGGATGGATTTTGAACAGACCTAGCAACTCAAGACTGGGTATCCATGAGGTGCTGTGGGCCATCAGCAGCAGCAGAATTGTACTCAACCACAATCTGTAACCTCATGGCCAAGCATATTCCCCACTCTACCATCACCATCAAGCCAGGGGATCAACCCTAATTCAATAAAGAGTGCAGGACGGTATGCCAGGAGCAGCACCAGGCATACCTAAAAATGAGGTGTCGATCTGGTGAAGCTACAACACAGGGCTGCTTGTGTGTAAACAGCATAAGCAGCAAGCGATAGAGCTAAGCAATCCCACAACCAACAGATCAGATCTAAGCTCTGCAGTCCTGCCACATTCAGTTGTGAATTGTGGTGGACAATTAAACAACTCACTGGGGGAGGAGGCTCCACAAATATCCTCATCCTCAATGATGGAGGTGCCTAGCACTTCAGTGCAAAAAGTAAGGCTGAAGCGTTCGCAACAATCTTCAGCCAAAAGTGCCGAGTGGATGAACCATCTCTGCCTCCTCTATAGGTCCCTAGTCAATTTGATTCACTCCATGTGAAGGTACTGGATACTGCAAAGGCTATGGGCCCTGACAATATTCCAGCAATAGTACTAAAGACTTGTGCTCCAGAATTTGTCGCACCCCTAGCCAAGCTGTTCCAGTACAGCTACAACAGTGGAATCTACCCAGCAATGTGGAAAATTGCCCAGGTATGTCCTGTACAAAAAAAGCAGGACCAATCCAACCCAGCCACCCCATCAGTATATTCTCGATCATCAGTAAAGTGTTGGAAGGGGTCATCAATAGTGCTATCAAGCAGTTCTTCTCTAGCAATAACCTGCTCACTGATGCTCAGTTTGGGTTCCGCCAGTGTCACTCAGCTTCTGACCTCATTACAGCCTTGGTTCAAACATGGACAAAAGAGCGGAACTCCCGAGGTGAGGCGAGAGTGACTGCCCTTGACATCAAGGTAGCACCTGACCAAGTGTGGCAACAAGGAGCCCTAGCAAAACTAGTCAATGGGAATCTCTGTTGGTTGGAGTCATACCCAGCACAAAGGAAGATGGTTGTGGTTGTTGGCGGTAAATCATCTCAGCCCCAGGACATCACAGCAGGAGGTCCTCAGGGCAGTTTCGTCGGCCCAACCATTTTCAGTTGCTTCATCAAGGACCTTCTTTCCAACATAAGGTCAGCACCATTCGCAACTCCTCAAATACTGAAGCAGTCCATATCCAAATGCAGCAAGACCTGGGCAACATCCAGGCTTGGGCTGACAAGTGGTAAGTAACATTCACAGCACACAAGTGCCAGGCAATGACCATCTCCAACAAGAGAGAATATAACTATTGCCCCTTGATGTTCAATGACATTATCATCACTGAATCCCCCACTATCAACATCCTGGGGGTTGACATTTACCAGAAACTGAACTGGACTAGCCATATAAATACTGTGGCTACAAGAGCAGGTCAGAGGCTGGGAATCCTGCAGCAAGTAGCTCACCTCCTGACTCCCCGAAGCCTGTCTACCATCTACAAGGCAAAAGGCAGGCATGTGATGGAATACTCTCCATTTACCTGGATGAGTGCAGCTCCAACAATACTCAAGAAACTTGACACCGTCCAGGACAAAGCAGCCTGCATGATTGGCACCCTTTCCACAAACATTCACTCCTTCCACCACTGGCAAACAGTGGTAGTATTGTGTACCATCTATAAAATGCACAGCAGAAACTTACCAAAGCTCCTTAGACAGCACCTTCCAAACCCACAACTACTACCATCTAGAAGGACAAGGGCATCAGACACATGGGAACACCACCAACTGGAAGTTCCCCTCCAAGCCGCTCACCATCCTGACTTGGAAATATATCGCCGTTCCATCACTGTCACTGGGTCATAATCTTGAAACTCCCTCCCTAATAGCACTGTGGGTGTACCTACACCACATGGACTGCAGCGGTTCAAGAAGGCAGCTCACCACCACCTTCTCAAGGGGCAACTAGGGATGGGCAATAAATGCTGGCCCAGCCAGTGATGCCCAAATCCCAAATATGTATTTTTAAAATCTGTAATAAATCGTGCATTGAAATAAACTAGCTGTTCATAACTTCATGAAAGTTCAGTGACTTCTAAAATGTAAACTGCCCGTGGACAAAATGTTGGCCTCAGAAGAGTTTGTAGCCCACCCAGTACAAAGAAATTTTAGAGGGAACATTGGAAATGGGCAAATAAATAATGATGGAAGTGATGAGAAAATTGTCAATATATAAATAATCACACTGCATGGCAATCATCTTGTTAAAGACAATTGCTAGTTAAACAGGTGGTGGACATTGACTATCCCATCTAAACAGAATAAAAAGATACAGCTGGAACACTTTGGGTGGAAGCTACTTGGAAGTCAGTAGGACTGAAGAGTTGTCTTGAAATATTAGCCAGCTTGAATCAAAAGACCAGCCTGGATTAATTCTTTTGCTACAATCTCTTATTGTGAGTAACATGGTAGCAAAGGATGAACTTTAAGCTTTCCTGATTGATTGCTGTAAAAGAAGCTTTTTGTCTCAGTCCTCTTGAGGGGAAAGAAGGGTACTGTTGCTGACAATTTAAATTATGAAATGGTGGAAGAATGGTGCAAAATCACAAGCTTTGATTATCTGCCAATTCTTTTTCTGACTCTGAACCTTATCAGCAATAGAAGGCTGAAGTTGAAATGTGGACCCTGGTTACTTCCATACCCTGGAAGAAGCAAGGTATGGCTTTGGTGTTATCATTACAAGCCAAAAGTAAGATAAGGAGTGAGGTATTTTCAGAGTGGATAGTAGATATTTGGATCATGGAGAGGGATTGGACCTTCTGTTACAATTTTTGGATAAGTTTTACAAAAAGGATGAGTTATTGGAAGTGTATGAAGCTTGGATGATCTTTGATAGGTTTAGGAAATCATATGATCAGTCCATGGAAGAATATATCAAGGATTTTGATAAATGGTACAGGAGTCTATGGAAATTTGAACTTGATATTCTGGAATCAGTATTGGCATTTTAATTACTGGGCTGTGCTTGCATTTCCCACATTGATAGCTTTTAGTACTAACAGAAACTCAATTCCAGAGGAAAGAGTTTCTCCTGGATCAAATGGCTACTGCTCAAAATTTCTGGGGAAACAGTCACTCCCTGCCACTTTCTTAGCAAATGCAAACAACAATGCTGTGAAACAAAGGATAGATGATTCAATGGTGGCTGAATTTTGGGTTGACCAAATATTAGACAAAGATCGCAATGCAAAGATGGGGTTAATAATGCTAGTCAATTTGAGATTTGGGTTAATAATGCTAGTCAATTTGAGATTCAGGTCAAAAAGCATGTCTGGGATGGTGACCATAGGCACTTAAACCCAAAATGGGGAATGGTTAATCGGTGTACTTCCCAGTATCATTGTGATGAACTGCCCACACCAAAGGAATCATCAATTCTTTGAAGTGACACACCAGGTGGATTCATCTGAAACTGAAAATGATGATAGTGACTGCCATGATGGAGTTGTATTGATCACTGAGTTTGCATCCAGTGATGAGTTTCTTGATAGATTCCTTCAACTGTGCAGTTCTGGACAGTAGTGCACTTCTACAGTGTGTGGAATGGACTGGCTTGACTGCTATCTGGAGCTTCTCGATGAGGGAAGACCAGTGGAAGGTTAAGGAACATGAAAGCTCTATCTGCTTCAGGTTTGGAGATGACAATGCATTAACATCCTTCAAAAGGGTGGTCCTCACTTGTAAGATAGCAGGGATCAATCTTTATCAGTACAGGTGTGGTTTCTAACGAGATACTGCTATTGGTAAGTCGATCTGTGATGAAGGCTCAGATGACACTAGATATGAAGAATGATAGAGCAGTCAAACTTGGAAAAAATGTGGATCTACAAATTTACTCAGTCAAGCCATTACTGCCTGCCACTAAGGAAGCCAGAGATTTCTCATCAAAAAGTTCAAGAAGTTTTGTTAACTGCTGAGAATAAGAATTTGGTGGACCACAAGATGGTTTTGAAATTACATGGACAGTATGCACATTTGGCACTACAGAAACTGAAAACTTTACTTTGTGATGTGGGAGTGGCTGATAAAGGATACAATGACCTTTATTGAACAAATCACTGCTCGGTATGAAATTTGTCTCAAAGATCACAAGTCACCACTGTGTCCTGTTGTGAGCTTGCCACTAGCCAAGGAGTTTAATGATGCAGTGGGAATGGACTTGAAAGTTTGGGACAAGGATTGGGGTAATTTTTTTTAATTACACTTCATAGATATGGCAACCAGATTTAGCCTATCCACTGTAATACATAGTAAAGACAAAAGGACCATTGTTGATAAGGTCATAGAGAAATGGGTGTGAACAGGATTAGGAACACCAGTGAAGTTCCACACAGATAATGGTGGGGAATTTGCCAACGAGCAATTTTGAGATGTGCAAAAATTTAAACATCATAGTTATGCACACTGCAGCTGAGCCTGTTTTAGTAATGGTCTTTGCGAAAGAAACCATGCAGTAATAGACAACATGTTACATAAAATATTGGCTGATAACCAGGTTGTAAACTGAAAACGGTGTTAGCATGGACAGTGCTCGCAAAGAACTCTTTCTAAATGGTTGTGGGGTACAGTCTGTACCAGTTGGTGTACGGAAGTAATCCGAAGTTGCCTTCTATGTTATTGGATGCTCCCCATGCTCTAGAAGGGACTAGCATTAACTCCACCTTTTCTGTTCATCTAAATGTTTTGCAGGTAGGGAGAAAAGCTTTCATTAAAGCTGAGGTTTCAGAGGAAATTCGGCGAACCCTACAGCACTGCATAAGATAATCGGGACTATAGATAAGGAGACATGGTATATTAAAAGAGAAGGCCAAAAAGATTGGAAAGGACCTGGCAAGGTAATGGGAGTGATAGGAAAGCTGTAATTGTGCAACACTGCAATTAAACTTTTAGGGTACATTCTTCACAGCTAAATTGTGCTAAGTATACTTTTGCAGGCTCTGAATAGGACATAGAACACAAGGAGGCACCATACACATCTCTCTCACATGCCTAACACTAGTTATGAGGAGCAGATACAGGGTTGACTATGAACAAATTAACACTGAGGTACAGGGTAATGCTATTAGTCCAAAAGGGCAACTACCCAAAGTAGGAAGAAAGGTAACATACTTGTCAGAAGGGAGCAGTGTGTGGAGGGATGCCACCATCATAGGGAGAGCAGGAAAGACTACTGGTAAATACAAACATTGGCTAAATATGCAGGATGAAGGATAGGAGACAAGACCTATGGATTGGCAAACCGAGGTAAAGATGTAGAAATCTAAAGTGCAGTATGAGTTATGAAAGTGGTTGTGACCCTAGAAACAAAATCTCGGACTTCCAAACGGGGTTCTAATCACATGGGAGATCATAAAGTAGCAGCCCAGAAAGGGAGAGGAATGTGAGTAGATGCTGTAACTTAACAAGAATAAAGGCCAGAGAGCAAGCGAGGAATCTCAAGAGAAGTGCCTATGACTGAGATTTTAGTCACTGCTAATAAATTGGAGAATAAGCTGATAAAGGAAACCAAACAGACAGAGTTAGAAAGTTGGAAGGAATTTGGGGTATATTCTGAAATACCTGACAGTGGACAGCCAGCTTTATCTCGCCAATGGATCTGTACAGAAAAGGTACTCCCAGATGGCACATATAAGGCCAAAGTGAGATTAGTAGCCCAAGGCTTTGAAGGGAGACTAGAGGATCAGGATGTCAGAGTGGACTTGCCTTCTGTGGGGAAGGTAAGTTTGAAGATTGCTTTTAGGTATTTTGGCATCCTATTCCTAGGAGTGCAAATTTATTGACATAAAGGCTGCATTTTTTTTTTAAACAAGGGGAAGTTTTTTGAAACAGCCCAAAGAAGCCTGGGATGTAGAAGGAAAGCTATGGAAATTGAACAAGTGCATTAATGGTTTGAATGATGCATCAAGCATATGGTATTTTACCATGAGGTATGTCCTGTTGAAAACAGGTGGCATTCAGTTAAAGGCAGACCCTGCAATGTTCTACTGGTACCATAAGGAGAAAGTAGCTGGAATCTTTATCATGCATGTTGATGATTTCCTGTGGGGAGGCTCTGTAGAATTTGAACAATGGGTAACCAAGAAAATGAGGGTCAGAAGTCAGGCTTCAGGGGTCTTTAAATACATAGATTTAGACATTAAGCCGAGCAAGTTAGGAGTGACATTGAATCAACAATCTTATCGAGAAAATGTTAATCAAATCCCAATAACTCTAGTTAGGTCCTCACAAAGAGGATCCTGCTACCAAGGAAGAAACTGAGCAGTTGAAAAGTTTGATCAGGCAGTTGAATTTTTTGTGCACTCAGACTAGGCCTGACGCTAGTTAAGATGTATTGGAGCTAAGTATTGTGGTGAAACATGCTACAATTAAGTTCTGAGAGCAAATAAAACATTTAAAAAAAAAAATTTAAATTCTGAGATGCATGCTCAAGTTTCCAGCCTTGGATGATCCAGAAGATTGGTCATTTTTAGCAATGGCATGTGAAGCAATCTTCCAGATGGGTACACTAGCACTGCAGGGTTTATCATATATTTTTGGTGGGAATGACACATGTTTCCTGCTGGCTTGGGAGGCCAAGAAAATAAAAGGTAATGAAAAGCAGCATAGCTGCTGAAACACTGGCCTTAGTAGAGCATCAGACATGGGAGTTTACTTATTCAATATACTGACAATGTGAGAAACATTTACCCATAGAATGTTATCTTGATAACCAGTCTCTTTGGGATAATGTTCATTCGATAAAGTGTCACTGAAAAAAGGTTAAGAATAGATCTATAGATACAGAAATGTGACATTATTTCTTTCTGTTTGTTTCAAAAAGAATGTTTAATTTTTTTGCAAAGCTTTAATTTAAAGAAGAGGGGAATCTGTCAATGTATAAGTAATCACACTACATGGTGGTCACCTTGTTAAAGACAATTGTTAGTTAAACAGGTGGTGGGCATTGATTATCCCATCTAAACAGAATAAAAAGACACAGCTGGAACACTTTGGGTGGAAGTCAGTAGCAATGAGGAGCAGTTTTAAAAATTACCCAGCTTGCATCAAAAGACCTGCCTGGATTAATTCTTCTATTACAAACTCTTATTGTGAGTAACAAAAAAATTGTTGTTGATTACAAAGGTCTTATGCTTGGCCTAAATAGCCAAGTGGTTATGGTACTGGGTTTGTAACCCCCAGATCAAGAGTTCACATCTCACAATGGTAAACTATGAAACAATGTAACTTCATCTGAAACAGATGGAAACAGGTTTACTCAAAAGAGTATCAAGAGTTCAAATCTGTGGCAAACTATGAAACAATGTAACTTGAATAGGAACAGATGGAAATGTGTTTGTACTCAAGAGTTACAAAGGTCTTATGAAAATAATCAATCCTGAATGACCCTGTCAGCAGAACCTACTAAAAGAAAGCTAGAAAATGAATGAACCAACTCACTCATGCATTCCAACCATCAAAAGTTACCCAATCTTCTGATATTGCATCATTTCTTTCTTCCTTCCAGGAGTGGAGGATAATTGTCAACATTAACTTTTTCCACATGTTAACTTGTGTATAGGAGTAGGTGAGCCAAAATGTCAGCAAACCAACCTTCTTTCAACATAAGGAAGAGACAAAGGAACTCTTAGGGGGCACACTGCTGTTGTTCAGAGCCATTTGCAGTTGTAGCTTTTCCATCTCTGGTTTTGGCAGCACAAAGATACTTGCAAGAAACCTGATTGCATCCCTTCAAAAGCTCTACAGTCCTTCAGGTCACCCACCTGTGCTAGTTAGTGACATTTACCTATTTGGCTTGGAAACAACTTGAGATTTAACATATTTTAAATGTATCACAATCATATAAGAAAGAGGAGAAACCATTAAATAAACTGAAAACTTAAAGACAATAAAACTCCCGTTCCAGGCGGATTGAATCCACACTTTTAAAGAATATAGGGAAGAGATAGAGGCACTAGCTCATTAAAAAAAACATCAAAAACTTGTAGCGCCAGAGAACTTTTTATTAGAGCTATAGGGAGATAGTACATGCTTAGTGTGATAAATCAGATAGCTTAACATTGATGCTAGAAAAATAATGGAATCTCTATCTAAGGAGAAAATAGAAAAACATAAATCAATGGTCAGCAAAGTTTCAAAAGGGAAAGTCTTGATTGAGCTCATTGAATTCCTGGATGAGGTAACAGGGAATAGAGGAGGCTAATTTATTAAAGGTAATATATCAAGATCTCCATAAGGCTTCAAATTAATAGCATATAATAGACAAATTAATAAAGTGAGAGCATGCAGAGTTGGGAACAAGTAGCAGAATGAATTGCTACAAGTTGCCTTCAAGACAGAATGTAGAGAGATCAAGGGTAGCTATACAGAGTACCTGGGAAATGAGATCCACAAGGATCAGTGTGGGACCACTGTTCACAATTTATATCAACAATTTAGACTTTGGAAATGGGCCTAGATTTTCGTCCACTGCAGATTCAGGAGAATTCCCAGATCTATGAACCTGACTTCTGTAAGTGTCTGACCGAACTTCAGATCTTTGCTCCAGGGCGTCTATATTAGGAGTCAGTGCAGAGGGCCCTAGATGTGGGATGGGTGGGGGGGGGGGGGGGGGGGGGGGCGGTCAGAGGCCCAATACAGGTTGGGTAGCTTGGGCACAGCTGAAAAGTGGACCCTCAAAAGCCCATTTGAGGTTGGTGGTCCATAGTGGTGGGGTCACTGTACCTCCATAGGAGACATCATTGACTTGTCAGGTGAGTAGGAACTCTGTAAATGTTCAACTGTTAGCTGACCCAGGAAAGGATGGCCCAAGGGAAAAAAAATGTCACTGCCTATTCAGTGTAATGTACTGAAGCACTGAAACCATGGAGTGAATTCACATGACACAGCCATGGAGATGGCATTGTCTTGCCACCAATATCTGGTACACATATTCCACAGTCATGTAGTTAGCTGCCAAGGCTCAGTGGATGAATGATGAACAATATGTGGTTGTTATCCCATCCAACTGGCCTCTTGTTGCCCATCTATCAGGATGTGCCCAAACAGTTGAACCTTCAACAGATCCCTCACATCTGCATGCTTGCAAGTGTTTTGTCACTTAACAATTAAGAGCATGCACGCCCTTGCTTCTGAACCTGAACTTCCTGTTGGGGGGGGGGGGGGGGAGGGGGGGGGGGGGGGGGGGGGGGGGGGAGAAACACAAGGTTCCTTTTATTCCTTATTCTAAACCAGAGGGCAATATATCTGGGATTTGGCACATCCTACTGTCAGGTTTTTTATATAGCACCTTTTTAAGTAAAATATGCTTTTTTGTTAAAGGATATTTTAAACATTAAAACACAAATGTCACATCTCTTCCCCCTTTAGCCAGGAACAAATCAGTCAGGTGGTTTGCAGATTTGCTTTCCTCTAGAGAGGAGTATTGGCGTAGGTACTCAGTTTGTTTGCTTAGAAATGGAAGATTCTGCTGTTCCACTTGTTTCTGTTCAGGTTCAACAGTTGTAGCTACAGGTTTGTCAGCTGAATCAGTTCAGGTTTCACCAACTGGAGCAGATGTTTCCCAGAAATCTTCCACTGACTAGAGATCCCTGGAAATTTGGTTCCTTGGATTGGCTTCTCTAATCTGGTCAGTGTGTCTCTTCCAGATTCCACAGGAAGATTCAACATTATGGGTAAGTGGTCATCGACGCTCGATGATTCTTCCCAGGAGCCACTTTGGTGTTCCACAGTAATTTCAGACCCAAACGGACTGATTCAGATAAAACTCATGAGCTGGTTTACTTGGGTCATGTGATCTTTTCTGATCAAGTTGCCTTGAACCAATCTTTCCTTTCAAATCTGGACATAGTAAGTCCATTCTGGTACTCAGTCATTTACCAAATATCAGCTCAGCAGGAGATACACCTGTTGTTGAATGTGGAGTGTTACAATACATCATCAATGTTCATCAGCTTCAACTTCCAATCTGTTTGTGTCCTCCCCTTCAATATGGCCAATTTGAATGTCTGGACAAAGTGCTCTGCTTCAGCATTTGAGGATGGTGGTAAGGTGAGATGAGAATCTGCTTGGTCCCATTGTTTTTCAGGAAATGTTTGAAATTCACATGATGTGACTGTGCCATTGTCAGACACAATCTGCTCCAGCAATCCAAAAGTAGTGAACACATTCCAGAGAGCATCAATGGTCTTTGCTGAAGTAGTTGACTTCATTGGAATAACTTGAGGCCACTGTTTTGCGGGCAGCCATCACAATCCAGAACGTATGTCTGAGAAGTGGTCCAGCAAAGTCCACATGAAGTTTCTGCCATGGGGGGTCAGGCCAAGCCCATGGATGGAATGGACCAGGTGCAGGAGAAGACTTCCTTTCTTGGCATGGAAGGCAATCACTGACCATGCCTTCGAAGTCTTCATCCAGGTGTGGCAACTGGTAGAAGGTGATTTTTAAAAATGGTGTTAAAATGACTTAGGAACATGGTGGTAATGGTGGAGGTCATGATGTCTGTTCACTGAGCACAAGGGGACATTGACATGAGAGGGAGTGCAAGGATGGGGTTGGGTCATAAGGGCAGGATGAGCATGGTTAAAGGAAATGGCATGCATCAGAGCATACTTTCACAACCTACAGAACTCATTTTTTTTTGTCTCTCTCATGGGTCCCATTTCTGCCTCCACTGCATGCACCCCTGACCTCCTGATCTGGGCTAGATCAGCCCTCTCAGGTGACATGAGGAGAAAGAGATGTCCAAGGAGGCAGCATAACATCTGACTAAGCCACACTCTGCCAGAACAAACAAGCACTTCAGAGGGATGTAGTATGTGTCTACAGTCAGTAGCACAGGGTAAAAGTCACCACACCAGAGTGGAGGTGTCAGTCAGATATATATGTACAATTCCCCTTGGAGTAGGGAGGGAAGTCATGATGCTCCAATGGCAGGAATGTGGCACCTCAGGAGTAAACTTTTTTGGGGCAAAATATTTGGACAATCAGCAGATGTGTGGACATCTGGCAGAGTTCCCTGAGGCAGTGGGAGCTCTAAGACATGAATAGTGGATTCATCACTGTTATGAGCTCCACATTGTCCTGGGGACTTAACCAACCATGAGAGACTGGCCGATTTCATGGAGAGACAGATGTAGCAGCACTCAGTGGATGGAAGAGAAGTGTTTTGGCCAGGAAAGACCCCTCAGTAGCCTGGACCAGTCCTCTCCAATGAGCACTAACATTCAGGAATACAAGGAGTTGCGTATCCTTAACAGGACAGTCACAGTGGGGGCAGTGATTGCTGTGCATCAGCAGCCAGCCCCGTCTACCCCACCTGAAGGGCAGCTCAGGGCTGTGGAAGTAACTGAGGAGGATAAAAGCACCTGGAATGTTCCAGCACCCTTACCTTCCACCAGCCCCTCTGCCAGAGCCCTTGTCTGCACCACATCTACCAGTGACCATGACTCCCTATGTAGAGATGCAGAAGCTGCAGTCTGAAGGAGGTCCCCAAACTGGTGCCTGCACAGAGGCCGACCACCACGGTCCTCACTGCTGTCTAGACTGAAGTGAGCAGCTTGCCTCCACCCCCTCTGAGGCAGCAAGGGGGCACCTATTGTAGGAGTGTGCCTGAGTGCAGGGCACTGTCTCGCCTACAACATTAGAGTTCACCATGGTTATATTTCTCACGTTGTATATATTTGAGCACTTTTTGAATATATTTAAATGCACTCATGAGCTGGTGTGTTTGTACACTACAGAACTCCAAAAGAATGATACAGCATTCTAGTGACACTGAAGGCAGCATAGGTCCATCTTGCATTGACATCATGAACCATGTTTGTGAGGCATTAAAGGGCTGCTTCCTTTTTTGGTCTATCACAAAAGAATCCAGTGTTAAAAGGCTCAAGCACTGATGCTCCTGGCATCTTTCACCATCCATCCAAACTTGACTTTAAGGGAGGCTCAATGATCAGATTCCCCAAACAGATGCTGGGCAGCAGATGCAATTCAAGCATGAGTTCTGGCTACAACGCACTTATCCGCACAGCACTGTCATGCATTAGCTGAGGTGTAAGCATTGCAGCTTGAGATGCCATGTCTGCTCCAGGGAATATTGTTCAACTGCTATCCCCATGAGGCAGCATTTGCATCTAGGTGGCAGAGGATGTGCTTTGAGGGAAGCAGAGGTTTATGGAAGCCTGGATTGTTGCATATGGTACCCATCTCAGGAACTGGACCACTGGCTGGAATGGATTGTGCACAAGATTTTCAAAGAGCTGTTGTTGCACAGTTGGTGGCCTATTGTGCGCAATATTCCTTATCTGCATGGTTGCTGGCACATGCAATCTCAATCAGCATGTAGAGGGTGTTAATTCTTAAGTCATGTCACGTTTAGGATTGTGGACATAGTTTGATTATGGACAAGGTGGCAGCTTTATCACCACATTTACAGACACTGGCATTTATGTGAGGAGGCCAGGTCATGCAGGACTTATTACCATGTGTCTGTAATATGACGAGGTTCATGGTTATGATGGTGAAGGTTTCAGACATTTTAATGTGACTGATTCAAACTCATTGAAGTTGATTCTCATTCCTTGAGTAACTGTGGAGCCAATGTAAAAGAATATTGGCTTGAGTTTTGCTCACCAAGGACTGGCCAATGGCAAGTGGCATGAATGTTACTGTAAGGTTTTTCTATCTCTCAAGTGCCAGGCAATGACCATCACCAAGAAGAGAGAATCTAACCATCACCTCTTGACATTTCAATAGCATTGCCATCGCTGAATCCCCTTCTGTCAACATCCTGGGTTTTACCATTGGCAAGAAATTGAACTGGGCTAGCCTTTTAAATACTACTGTGGCTGCAAGAACAGGTCAGAGGCTAGGAATCCTGTGGCGAGTAACTCTCACCTCTGACTTCCCAAAGCATGTTCATCTACAAGTCAGGAGTGTGATGGAATACTCTCCACTTACCTGGATGAGTGCAGCTCCAACAGCACTAGAGGTTTGACACCATCCTGGGATTGGCACCCCTTCCACAAACATTCACTCCTTCCACCACCGATGCACAGTGGCAGCAGTGTGTACCATCTACACAACACTGCAGAAACTCACCAAGGCTCCTTGGACAGCATCTTCCAGATCCATGAACATTACTATCTAGAAGGTCAAGGGCAGCAGATAGATGGGAACACTACCATCTGGAAGTTCCCTTTTCAAGCCACACACCATCCTGACTTGGAAATATGCCACCGTTCCTTCACTGTCTCAAAATCCTGGAACTCCCTTCCAAACAGTACTGTGGGTATATCTACACCACATGAACTGCAGTGGTTCAAGAAGGCAGCTCACCACCTTAAGGGCAACTAGGGATGGACAATAAATACTGGCCTAGCCAGTGACCTTTTTCAAAGAATTTTATTTAAGAAGAATTGATTATGCACAAGGACAGACCTGGCAATGATCCCCTCCTGCAGAGTCAGCCCTGGGTACATGGCCATGCTTCCCAGCTGCTCTGCCATTGGTGGCCTCCTCATCCTGGGAACCATCTGAATGGCCATCCTCATTTGGGAACAATCAGAATGGACAGGGGCTTCCTCCTCATCTGCAGAGGTTGGAACTCTGCCCATGGCATTGTAATTTGATTTCTAGGCCCCTCTACTGTGCAGCGCAGCATACCACTATTCTTGATACCCTTGCTGGGTGATGCTCCTGAGTGATCGATGCACCTGAAGAGCATTTTCAAAATGCCAATGCCCTGCTCATATGTACTCCTTGTGATGACATGGCTGCAGATGTAGTTGCACTCTGCCCTAGTTTTATGACCCCTAAAGGGGGTCATTATCCAGGCTCTTAAGGGGTAGCCATTGTCCCCTAGAAGCCAACCAAGGATCTGCGAGGGTGGCTGAAATAGCTAATGGAGTTAGGAACTCCTTTTTAATATGAAGGAGAACCTTGCACAACGTGTTGTGGTCACAAACCACTTGTACATTGATTGAAAGGAAGGCCTTTCAGTTGTCAAAAGTGTCCAAATTGAGTCATGGTAATATGGGGGGTGCAATCAATAACACCCTGCCCCTGAGGGAAGCCTGCTAATTGGGTAAAGGCCATGGCTTTCTGCTTCAAGACACCAAATCTACAGAGTAATTTAATGTGAACCCCACAAGAGCAAACAGGGCATTAGTTACAGCCTTAGTGTAGCTATGTGCTGCTAACTGGAATATACCCATCAAGTCTCCTGATGAACCCTGGAATGTACTGAGCCCTAGAAAAAGAGCCTGACGCATAAAAATTAAGACTGACATTTACCTTGACAGCCACTGGCAGCGCATGGGGGCAATAGTTTGGCTCAAGTTGTTGCTGGACCATGCAACATATGTCAGCCACCACCTTACAGCTTAGTCTCAGTTGTCTTCAGCACCAGGTTCTCCATCATATTGAGGTATGATGTATTAGGTCTATATACCTTTTCCCACAGGCACCCTTGCCTCTCCTCCTTCTTGGTGCATGTGGCACTACCTCTTCCTCCTGACCTTCTGCCCTTGCTCTGGCTGCTCATATTGACTGGTTTCTATGGCATCTGTGTAAGGGTACCATGCCCAAATTGTATCTTCCTTTTGCACAAAATGCACTGTCCTTCTCAAGCATGAAGTTCTTCCTGGCACCTGGATGCATGAGTCAGGAGGGGCAACAAAACTACTGTCCTGTGAACAAACCCACTCTCCTATACCATTGTGTTAAAACAGGACAGTTTGAATTGAGTTTTTGCCAATTCTGGGGCAGTTAAGACAAATTTAAAGCAAATTCCACAGGGCTACCTGCACCTCTCCAAAGAGTACCCTGGCTATCCAAAGACATGCACAAATTTCAGACCTGCTCCTACCAGGTTTACTCTGCATGTGACGTTTCAGATTTTGATCTCACAGGTGTCTGAAAAGTAGAGGTAGCTGCTGATTTTATATGGACAGCTACCTATGTAAAATGCACCTATGCAAATCTTGACCACAGGCCAATTCCCACTCCTGTGAAAATAGTAGATGCCTTGTTTGGGGGCGGAACTTCCAATTTCCTGGCACATCTGCCATTTTCACTATGGGGTCAGGCTCTCCGTCATAGTGAAAATTCTGGCCATGGTTTCTAAATTTGCAGACAACACCAAATTGGGGGATAATCAATACTGAGGGTTGGAACAAATTACAAGAGGTTAATAAACACTCAATGGGTATAAGTGGAAAACAAATTTCAACATAAATATGAGGGAGGGAAAATAAGGGGGTAAATGATTTAAATGCTTAAATGGGGTAGAAGAGCAAAGGTAAAAGCAAAATACTGCAGATGCTGGAAATCTGAAATAAAAACAGAAAATGCTGGAAAACTCAGGTCTGACAGCATCTGTGTGAAAGGGAAACAGTTAACATTTGAGTCTGTATGACCCTTCAGAGCTAAAGAGAAATAGAAATGGTGAAATTTATACTGTTAAAGGGGATAGAGCAGGTGAAGCTGGAAAGAAGGTCAGCGATTATAGAGGCTAAGGAGAAATTGACAAAGATGTCATGGATGGAAAGACATCTTTGTAGTGTAAGGACTAAAGGACGTGCTGATAGTGGCATAAAGGTAAGAAAGCAGAATGTGTTAATAGCAGGACAAGGGACTAGGAGTACAAATACACAAATTGTAAAAGTACTGATGCAGGTTTATAAGGCAAAACAATAGCAAACCAACCAAAAGTTTGTTTATAGAGGGTTGGAATTAAAGTAGTGAAATTTACACTAAACTTGTATTAAACCTTGGTTGGACCACACTGTGTACTCTGGTCAGTTCTGGTTGCTCTCTCAAACTGATCTCCCAGTCATTAACTGCTTCTCCAAAGCATATGAGAAAATTGACCTTTTCACGTAATGCAGGAAAAACTAGGGTCCAACCAGCTCCTACAGCTAAAGACCTTCCCCCATCAATCAAGATCAACAACGAGATCCTGGAAAAAGTGATAAAAGCAAAATACTGCCAATGCTGTAATTCTGAAAAAAACCCAGAAAATGCTGAAAACTCAGCAAGTCTAGCAGCATTTGTGGAGAGAGAAACAGTTAACGTTTTGAGTCCATATGACCCTTCAGAGCTAAAGAGAAGTAGAAATGTGACGAAATTCATACTGTTTAAGGGGTGGGTGAGTGGAGCAAGTGAAGCTGGATAGAAGGCCAACGAAAGGTGGGGGACAAAGAGATTGACAAAAGAGATGAACTAAAGGACAAAGGGAGTGTTAATGGTGCTGGTAAAGGCTAATAAAGGTGCTGATAGTGGCATAAAGGTAAGAAAGCAGAGTAAAAGTAAAATGTGGATCATTTTCCATAACTTGGGAGTCTCCTCACAACAAAGGCAGAGTAATATTTGGATTACTCCTAGTACCATGTATGAGTTAGTACAGAAATAGGAGGATAGAGCAGATGAATGTGTGGCTGGAGAGATGGTGCAGAATGGAGGATTTTAAATACCTGGAAAATTGGGACTGGTTCTGGGATAGATGTAACCTGTACAGGCAGGGTTGCACCTGAACAGAACTCTGCAAGAACAGTTTTTTTTCTAGTGCTATTGGTGGGGGTGAGGGGGTGGGCATTTAAACTAGCTTGCAGGGGTGTGGGAAACAGAAGGCAATGTAAGAGGAAAAACCAAGGTGCATAGAATACTGGGAGACAGATAGCACTAGAGTAGGGAAGAGTAAGGTATGAGATGAGTCCAGAGTAAGAGGGAATATAATATGGTCTAAATTAGGTTTAATATGCATGGAAATGAATGTGTGTACTGTGGTAAATAAGGTTGGTGAGCTGCAGGCACAGATCGCAATGTGGAAATAAAATGATAGTGATAATGGAGACCTGGCTCAAATGAGCAGGACTGGTACAAGGATACAAGGTGTTCAGGAAAGGTAGGGAAGGAAAGAAAGGAAGAGGAGTAGCACTATTGATTAAGAAGAACATTAGTGCTGGAGACAGAGGACGTCCTAGAGGGATCAAGGGTGAAATTGGTTTGGTTAGATCTATTCACAATAAAGGTACCATTAGAATGCTGGGTGCACTCTACAGGCCACCAACTATTGGGAAATATATACAACAAATTTGCAAGGTAATTATGGAGAGGTGCAAGAATTACAAGTTATAATGGGAGGCTTTAATAATTCTAACATAGACTTGAAGAGTAACAGTGCAATCAGCAGAGATGGGCAATAGTTTCTAGACTGATGTTGAAATTTCTTCTGAATACAACATTTCCAGTTCAATGAAGAAGCTGGATCTGGAGAATGATGTGGGTCAGTTAGTGACAATGAAGTTTAGGTTGGCTATGGAAAAGGTCAAGGGGCAATTCAGAAAAAATAATTAATTGGGGGAGGCCAACTTCAATAGGGTAAGAATGGATCTGGCCCAGGTAAATTGGGATCAAAGATTGGCAGACAGAACTATAACTGATCAACAGGCTGCCTTTAAAGAGGAGATAATGAGTACAGCCAAGGCCCATCCAAAAGAGGGCACTGGTGAGAAGTGACTGAAGCATTCTGGGAGAAGTCATCGCAGTCACCATGACTCAGGAGGGAATTGAGGAGGACCCACTGTCAAAGAATGGAATAGCCCCAAACATTACATTTGCTGTAGTGTTTACATCACTCCCTCCTCCCCAAACCTAAAGAGAGGAAGAGGCAGTGCTTTCAGGAGTGCACCAGACCTGCGAGGGACACTCTTCTGAAAGTGGATTTTAAAGAAAAAGCAGCTGATTGGTGAGTAAATCCTGGGAGCAGACTAGGAGGGAGGCACACAGGAGCAGTGAGTATAAATCTAGCTTACCTCAAGGATTTGCAGCCTTGTCTCCAGGGAGCAGACTGAGGGAGGAACACCAGAGCAGTAACCTTGGGGCACAGAGTAACTGAAGCTAAAACTGAAAAAGTGACGTCACAGGAAAGCTGTGACCTGATTAGTTGGTAGGAAATCTGCACCAAATTTGAATAAAAACACTGCAAAGCTAATTAATAAATTAATTATCTAAGTCGAGATGGCTGGGCAGGTGATGTGCTGTAGCTGTATGTGGGAGCTGGCAGATCCCATTGCGAGCCGCAGTGCCCACATCTGCAGGTGTTGGTTGCTGGAGGAACTCCAGCTCGGAATTGATGAGCTGGAGTCCGAGCTCCAGACACTGCGGCACATCCGGGAGGGGGAGAGTTACCTGGACGCTTTGTTTCAGGATGTGGTCACACCCGGTAGATTAAGTACCTCAAGTTCGGTCAGTGGTCACGGTCAGCAGGTGTGACTGCAAGTGAGGCAGGTAGAGGGATCCTGTGTTCAGGAGTTGCCGGGGGGGGTGTGGGGGGAAGGAAGGGTAAAACTCCAAGACGTATGACTAATGGGAAACAAAGCAGCAGGTTAGCCGGGGGGGGGGGTGTGGATTCAACTTCATGGAAAATTATGAAAAAACAAAAGAAAGAGCCCAGGAGAGGCTATTAAAGTCTGCAGAACACAAAATAGGACAGTGTTTGGAAAGGGCCAGGAATCTATCTTCAAGCACATCAGATAAAGGGACGACAATGAGAAAGGGGACAGGAAATAGAACTGAAGTTGCTGTATCTGAATGCACGCAGTATATGAAATAAGGTAAATGAGCTTGTGGTGCAGATTGAAATTGGCAGGTATGATGTGGTGGGCATCACAGACATGGCTGCAAGGGGATCAGGACTGGGAGCTAAATATCCAAGGAAATACATCCTATCAAAGGTAGGCAGGTTGGCAGAGGGGGTGGGGTTGCTTTGTTAGTAAAAAAAAAAATGAAATTAAATCGATAGCAAGAAATGATGTATGGTCAGATGTAGAATCTGTGTGGGTAGAGTTGGGGAACTGCAAAGGTTTAAAAAAAAAAACAAACCATAATGGGAGTTATGTACAGGGCTCCGAACAGTAGTCAGGATGTGGGGTACAAGATACACACCTTTTCTATCTCCTAGTGTAACAAAGGCAAGGTTACAGTGATCATGGGGGATTTCAATATGCAGATAGACTGGGAAAATCAGGTTGGGAGTGCATCCCAAGAAAAGGAATTTGTGGAATGTCTACGAGATGGCTTTTTGGAGCAGCTTGTGGTGGAGCCCACTAGGGAACAGGCAATTCTAGATTTAGTGACGTGTAATGAGGCAGATTTGATAAGGGAGCTTAAGGTGAAGGAACCCTTAGGAGGAAGTGACCATAATATGATAGAATTTACCCTGCAATTTGAGAGGAAAAAGCTGGAATCAGATGTAACGGTATTACAGTTGAATAAAGGCAACTACAGAGGCATGAGGAAGAAGCTGGCTAGAATTGACTGGGAGATGAGCCTAGCAGGAAAGACAGTGGAACAGCAATGGCAGGAGTTTCTGGGAGTAATTTGGGAGACACAGTAAAAATTAATCCCTAGGATGAAGAAACATACTAAAGGGAGGATGAGGCAACCATGGCTGACAAGGGAAGTCAGGGACAGCATAAAAGCTAAAGAGAAAGCATACAATGCAGCGAAGAGCAGTGGGAAACCAGGGGATTGGGAAGCCTACAAAGACCAACAGAGGACCACTAAAAAAAAAGAGGGAGAAGATTAAATGAGGGTTAAACTAGCCAGTAATATAAAGGAAGATTGCAAGAGTTTTAGATATATAAAGGGTAAGAGAGAGACAAATTTGGACATTGGGCCGCTGGAAAATGACGCTGGAGAAGTAGTAGTGGGGAACAAAGAAATGGCGGAGGAACTGAGTAGGTACTTTGCGTCAGTCTTCAGTGGAAGACATGAGTGACATCCCCAAAGTTCAAGAGTCAGGGCAGAGGTGAGTATGCTGGCCATTGCCAAGGAGAAGGTGCTAGGAAAACAAAGGTCTGAAGGTGGATAAATCACCTGGACCAGAAGGATTATACCCCAGAGTTCTGAAGGAGACAGCCGAAGAGATAGTGGAGATGGTCTTTCAGGAATCACTGGAGTCAGGGAGGGTCCCAGAGGACTGGAAAATCGCTAACATAACACCCCTGTTTAAGAAGGGAGTGAGTCAGAGGATGGGAAATTATAGGCTGATTTAGCCTGACCTTGGTCATTGGTAAGATTTTAGAGTCCATTATTAAGGATGAGATTTCAGAATACTTGCAAGTGCATGGTAAAATAGGGCAAAGTCAGCATGGTTTCATCAAGGGAAGGTCATGCCTGACAAATCTATTAGAATTCTTTGAGGAGGTAATGAGTAGGTTAGACAAAGGAGAGCCAATGGATGTTATCTACTTGGACTTCCAGAAGGCCTTTGACAAGGTGCCGCACAGGAGACTGCTCAGTAAGATAAGAGCCCATGGTGTTAGAGACAAGGTACTAGCATGGATAGAAGATTGGCTGTCTGGCAGGAGGCAGAGTGGGGGGATAAGGGGGTCCTTAGGATGGCGGCTGGTGATTAGTGGAGTTCCGCATGGGTCAGTGTTGGGACCACAACTTTTCACTTTATACATTAATGATCTAGATGAAGGAACTGAGGGCATCCTGGCTAAGTTTGCAGATAATACAAAGATAGGTGGAGGGACAGGTAATATTGAGGAGGTGGGGAGGCTGCAGAAGGATTTGGACAGGTTAGGAGAATGGGCAAAGAAGTGGCAGATGGAATACAACGTGGGGAAGTGTGAGGTCATGCACTTTAGGTAGGAAGAATAGAGGCATAGACTATTTTCTAAATGGGGAGAGAATTCAGAAGTCTGGAGTGCAAAGGGACTTGGGAGTCCTAGTCCAGGATTCTCTTATGGTTAACTTGCAGGTTGAGTTGGTAGTTAGGAAGGCAAATGCAATGTTAGCATTTATTTCAAGAGGACTAGAATATAAAAGCAGGGATGTGCTGCTGAGGCTTTATAATGCTCTGGTAAGACCACATTTAGAATATTGTGAGCAATTTTGGGCCCCGTATCTCAGGAAGGATGTGCTGGCCCTGGAGAGGGTCCAGAGGAGGTTCACAAGAATGATCCCAGGAATGAAAGACTTAACATATGAGGAACGTTTGAGGACTCTGGGTCTATACTCGATGGAGTTTAGGAGGATGAGGGGGGATCTGATTGAAACTTACAGAATACTTAAAGGCCTGGATACAGTGGACGTGGGGAAGATGTTTCCATTAGTAGGAGAGACTAGGACCCGAGGGCACAGCCTCAGAGTAAAGGGACCTTTGAGAACAGAGGAGGAGAAACTTCTTTAGCCAGAGAGTGGTGAATCTATGGAATTCATAGCCACAGAAGGCTGTGGAGGCCAGGTCATTTTGAGTGTATTTAAGACCAAAATAGATAGGTTCTTGATTGGTAAGGGCATCAAAGGTTACAGGGAGAATGGAGTTGAGAAACTTATCAGCCATGATTAAATGGCAGAGCAGACTCGATAGGCTGAATGGCCTAATTTCTGCTCCTTTGTCTTATGGTCATTCCCACAAAGCGGAAAGTAGGGCAAACAGATGGTTGTGGTTGTTGGAGGTCACTCATCTCAGTTCCAGGACATCACTGCAGGAGTTCCTCAGGGTAGTGTCCTAGGCCTAACCACCTTCAGCTGCTTCATCAATGACCTTCCTTCTATCATAAGGTCAGAAGTGGGGATGTTCACCAATGATTGTGTGACATTCAGCACCATTCATGACTCCTCAGATACTGAAGCAGTCCATGTCCAACTGCAGCAATATCCAGGCTTGGGCTGACAAGTGGAAAGCAACATTTGCACCAGACAAGTGCTAAGCAATGACCATCTCCATCATGCCTTGACATTCAATGGCATTACCATCACTGATTCCCACACCATCAACATCCTGGAGGTTACCATTGACCAGAAACTGATCTGCGCTAGCCATATAAATACTGTGGCTACAAAAGCAGGTCAGAGGCTAGGAGTCATGCGGTGAGTAACTCACTTCTTGACTTCTCAGCCTGTCCACCATCTACAAGGACAAGTCAGGAGTGTGATGGAATACTTTCCACTTGCCTGGATGAATGCAGCTCCCACAACACTCAAGAAGCTTGACACCATCCAGGACAAAAACTTGATTGGCACCCCAACCACAAGCATTCACTTACTCCACCACCTACACACAGTAGTAGCAGCAGTGTGTACCATCTACAAGATGCACTGCTAAAACTCACCAAGCATCGTTAGGCAGTGCCTTCCAAAACCACTACCATCTAGAAGGACAAGGGCAGCAGACATATGGGAACACCAACATCTGCAAATTCCTCTCAACCATTCATTATCCTGACTCCGATATGTATCGCCGTTCCTTCATTATCACTGGGCCAAAATCTTAGATAAGTCACCAAGATCAGATGAAATGCATTCATGGTTACTGAAGGAAGGGTGGAAATTTCAGAGGCACTGGCCATTATCATTCAATATTCCTTTGATAAATGGGTGGGGTCAGAGGACTGGAGAATTACAAATGTTACATCATTGTCTAAAAAGTAATGACCTAGAACTCAACGTCTACAAGGGCGGCAGACGTGGAAACTATGATTTCAAATAGAAATTGCATGGGCTTTGAGGGGAAAAACTTAAAGATACAGGGATAGAGCTGGGGAATGGGACTGATTGGACTGCTCCACAGACAACCGGCATAGACTTGATGGACCAAACAGACTCTTACTGTGTTATTATGACTCTGACACCAAAGGGTGTAAAGATAAGCCCCATAGTTACAGGCCAGCCAGTTTAATCCCCAGTGGTGGGAAAGCTTTTAGAAACAATAATCTGGGACAAAGTTAACAGTCTCTTGAACGAGTGGTGATCAAGGAAAACTATCTCAGATCTGTTAAGAGCAAATGTTTGTTTAACTTGCTTGAGTTTTGGAGTTAACAGGGACGGTTGATGTGGTGTAGGTGGAGTTCCAAAAAGCAGTTGATAAAGTGCCATATAACAGGCTTGTCAGCAAAATTACCATCCATGGAATAAAGGACTATCAGCATGGATATGAAATTGCCTGAGTGACCAAAAACAGGCAGTAGTGGTGAATGGTTATTTTTTCAGAATGGAGCATTGGTGTTAGGACCCTTGCTTTTCTTGATGCATATTAATAACTGCAACTTGGGTGTTCAGGGTACTCATTTAGTACCCAGTCATGCTCCCTGCCTCCATGTATAAATCCCCTTTTAGGGCCCTAAGAGACTCCACTCCTCCTTTTACTACCCTTTGTGCAGGGCACAATTTCAATATTTGTGGATGACAAAGCTTGAAAGTATTGTGAACTCAATGAGGAGGATAGTGATAAATTTCAAAAGGACATAGACAGGTTGGTGGAATGGGAAGACAATTGGCAGATGCAATTTAATCCAACCCAGAAAATTACAATTATTCATTTTGGTAGGAAGAATGAGAACAGACAAAGGGTACAATTCTAAAAGGGAGTAGAGGAACCTGACACAAATCATTGGGAATTATAAATAACATTTATAGAACACTACTCGTTCTGCCTCAACTAGAGTACTGAGCCCAATTCTGCATTTTAGGAACAATGTCAAGGTGTTAGGGTGTAGAAAAGCTTTACAAGGGATTCAGTTACTTGGATAGATTAGAGAAGCTGGGCTGTTCTTCTGAGGGAAGGTTGAAAGGATATTTGAAGGAGGTTTTCAACATCATGAAGGGTCTGGGCAGTGTAGATAGGGAGAAACTGTTCCCATTGGCGGAAAGATCGAGAATGAGAGACAATGATATAATGTGAAGGACAAAAGAACCAAAGTTGATATGAGGAAGAGGGTTTTTTAACACAATGAGTAGTTTGGATCTGGATATACCGCCTGAGCATGTGGGGGCAGATTCAATTGTGACCTTCAAAAAGAATTGGATAATTAGCTATAATGAGAGTTTCAAGCACACTGACTGTGTGGAAGTTATAAAACTAGGATCTTTTATGACACTGGCATCAATCTTGAGAAACGTTAATGGAAAACCATAATTTAAATGAAAAAATGATTTGCAATGGATGCTCATGGCTGATACTCAAGATCCAATGGAATACCATTGAGAGATCTGGGTAGCAGAGTTCAGTTGGTGGAGCTCCTACTGCTAACTTCCCATAACTACGTGACCCCAGGTTACTTTGTCTCTCAGACACAAAGGGAATGTCCCTGTTCTTGAGGCCTCTCGAGCTCAGGAGTGCTATCCAAGAGGCCTGCCTAGATCTTCAGTTGTTCGCCCACTCCACTGCCACTTCCAGGTGTTCCAGCCACTGTCGGCAGCTACGATCTGTCATATTCATGGCTAGGGGTCCTTGACGCCATGACTCAGCAGCTGTGGACTTCTGCTTCTTGCTGCTGCCTGCTCTCCTCACCCTCTGGTTTCTGGCCTCCCCAGCCCACACTCTGGGCTCCAGACTCTGCAACACTGCTTTCAGCCCACGCTTCAAGCTCCACCCTCAACCTGCCGAGGGCATCCCTTGTCCCAAAGAGGGCCCACAGGGCTGACCGAATTCCCTGCCAGTCGTTCTCCCTGGCCAACAGCCTCTGCTGGTGGGGACCCACTGTTCTACAAGGGATGTTCTGCAGTGGGCAGGGCCCAACATCCAGCCCTGTTCCAAAGCCAGAAGTCAGTTCACTGAGGTCCTGCTCGTCTTTCCCGCCGCATATCTAAGTAGAAAAGATTGACAGGGCTGCAGGGAGAAGGCAGGGGAGTGAGACTAGCTGAGTTGTTCTTGCAGAGTCAGCATGGATACCATGGATTAAATGGTCTCCTGTGTTGTAACAATTTTATGATTCAATACTCAATCTGTTCCCCTTGACATCTTAAACTTTGATCCAATCACCCCGAGCTGGGGAGCATCTCCTGCCGCCGGTGTCGCTGCTTCTGCTCTGAGCGACCACATGTGCAGGAAGTGCCATCAGCTGCAGTTACTTGAGCTCTGAGTTTCGGAGCTTGAGGCGGCAGCCGGAGGCTCTGAGGGGCATCCGCAAGGCTGAGATTTTCGTGGGTAGCATGTTTTTAGATGTAATCACCCCAAAGCTGACGGAAGTGCAGACAGTGAGGGAATGAGTGACCATCAGTCAGAAGAAAGGTGTCAGGCAGGTAGTCAGGAAATCCCCAGGGTGCATCTCACTCAAGAACTATTTTTCTATGTTCGAAAACGGTGAGAGTGACGGTTCCGCTGGGGAGTGCAGCCATGCTCATGGCACTGAGTGGCTCAGCTGCACAGTGGGGAGGAAAAAGAGGGAAAGAGCAATAGTGGTAGGAGACTCGATAATAAGGGGAACAGCCAGGCATTTCTGCAGCCATAGACATGATTCCAGGATGGTGTGTTGCCTCCTTAGTGTCAGGGTCAGGGATGTCACTGGCTGTAGGGCCATCTAAAGGGGGAGGGCAAACAGACAGGTCATGGTACATATTGGTACCAACACCATGGGCAGAAAGAGGGATGAGGTCCTGCAAGTAGAGTTTAGGGAGCTAGGAAACAGTTTAAAAAAACAGGACCTCAAAGGTAGTAATCTCTGGATTACTTCTGGTGCCATGTGCTAGTGATTCTAGAAATAAGAGGTTAGTCCAGATGAATGGGTGGCTGGGGAGATGATGCAGGAGGGAGGGCTTTAGATTTCTGGGACATTGGGACCGTTTCTGGGGGCGGTGGGACAAGGCGGACGGTTTGCACCTGAACCAGAATGGGAGGGAGGTTTGCTTGTGCTGTTGGGGAGGGCTTAAACTAACTTGGCAGGGGGATGGAATCCTGAGAGGAGGTTCAGCAGGGGGAGATGCACAGCCAAAATTAGAGAGCAAGTGAGTCTGGAAGGCACAAAATTTATAGTCATGAGGACTCAAAACGTCAACTCTTTTCTTCTCTGCTGATGCTGCCAGACCTGAGTTTTTCCAGGTAATTCTGTTTTTGTGTTGGATTTCTAGCATCCACAGTTTTTTGTTTTTATCTGTGTTTAATTGACTGCCACTTCTCTTCAAGAAATGCCTACCTTGAAGTTTTTTTTCCTCTCTGCGAAACAGTTCTGTGGAAGGGTCATGAGGACTCGAAACGTCAACTCTTTTTTCTTCTCTGCTGCTGCCAGACCTGCTGAATTTTTCCAGGTAATTCTGTTTCTTTATAAAATTTATAGGCCAGTTAAGGCACAAGGGAGTTTGGCAAGGTTGGATGGTATTTATTTTAACGCAAGGAGTCTGGCAGGTGAGTTGAGGGCACAAATTAACACATGGAAGTATGATGTCATTGCTGTCACAGAGAAAGGGGCAGGATTGGCAGCTCAATATTCCAGGATATAGGGTCTTCAGGTGAGACAGGGCAGGAGGCAAAAGAGGGGGTATTGCAATATTGATCAAGGAATCAATTACAGCAGTAAGGAGGAGTGACATCTTAGAAGGCTCCTCAAATGAAGCCATATGGGTAGAACAGAAAAACACAAAAGGAGCAATCACATTGGGAGTGTACTATCGGCCCCCAAACAGTCAGAGAAATAGAAGAGCAGGTATGTCAGCAAATTTTGGAGAAGTATAAAAATAATAGGGTAGTAATGGTGGGGGATTTCAACTTCCCCAACATTAACTGGGCTAGTCATAGTGTGACAGGTTTAAAGGGAATGGAATTCTTAAAATGCACCCAGGAGAGCTTTTTAAGCCAGTACGTAGAAGGCCCTACAAGAGAGGAGGCGGTCCTGGACTTAATTTTAGGGAATGAAGCCGGGCAAGTGGTAGAAGTATCAGCGGGGGAGCATTTTGCAGATAGTGATCACAACTCTTAGATTCAAGGTTGTTATGCAAAAGGACACAGATGGCCAGAAATCAGTTCTAAATTGGGGGAGGGTGATTTTAATATCAGATATGATTTGGCCAGAGTGGACTGGGAGCAGTTATTCTTAGGTAAATCTGCGTCAGAGCAGTAGGACTCATTCAAGAAGGAAATAGGGAGAGTGCAGGGCCAATATATTTCAGTAAAGACAAAGGGTGGGACCAAAAAATCCAGGGAACCCTGGATGTCAAGGGATAGACAGGATTGGATAAACAGAAAAAGGGAGGCTTATGGCAGATACAGAGACCGCAAAACAGCGGAAGACCAAGAGGAGTATAGAATGTGTAGGGGTAAACTTAAGAAGGAAATTAGGAGAGCAAAAAGGGAGCATGAAAAAACATTGGCAGGTAAAATAAAGAAAAATCCAAAGTTATTTTACAAGTACATTAAGAGTAAGGGGTTAACTAAGGAAAGAGTAGGGCCCATTAAGGACCATAGTGGTAATTTGTGTGTGGAGCTGGAAGATGTAGGTGGGGTTTTAAATGAATACTTTGTATTCACAAGTCAGAGGGATGATGTAGTTATGGAAATCAGGCAGAAGAACTGATTATAATTAATTAGAGTAGAAAGGTTCTAAGTGGTCTGGCAGGCTCAAAAGTTGATAAACCTCCAGGCCTGGATGAAAAATATCCCAGGCTGTTGTGTGCAAGGGAGGAGATAGCAGTGGTGCTGGCAACAATTTTCAATACCTCTGGTGGCTAGGAGAGGTGCCAGAGGACTGGATGACAGCCAATGTGGTACCGTTATTCAAGAAGAGAGGAAGGGATAAACCAGGGAGCTACTGGCCAGTCAGTCTAACTTCAGTGGTGGGGAAACTATTTGAAGCAATTCGGAGGGACAGAATTAATATACACTTGGAGAGGCATGGATTAATCAAGGACAGTCAGCATGGTTTTGTTAAGGGGAGGTTATGTTTGACTAATTTGATTGAATTTTTCAAAGAGGTGACCAAGTGTGTAGATGAGGGCAATGCATTTGATGTACTTGGAAGTCCACTTGGACTTCAGCAAAGCTTTTGATAGAGTCCTGTGTGGGAGACTCTTAAATGAAGGTAAGAGCCCATGGGATCCAAGGCAACTTGGCAAATTGGATCCAGA
Organism: Carcharodon carcharias; assembly: GCF_017639515.1. Lineage (NCBI taxonomy): Eukaryota > Metazoa > Chordata > Chondrichthyes > Lamniformes > Lamnidae > Carcharodon > Carcharodon carcharias. The sequence continues at coordinate 4,693,936 of NC_054492.1, read as the reverse complement.
ATTGGCTGAATGGCAGGAAGCAGAGGGTGATGGTCGAGGGATGTTTTTGTGACTGGATGCCTGTGTCTATTGGGGTTCCACAGGGATCGGTGTTGGGTCCCTTGCTGTTTGTGGTACGTATAAATGATTTAGACTTGAATGTAGGAGAGTTGATCAGTAAGTTTGTGGATGACACAAATTGGTGGGGTGGTGAATAGTGAGGAGGATAGCCTTAGATTACAGGAGGATATAGACAGGCTGGTCAGATGGGCTGATCAGTGGCAAGCGGAATTTAATCTGGATAAATGTGAGGTGATGCACTTGGGCAGGACAAACAAGGCACGGGAATACACAATGAATGGTAGGACCCTGGGAAGTACCGAGGATCAAAGGGACCTTGGTGTGCGTGTCCACCTTCCCTTAAGGTAGCAGGACAGGTAGACAAGGTGGTTAAGGCATATGGGATACTTGCCTTTATTAGCCGAGGCATAGAATATAAGAGCAGGGAGGTTATGCTGGAACTGTATAAAATGCTGGTTAGGCCACTGCCAGAGTATTGCATGCAGTTCTGGAATCCGCATTATAGGAAGGATGTGATTGCACTAAAGAGTGCAGAGGAGATTTACCAGGATGTTGCCTGGGCTGGAGAGTTTTAGTTATGAGGAGAGATTGGTTAGACTGGGGTTATTTTGCTTGGAGCAGAGGAGATTGAGGGGGCGGGGGGGGGGGGGGGGACATGATTTGAGGTGAATAAAATTGAGGGGCATAGATAGGGTAGACAGGAAGGAACTTTTCCCTTTGGTGGGGGGATCAATAACCAGGGGACACAGATTTAAGGTAAGGGGTAAGAGGTTTAGAGGGGACGTGAGGAAGAATTTTTTCACCGAGGTTGGTGGGAATCTGGAACTCACTGCCTGAAAGGGTGGTAGAGGCAGAAATCCTATTAACATTTAAGAAGTATTTGGATTGCACTTGTGATGCCAAGGCTATGGGCCTAGTGCTGGAAAATGGGATTAGAATAATTAGGTACTTGTTTGACCAGTGTAGACTTGATGGGCCAAAGGGCCTTTTTTCTGTGCTATAGGCCTCTATGACTATAATCTTTCCTTGAAACTTAATCATTGGAGTCCAGGTTTCATTCTGGGAAACCTATGCTGCACTCCCTCCAACGCCAATAGACCCTTCCTAAAGTGTGGTGCCCAAACCTGCTGACAGTTTTTAAGGTGAGTCTAACAAGAACTTTGTATAGCTAGCAAAATAAAAGTTTAATTTTTTAACTTTTTATCCATTTGTTTTCTATTCCTCTATATAAAGGAGAGCATTCCATTTCCCTCTCTGATTATTATTTTCTGTACATGTCCCATGACATTTTAATGAGCTATGTACTTGGATCCTCCAGTCTCTTTGCACCTTCACTATTATTAGCTTTTCACCATTTAGAAAGTACTGTTCTATCCTTTTTAAGGTCCAAATTGGATGACCTTACATTTGCCTACATTGAAATCCATTTGCCATAGTTTTGGCCACTTAATTTATCAATATCTCTAATTTTCTGCTTCCATCCACACACTTTTTTTACAATGCCATCTATTTTTGTGATCGGCATGTGTGAAACGGTTTCCATTTTATTATGGGACAAATTTTACAGGGTGGGAGGGGATGGGTGTATATTTCTGGCCAATCCTGCCACCCCGACTCCTGCCCGGAAGGAAACTCGGTGCTGCATTGACCAATGCTCAACAAAGCCTTCCGACAGCAATAACAAGCTGCGGGTGGCCTTAAGCAGGTAAGTCGGACTTCAACCCCTCAGTGGGAGGAAGTCCTGCCTTTGAGAGCTTCTGGCCAATCACTGAGCGCTGTTGAGACTGCGAGGAGGCACGGAAAACATTGATGGATCCTGGACTAGGGTAAGTCGCTGGCTTTTAGGTGGGAAGGAATCAGGGGGCCTATAGGGAGGATGGTGAGATGGGTGGGGAGTGTGTTTTCAAGATCAGGAGTGGTGCCCCCAATGTGCACGGGGCACCCTAAAAAAAAATGTATCCCCCGCACCCCCCCCCCCAATTCCTTTCTATTTTCCACAAAGTAACTTAAAAAAATGGCCTTCTGAATTTCGCCCACCTACCCACTCCATTTTATGGCATGGACAGTATTATTTGGGTCAGTTGGTTTGTTAACAAGCTCAATTGCCCACTAATTATTTATTTATAAATGGCAAAATCAGCACCCGCCCACTTACTATTATGGGGACCGTATTATGAGTCGGGGGTGGACTAGCCACCCATCGTATTTTGTGACCCTGCTTAAAAACACCTGGCTAGGTCAAGAATGTGTTTTTTCCTCTCTGTGGTAAAGGTGAAAAGCATTATAGTTTGGTTCCCTCTGACCCCGTTTCTCCATTCCTTTTCTCTTTTTTTGGCTTCAAATTCAGTTAGAGGATTTTTTTTGTAATGATAGTCAACCTTTCATCCTAAATTTTGTAAAAGAACTTAGAAACTGTATTCTGAGATAAACTGAGTAAATGGAAATTTGTGTTTATTTAGAAAAGTAGAGCTGGGCTTTTTCCATGCTTTTTGCTCAGCAGCAAAGCAATTACCATCTGTTCATTTTAACAGGTGGAAAGCTATGAGATGGTAAGCACAGAAATGGAAACCCCAGTCTATAAGTTACCAAACACTCTAATCATGTACTAACTGCGTAAAGGCAAATTCCAGCTGAGGGCAGGGAAAGCTTGGGAAGATGCTGCACAGTTCAAAAGACTGCAAGGGCACTGTGAGCCCTATTTTACTGAATCTTCCTCCTTTTCAAGGTGCCAGACCCTCTACACCCAACTCCAACAGTATGATCAGATTCTGACACCAAAGCCCTCCCACCATGGTTCTTCCTGCACCCTGAAGGACTTGAGAGGTTGGACTCTGCAGCCTCTTAATCCCAGATGTACATCTCCCCCCTGCCCCCCCCCGCTTCCATTGTTCACAAACACCCCAGACTACTGTCATGTTTGAGTGTATTATGAACTTTCAGTTAATACTTTAAAATTTTGAGCATAGACTATTTAAAATGGCCACTGCAAAGCATGTGACCATTTGCACTTCAAGCTCTCAAAAGTCCTGAGTATCAAGGAAGTACCTAATTACATATGGACATTCACTGACCTCCGGGAATTCATACATCCCTTTGTTTAAGGATGATGCATCACCAAAAGAACTATTGTGTTCTCGCCTTTCTGTTTCACTATGGCCAAAAGAAACATCGAAACCCAATGTGTGTTAGATGAATGTGAATGATCCCATCGACCTTCCATTGTATTATGATGGTCCCTCATCCATACTAGACTGGGTGAATTTCAGGGTGTCAAACAACAACAAAGGATGTGTAATCGACTCTTGGAAAAAAGACTCTGAACTTGTACAAGCCGCATGTCGAGGAAGCCATCTTGTTGGCTGCAGAAATTCTCTTTATTTTAAAAGCAGAGTTCCATCAGAAACCCAGCAAACCAGCTGCAAGTCAGCTAAGCAGCCAAAGTAATAAACAGTAATACCTTGACAGTGGGAGGATGACACCCCTGCCCCCACCACATATGTTCCAACATTGATTTCGCCTAAGAACCAATATCCTAGACGTTCAACTTCAAGAAGCCTCACAGCTTACTGAGAATCCTCCGCTTTACATGACGTTAACTTTAACTCACAATCAACCCATCTAAAACTACAGGGCCTGCCACCAAAGAGGCTGAAGCAATCCTAAATTGTAGTTGCATTGTTTTAACTTCATCTTTATAAAGCTTTGTGTGTGAGTTGAACAAGTGCGACTTCACTTTTTTAAACATCTGAGACAAGTGTGTGATAATAAATAACTTTTTTAAACTCAGAAAATGCTTGCTGCTGGGATTACTTAAATTGGTACAATCACTCTGAGAGAAGAAAACACATCTTTTACACACAAATGTATTGATCATGGGCAATAAAAAGGAACATATAAATTCTATCCATGACACTACCCTGGGACCTCAAGAGCAGTGCTTCCTGACCCCAAACCCTTCCTTTTGCTCCCAGACCAGAGAATTGCCCCAGATCCAAGGACCACTGCTTCCACAACCTCTCTTCTAGTAATTCATGATCCCAGGATTTGCCCCAGTGTTTCTAGAAATTCTCTCTGACACATCCCTGTACCCCAATTCCTGTTCTTCAAAGTGCAAGAACAAATCTGCATGGAAATTAGAGGTGTAAACATTGTAGCTTAGATATAATGGGGGACTTTAATTACCCATATATATACTGGGATAGTGGTAGTGTGAGGGACAAGCGTTCCTAGATTGTGTTCAGGAGAATTTCTTACAGCAGTATGTGTTCAGTCCAACAAGAAAGGAGGCACTGCTAGACCTGGTTCATGGGAATGAGGTGGGCCAAGTAGATCAAGTGACAGTGGGGGTACATTTAGGGGACAGTGATCATTGTATCATAAAGTTTAGGATTATGGTGAAAAATGACATTGGTCAATGCAGAGTAAGAACTGGCAGAGAGCGGATTTCAATGGGACAAGAATGTAGATATAGTAGGCCAGGAGGAACACAGATATTGGACAGGATAGTCATAAAGAGAAAGGAAGTACTTGAAGTGTTGAAATCCTTGAAAGTTGATAAGTCACCAGGGCCAGATGGATTGTTTCCGAGGCTGCTGAAGGAAGTCAGGGAGGAGATAGCAGATGCTCTGAGGATGATTTTCCAATCTTCACTAGATACAGGGGAGGTACCGGAGGACTGGAGAAATGCAAATGTAGTTCCATTGTTTAAAAAGGGATCAAAGAAAATGCCAAACAATTATAGGCCAGTTAGTCTTACCTCAGTGGTGAGCAAATTAGTAGAATCAATCATGAGAGATAGGATTAAATGTCATGTGGAAAGGCATAGACTAGTCAGGGATGGTAAGCATGGATTTGCTAAAGGAAGGTCTTGCCTCTCAAATTTGATTGAATTCTTTTGAGGAAGTGACAAGAAGGGTTGATGAAGGTAGTGCAGTGGATGCTGTGTACATGGATTTTTGCAAGGCATTTGACAAGGTCCCACATGGCAGATTGATCAGGAAAATAAAAGCCCATGGGATTCAGGGTAATGTGGCAAACTGGATAAAAAGTTAGGTTTGTAACAGGAAACAAAGGGTAATGGTCGATGGATACCCTTGCGAATGAAAAGTTGTCTCAAGTGGTGTTCCATAGGGCTCGGTGTTGGGACCCTTGCTGCTTGTGTTATATATTAACAATTTGGACATGAACGTGGGGTCATGATTGGGAAATTTGCAGATGACACAAAGATTGGCTGAGTAGTGGATAGTGTAGAGGATAGCCATAATCTCCAAAATGATATAGATGAGTTGGTGGAGTGGGTGATAAACTGGCAGATGGATTTTAACATAGAGAAGTGTGAGGTCATACATTAAGGGAGGTCAAACAGTTACAGGGATTACACATTAAATGGAAATATACTAAGACAGGTAGATGAAGTGAGAGATCTTGGTGTACAAGTACACAGGTCCCTGAAGGCATCAGTTCAAGTAGACAAGGTTGTAAAGAAGGCATATGGAATGCTCTCCTTCATTGGCAGAGGTATAGAACATAAAAGTAAGGATATAATGTTGGAATTGTATAAAACACTGGTGAGGCCACAACTAGAATATTGTGTGCAGTTCTGGTTTACAGGAAGGAAATAATAGCTCTGGAGAGTTGGATTACGAGAATGTTGCTAGGGTTAGAAAAGTGTAGCTATGAGGAGAGATTGGATAGGTTGGGCTTATTTTCCCTGGAACAAAGAAGGCTGAGAGGTGACTTGATTGAGGTGTACAAAATTATGAGGGGAATAGAGTGGACAGGATAAAATTGTTTCCCTTGATGGAGAGTTCTAGAACCAGGGGACATAGATTCAAAATAAGTGGCAGAGGGTGTAGGGGGGACATGAGGGAAAACTTTTTTACACAGAGGGTAGTGGGTGTCTGGAATTCGCTGCCCAAGGTGGTAGAGGCAGAAGCTTTAAACTCTTTTAAAAAGTACCTGGACCGGCACCAAAGTGCTGTAAGCTGCAGGGCTATGGGCCGGGTGCAGGAAGGTGGGATTAGAAAGGGCACCTTGGTGTCCTTGGGCTGGTATGGGCAAGATGGGCCAAATGGCCTTCTTCTGTGCTGTAAATTTTCTATGGTTCTAAAAATGGAGCTGGGTCAGATAGACTGGAACCAAAGGTAGGTGGGATAAACAGTAGCTGAACAATGGGCTACCTTCAAAGAGGAGATGGTTTGGGCACAATCCAGGTATATTCCTGCAAAAAGGAAGCATAGGACAAACAAATCCAGAGCTCCCTGGATGTCAAAGGAGATAGAAATTAAGTTAAAGAAGAAAAAGCGTGCTTATGACTGTTGTCAGGTAGCAAATACAATTGAGAACCAAGCCAAATACAGAAGGTTCAGAAGGGATATGAGAAAGCAAACACAAGAAGCAAAGAGGGATTATGAAAAAAGACTGGCAGCTAACATAAAAGGAAATCCCAAAGTATTCTATAAGAACATCAACAGTAAAAGGGTGGCAGAAGGGGCAGTAGGGCCAATTAGGCCGGAAAAGGGATTTACACATTGAGGCAAGAAGCATGGCTGAAGTGTTAAATGAATACTTTACACCTGTCTTTACCTATAAGGTAAATGCTGCCGAGGCCATGGTGACAGAGGAGGAAACTCAGTCACTAGAAGGGTTTAAAATTAATAAGGAGGAGATATTTGATAAGCTGTCGGTACTTAAAGTTGATAAGGCACCAGGATTGGATGAGATGCATTCAAGAATATTGAAGGAAGTGAGAGTGGAAATTGCAGAGGCACTGGCAATAAGCTTTCAATGTTCCCTGGATTCAGGGGAGGTGCCAGAGGACTGGAGAATTGCAAACATTGCGCCCTTATTCAAAAATAATATAAAGATCTGCCCTGCAATTACAGATCAGTCCGTTTAACTTCAATGGTGGGGAAACTTCTAGAAACAATTATTCAGGATAGAATTAATAGTCACATGGAAAAATGTGGATTGATTCGGAAGAGTCAGCATGGATTTGTTAAAGGAAAATTGTGCCTAACTTGTTGGGAGTTTTTTGAAGAGGTAACAGGGATGGTTGATGAGGGCAAGGCTGTTGATGTGCTGTATATGGACTTCCAGAAGGCATTTGATACAGTGCCACACAACAGGCTTGTGAGGAAAATTATCGATCATGGAATAAAAGGGACAGTAGCAACATGGATACAAAATTGGCTGAGGGATGGGAAACAGAGAGTGATGATTAGTGGATATTTTTCAGGCTAGAAGGAGGTTTGTAGTGAAGTTCCCCAGGGGTTGGTATTGGGACCCTTGCTTTTCCTGATATATATAAATTATTTAGATCTTGGTGTGCAAAGGACAATTTGAAAGTTTGCAGACAACACAAAACTTGGGAGAATTCTAAACTGTGAGGAGGACAGTGTAGAGCTTCAAAAGGACATTGACACGTTGGTGGAGTGGGCAGATGGGTGGCAGATGAAGTTCAATGCAGAGAAGTGTGAGGTGATAATCTTTGGTACAAAGAACATAGAGATACAGTATAAAATAAAAGATACTATTCTAAAGGAAGTACAGGACTAGAGAGACCTGGGTGTATATGTACATAAGTCATAAAAGGTGGCAGGACTGGTAGAGAGAGCTGTTGCTAAAGCATACAGTATTCTAGGCTTCATTAGTAGGGGCATAGAGTACAAGAGCAGGGAGGTTTTGATGAACTTATATAAGACTGGTTAGACCTCAGCTGGAGTATTGTGTACAGATCTGGACACCATACTATAGGAAAATTGTGAACGCATAGGAGAGAGTGCAGAAGAGGTCTACAAGAATGGTTCCAGGGATGAGACACTTCAGATATGAGGAAAGATTGGGAAAGTTGGGATTGTTTTCCTTGGAGAGGAGAAGGCTAAGAGGAAATTTGATAGAAGTTTTCAAAATCCCAAGGAGTCTGGACAGAGTAGATGGGGAGAAACTGTTCCCGCTCATAGACGGATCGAGAACCAGAGGGCACAGTTTTAAAATGTCTTGCAAAAGAAGCAAATGCGAGGTGAGAAAAAAAAAATCACACAGCAAGTAGTTAGGGTTTGGAATGCACAGCCTAGGAAGTGTGGTGGAAGCAGGTTCAATAGAGGCATTCAAGGGGACATTGGATGGGCTTCTCTGGTTGGGCCAGCATGTATTGCCCATCCCTAGTTTTCCTTGAGAAGATGGTGGTGACCTGGCTTCTTGAACTGCTGCAGTCCATGTGGTGTAGGTGCACCCATAGTGCTGTTAGGAAGGGAGTCCAGGATTTTGACTCATTGACAGTAAAGGAACGACAATATATTTCCAAGTCAGGATGGTGAGTGGCTTGGAGGGGACATTCCAGGTGGTGGTGTTCCCATCTATCTGCTGCCCTTATCTTTCTAGGTAGTAGTGGTCATGGGTTTGAAAGGTGCTGTCTAAGGAGCCTTGGTGAATTCCTGCAGTGCATCTCGTAGATGGTACATGCTGCTGCTACTGTGCGTTGGTGGTGGAGGAATTGAATGTTTGTGGATGTGGTGCCAATCAGGTGGACTGCTTTGTCCTGGATGGTGTCAAGCTTTTTGAGTGTTGTGGGAGCTGCACTCAGACAATTGGGGAGTATTCCATCACACTCCTGACTTGTACCTTGTAGATTGGATGGTGGACAGGCTTTGGGGAGTCCAGGGGTGAGTCACTCGTCGCACGATTCCTGGCCTCTGACCTGCTCTTGTAGTCACAGTACTTATATGGCTAGTCCAGTTCAGTTTCTGGTCAATGGTAACCCCCAGGATGTTGATGGTAGGGGATTCAGTGATGGTAATGCCATTGAACATCCAGAGGTGATGGTTGGATTCTTGTTGGAGATGGTTATTTCCTGACACTTGTGCGGCTCAAATGTTATTTGCCACTTGTCAGCCTAAGTCAGGATCTTGTCCAGGTCTTGATGCATTTGGATATGGACTGCTTCAGTATCTGAGGGGTCGTGAATGGTGCTGAACATTGTGCAATTATCAGTGAACATCCCCACTTCTGACCTAATGATGGAAGGAAGATCATTGATGAAGCAGCTGAAGATGGTTGGGCCTAGGACACTACCCTGGGGAACCCCTACAGTGATGTCCTGGAGCTGAGATGACTGACCTCCAACACCCTCAACCGTCTTCTTTGTGCTAGGTATGACTCCAACTAGCAGAGAGTTATCCCCCTGGTTCCCAATGACTCCTGTTTTGCTAGGGCTCTTTGATGCCACACTCAGTCAAATGCTGCCTTGATGTCAGGGCAGTCACTCTCACCTCACCTCAGGAGTTCAGCTTTTTTGTCCAGGTTTGAACCAAGGCCGTAATGAGGTCAGGAGCTGAGTGGCCCAGGCGGAATCCAAAGTGGACTTCAGTGAGCAGCTTATTACTAAGCAAGTGCCGCTTCAAATCCCTGTTGATGATCCCTTCCATTACTTTACTGATGACCGAGAGTAGACCGATGGGGCAGTCATTGGCCAGGTTGGATTTGTCCTGCTTTTTGTGCACAGGACATACCTGGGCAATTTTCCACATGCCGGTGTTGTAGCTGTACTGGAACAGTTTGGTTAGAGGCGCGGCAAGTTCTGAGCACCAGTCTTCAGCACTATTGCTGGAATATTGTCAGGGCCCATAGCCTTTGCAATATCCAGTGCCTTCAGCCGTTTCTTGATATCACGTGGAGTGAATCAAATTGGCTGAAAACTGGCATCTGTGATGCTGGGGACCTCCAGAGGAGGCCGAGATGGATCATCCACTCGGGACCTCTGGCTGAAGATTGTTGCGAATACTTCAGCCTTAACTTTTGCACTGATGTGCTGGGCTCCCTCATCGTTGAGGATGGGGATATTTGTGGAGTCTCCTCCTCCTCCAGTGAGTTAATTGTCCACCACCATTCACGACTTGATGTGGCAGGACTGCAGAGCTTAGATCTGATCCACTGGCTGTAGGATCGCTTAGATCTATCACTTGCTGCCTCTTCCGTTTTAGCACACAAGTACTCCTGTGTTGTAGCTTCACCAGGTTGACACCTCATTTTTTGGTACATCTGGTGTTGCTCCTGGCATTCCCTCCTGCAGTCTTCATTGAAAGAGTATTGATTCCCTGGCTTGATGGTTATGGTAGAGTGGGGGATATGCTGGGCCATGAGGTTACTGATTGTTTCGAGTACAATTCTGCTGCTGCTGATGGCCCGCAGCGCCTCATGGATGCCCAGTCTTGAGTTGCTAGATCTGTTTGAAATCTATCCCATTTAGCACAGTGGTAGTGCTGCACCACACGATGGAGGGCATCCTCAATGTGAAGGCAGGACTTCGTCTCCACAGGGACTGTGCGGTGGTCACTCCTACTGATACTGTTGTGGGCAGATGCATCTGCGGCAAGCATGTTGGTGAGAATGAGGTCAAGTATGATTTTCCCTCTTGTTGGTTCTCTCACCACCTGCCGTAGATCCAGTCTAGCAGCTATGTCGTTTAGGGCTCGGTCAGTAGCAGTGCTGCTGAGCCACTCTTGGTGCTGGACATTGAAGTCCCCCCACCCAGAGTACATTCTGTGCCCTTGTCACCCTCAGTGCTTCTTCCGAGTGATGTTCAACATGGAGGAGCATTGATTCATCAGCTGAGGGAGGGCGGTATGCGGTAATCAGCAGGAGGTTTCCTTGCCCATGTTTGACCTCATGGCATGAGATTTCAAGGGGTCCAGAGTCGATGTTGAGGACTCCTAGGGCAACTCTCTCCCAACTGTATACCACTGTGCTGTCACATCTGCTGGGTCTGCCCTGCCGGTGGGACAGGACATACTCAGGGATGGTGATGGTGGAGTCTGGGACATTATCTGTAAGGTACGATTCCATGAGGATGATTATGTCACGCTGTTGCTTGACTAGTCTGTGAGACAGCTCTCCCAATTTTGGTAGTAGCCCCCAGATGTTGGTAAGGAAGACTTTGCAGGGTCAACAGGGCTGCGATTGCCATTGTCGTTTCTGGTGCCTAGGTTTCTGCTGCGTGGTCTGTTCAGTTTCATTCCTTTTTTGTGACTTTGTAGTGGTTTCTTACAACTGAGTGGCTTGCTAGGCTTATTCAGAGGGCATTTAAGAGCCAACAAATTGTTGTGGGTCTGGAGTCACTTGTGGGCCAGATCAGGTAAGGATGACAGATTTCCTGGAATCTCTAAGGATATTAGTGAACCAGATGGGTTTTTACAACATTGACAATGATTTCATGGTCATCATTAGACTGTTAATTCTAAATTTTTATTGAATTCAAATTCCACCATCTGCTGCGGCAAGATTCGAACCTGGGTCCCCAGAGGAACCCTGGGTCTCTGGATTACTAGACCAGTGACAATACCACTATGCCATCACCTCCCCCAAATAGAAACTACGTGCAGGATTACAGGGAAAAGGCAGGAGATTGGCATGTGCCAGTCTCCTGAGCTAAAATGCTCACAGGACCAGTGCAGACACAATGGGCCAAGTGGCCTCCTTCTGCACTGTGACTATTCTGTGATTCTGTGAAGTACTGTTAGACTTGATGATACCATCCTATTGCAGTCAGACTCTGGACTCTACTCTGAGATCCCAGGATGACTCCCAATGCTAATTAATTAAATGTCTCTAATAATATTACTTGCTTGGTACCACAGTTCTTATAAAATCTGTCTCATTGTTGTCTTGTTTCTTTTTTTAAAGATGCACACCCGTCTACATTGTAGTTGAGCTAACTTTACTGATAATACATTTTCCTAACATGAACACATATCTGCAGTATCTGAGCTCGATCAAGATAGGCTCCAAAATGTGCTATCTGACCTTCAACCCTCAGGTCAGGTGACCCCATATATATAGTGCCGAGTACCATATAGTATCTAATACTGGACTCCACAACCCACAATCAGATATTATCGTGACAACTGTTAGCAACACCATACATTAGAACCACAGGACACCTCCTCTGTCCCACTGGCATTGTTCACTCAAACCTCTTTCAATACAGATATCATTCTTTTAGTGTACCTATTTTCCTAACTCAAATTCCTTATTAGGTTCCCAGCGTGCATGTATGAGCACCCCTCCCTTCGCCCCACCCAATCAAACAAATCACCAGACCTGCTCCCACACTCCTGCAAATTGCTAATATTCAATTGACATTCTGATCCATTTATTTTTAAACCTAGATGGTTCTTGGCTTTGTTTGCCGTTTTTATTGCTCTTCCTTTTCTTAAGTTTTCTCTTTTTCACTGTCCATAATCACAGATCAGTCCTAAACAATCACAACCCACCAAACATCCCAGCCACACAATCTTCAACCACCCGCACCATGGATACACATGGATTTCTTCCAATATTCTGGCCAACATTCCTGCCTCAACCAACATCACCAAGAATTTGCATTTATATATTGTGCTGCCTTTAATGCTGTTTTACATTGCAAGGTGCTTCACAGGAGCATGATGCAAAATTTGACACTGAGCTATATAGAGAAAAAATAGGACTAGTGACCAAAATGTTTGCCAAAGTAATAGGCTTTAATGAGTGTCCTTTTTTAAAAGAGGAACGAGAACTAGAGAAACGAAGAAGTTTAGAGAGTGAATTCCAGAGCTTAGGGCCTGGGCAGCTAAAAGCATAGCCTCCATTATTGGAGTGATTAGAATTGTGGATGCTTAAGAGGTCTGAATTGGAGACATGCCCATGTCCTGTATGGTTTTAGGATTGGAAGAGATTACAAAGACAGGGAGAGACAAGGTCATGAAGGGATTCAAAAACAAGGGTAAGGATTTTAAAATCGAAGCATTGCTTAACTGGGAGCCAGTCAATGTAGCACAGCGAACTCAGGACTGATAGGTGAACAGCACTTTGTGTGACTTAGGACATGGCAGCAGAGCTTTGGATGAACTCAAGTTTTCAGAGAGTAGAAAGTGGGAGGCCAGATGAGTATGCATTGGAATTGTCAAGTCTAGAGGTAACAAAAGCATGGATGAGGGTTTCAGCAGCAATATGAGCTGAGGCAGAGAGAGAGTGGGCAATATTATGATGGTAGAAATAGACAGGGTGGATAGATGGTCAGAAGCTCATCTCAGAGTCAAATATGGCAAGGTTGTGAACAGCCTGGCTCAGCCTCAGGAAATTGCCAGGGAGCATGATGGTTTGGGAATGGAGTTTGTGGCAGGGACTGAAAACAATGGCTTCGGTTCAGTTGGATAAAATTTCTCTTCATCCAGGACTGGATTTTGGGCAAGTAGTCTGACAATTTAGCAGCAATGGAGGAGTTGAAAGAAGTGGTGGTGAGGTGTCGTCAATGTGGGAACATGTGGGAACAGACAACGTTTTCAAGTGATGTCATAGTATGTAAATGAGAAATAACAGAGGGCCAAGGATAGATCCTTGGGAAACACCAGAGTTGATGGCATAGGATCAGGGAGATTTCCTGCCTACAACCAAAAACACTAATTGTTCTCGTTTCCCACTTGAGGTTATTGAAACTTTATTGTACACAAACTGGCTATCATGTTTGACTACAAAACCAGTGGTTGTAGTGAAATGCAATTTACCTGCAGGGGTGTCCTGAGTGCATAAAAGTTGTTATATTAATTTAAATTCTTTCTTTCTACAGTTCTATTTAATTTTCTTTCTGCACTGATATTTTTATTTCCACTTATCCTTCCATCATTTTGTCATAGTTATCAAGCTCCGACGTGTAATCTCTTACTGCAATTACAATCCATTTCCATCCATGTCTATATTTCATTGAACTGCATGTTCCCTTACATAGAATTACACAGCATTTACAATGAAGTAAATCACATTGGTTGATAATGCTTTAAAGAGAACAAAAACATATAAGGGTTCATTTCCAGAGGAACAGAATACACAATAGCAGGCATAAAAACATAACATGCTGGAAAAACTCAGCAGGTCTGGCAGCATTCAGGGAGAGAGAAATGTTAATGTTAGAGCCAGTGTGACTCTTCTTCAGAGTTGAAGAGGTAGAAATGTGAGTTTTTCCAGCATTTTCTGTTTTTATTTCAGACTTCCAGCATCCACAGTATTTTGCTTGCAGGGAAAATGTTAAATGTGTATATATGGAGCCTTAATTAGATTACACTGAGTGCTGTGTGCAGCTCTAGGCTCCACACTACAGGAAGGACATTGAAACTGTGCATAAAGTGAATAAACAAGTGACAAGGTTAGGGTTACAAAGAAATTACAGAAAATAAAGATGCCATTAGTCATGCTCTGCAAAAGCCTCCTCCCACCCTACTTCATCCAACCTCATCCACATATCATTATACTTTTCTCCTTCATGTACTTATCTAGCTTCCTTTAAATGCATCTATGCTATTTGCCTTAACTATTCCTGTTGTGGTAATTCCACATTCTGACCAAACTGGGCAAAGATGTTTCTTCAGAATTCCTCATTGGATTTACTAGTGACTACCTGACATTTATGTTAATTACAGTAAGGAAACAACTCCTCTGCCTCTACCACATCAAACCCTTACAAAATTCAATGGTGTCTGTTTGGTCACCTCTCCATCTTTTTTTCTAGAGAGTACAGTCTTTCCTGATAATTATAAACCCTCAGTTCTGGTAACAACCTTGTAAATCATTTTTGCACCTACCAGCATGTGTTGTCTGGAGACCAAAAATGTATACAGTAGAATGGGTCAAACCAAAGTTTAACAAGTTTAACATAACTTACCTCCTTTTCAATTATATTCCTCTAAAAATGAACCCCAGTGAGTTTTGAATTTAATGGGCTTGCATTGCTACTTTTGATGATTTGTATATCTGTACATAAATCCCTTTGCTTCTTTATCCCATTTAGATTCTTATTTCCCAAGGAGTACATGGATCCCTTATCCCCCCCCCATCAAAATATACCACCTCCCATGTCAATATTAAAATTAATTTGCCATTTACACACCCTTTTATTAACGTTTATGATTTTAATACTACTTATTTCAAATTTTGGTGTTATAAATGTTTTTACTTCACTTACACTGTAAATTTCCCTCAAACATTAACATGTCCTGATTTTCAATGAGCATTCCCACAAAATTCATTGGCATTGTTTACTTAAAAAAATGACAAGTGGGATTCAAAAGTTCTGGGAATGATAATTAAGCTGCAACATTTTGCGTGAATGAAGCAAAGTCTGGGGGTAGGAATGGGGAAGATCACATAGCTGTCCCAGTGACAGCGACACACACCAGTGATGTTCAAAGGATGCGAACTTGAGAACATGCATTGACCTGACTTCAGGGGAGATGCTCACTTCCAATCCACACAGAAGCCAATCTTCTGGCTTTTTTCAGTGAAGTGTCAGTTAGTGCTGTGGCTCATCTTTTTCTGAAAGTTGTGTTCACCAATTTCACACTTGGACTATCAAAAGCAGCACCTCACTACAACAGCTGAATTTAGAGTCAGGACCCAATGCTGAAGGAGGTTAGTTTAATTCACTGGAGCCTATATTTGGGGGCTGATGGAATGGGGTGTTGTGGGGAATAGGGGACTGGGTGCAGAATCCATGGAGCATCTGTCAGGATAGAGGACAGGTCAGGGTGAAGAATCCAGGGAGCAATCAGTCAGGAAACTGAGGGGGAGACAGGGTGAAGAATTCATGGGGTAATCTGTGAGGATTATGAGGGAGAGATAGGGTGAAGAATTCATGGGGTAATCTGTTAGAATAGAGGGATAAACAGGGTAAAGAAACCATGGAGCAACCTGTCAGGAAACTGAGGGGGAGACAGGGTTAAGAATTCATGGAGCAATCTGTCAGGATAGATGGGGAGACAGGGTGAAGATTCCATGGAGCAATCTGTTAGAATAGAGGGATAGACAGGGTAAAGAAACCATGGAGCAACCTGTCAGGAAATTGAGGGGGAGACAGGGTGAAGAATCCATGGAACAATGTGTCAGGAAACTGAGAGGGAGACAGGGTGAAGAATTCATGGAGCAATCTGTCAGGATAGAGGACAGGACAGGGTGAAGAAACAAAGGAGCAATCTGTCAGGATAGTGAGAGGGAGACAGGGTGAACAATCCATGGGGGAATTTGTTAGGATACTGAGAGAGACAGAGGGAGAAGAATCCATTGGGCAAACCGTCAGGATAGAGGGGGAGACAGGATGAATAATCCATGGAGCAATCAGTCAGGATACAGGACAGAACAGGGTGAAGAATCCTTGGAGCAATCTGTCAGGACACTGAGGGGGAGACAGGGTGAGGAATCTGTCAGGATAGAGGGGAAGACAGGGTGAGGAATCTGTCAGAAGAGAGGGGGAGACAGGGTGAGGAATCTGTCAGAAGAGAGGGGGAGACAGGGTGAGGAATCTGTCAAGATCGAGGGGGAGACTGGGTGAGGAATCTGTCAGGATAGAGGGGGAGACGGGGTGGGGAATGTCAGGATATAGGGGGAGACAAGGTGAGGAATCTGTCCGCATAGAGGGGTAAGACATGGTGACGAATGTCAGGATATGTGGGGAGGTACGGTGAGGTATTTGTCAGGATTGAGGGGGAGACAGGGTGAGGAATCTGTCAGGATAGACGCGGAGACACGGAGAGGAATCTGTCTGGATAGAGGGAGAGACAGGGTTAGGAATGTCAGGATAGAGGCGGAGACAGAATGAGGGATGTCAGGATACAGGGGGAGACAGAGTGAGGAATCTGTTAGCATAGAGGGGGAAACAGAGTGAGGAATCTGTCAGGATAGCGGGAGCGACAGGGTGAGAAATTTGTCAGGATAGAGGGGGAGACAGGTTGAGGAATCTGTCAGGATTGAGGGGGAGACGGGGGAGGAATCTTGCTGTATTGAGGGGGAGACTGGGTGAGGAATCCGTCAGGATAGAGTGGGAGACAGGATGAGGAATCTGTCAGGACAGAGGGGGAGACTGGTTGGGGAATTTGTCAGGATTGAGGGGGAGACTGGGTGAGGAATCCATCTGTAGAGAGGGGGAAGACAGGGTGAGGAATGGCAGGATAGAGGGGGAGACTGAGTGGTGATTCTGTCAGGACAGAGGGGGAGACAGGGTGTGGAATGTCAGGATATATGTGGGGGAGACAGGGTGAGGAATCTGTCAGGATAGAGGGGGAGACAGCGTGGGGAATGACAGGGCAGAGGGGGAGACAGGGTGAGGAAACTATTAGGACAGAGGGGGAGACAGGGTGGGCAATCTGTCAGGATAGAGGGGGAGACAGGGTGAGGAAACTTTCAGGATAGAGGGGGAGACAGGGTGAGAAATCTGTCCGGATTGAGGGGGAGACAGGGCGAGGAATCTGTCAGGATAGAGGGGGAGACAGGGTGAGGGATGTCAGGATACACGGGGAGACAGAGTGAGTAATCTGTTAGGATAGAGGGGGAGACAGGGTGAGGAAACTGTCAGGATAGAGGGTGAGACAGGATCATGAATGTCAGGATAGAGGGGAAGACAAGGTGAGGGATCGGTCAGGATAGAGGGGGAGACAGGGTGAGGAATCTGTCAGGACAGAGGGGGAGACAGGATCATGAATATCAGGATACAGGGGGAGACAAGGTGAGGAATCTTTCAGGATAGAGGGGGAGACAGGGTGAGGAATCTGTCAGGACAGAGGGGGAGACAGGATCATGAATGTCAGGATAGAGGGGGAGACAAGGTGAGGAATCTGTCAGGATAGAGGGGGAGACAAGGTGGGGAATGTCAGGATAGAGGGGGAGACAAGGTGAGGAATCTGTTGGGAGAGAGGGGGCGACAGGGTGAGGAATCTGTCAGGATAGATGGGGGGGACAATATGAGGAATGTCAGGATAGATGGGGAGACTGGTTGGGGAATCTGTCAGGATAGAGGGGGAGACAGGGTGGGCAATCTCTCCGGATAGAGGAGGAGACAGGGTGAGGTATCTGTCAGGATAAAGGGGGACACGGTGGGGAATGTCAGGATAGAGGGGGAGAATGGGTGGGGAATCTGTCTGGATTGAGGGGGAGACTCGGTAGGGATTCTGTCAGCATAGAAGGGAGACAGGGTGAGGTATCTGTCAGGACATAGGGAGAGACAGGGTGAGGAATCTCTCCGGATAGAGGTGGAGACAGGGTGAGGAATCTGTCAGGATAGAGGGGGAGACAGGATGAGGAATCTGTCAGGACAGAGGGGGAGACTGGTTGGGGAATTTGTCAGGATTGAGGGGGAGACTGGGTGAGGAATCCATCTGTAGAGAGGGGGAAGACAGGGTGAGGAATGGCAGGATAGAGGGGGAGACTGAGTGGTGATTCTGTCAGGACAGAGGGGGAGACAGGGTGTGGAATGTCAGGATATATGTGGGGGAGACAGGGTGAGGAATCTGTCAGGATAGAGGGGGAGACAGCGTGGGGAATGACAGGGCAGAGGGGGAGACAGGGTGAGGAAACTATTAGGACAGAGGGGGAGACAGGGTGGGCAATCTGTCAGGATAGAGGGGGAGACAGGGTGAGGAAACTTTCAGGATAGAGGGGGAGACAGGGTGAGAAATCTGTCCGGATAGAGGTGGAGACAGGGTGAGGAATCTGTCAGGATAGAGGGGGAGACAGGGTGGGGAATGTCAGGATAGTGGGGGAGACAAGGTGAGGAATCTGTCCGCATAGAGGGGTAAGACATGGTGAAGAATGTCAGGATATGTGGGGAGGTAGGGTGAGGTATCTGTCAGGATTGAGGGAGAGACAGATTGAGGAATGTCAGGATTGAGGGGGAGACAGGGTGAGGAATCTGTCAGGATAGACGCGGAGACACGGGGAGCAATCTGTCTGGATAGAGGGGGAGACAGGGTTAGGAATGTCAGGATAGAGCGGGAGGCAGGTTGAGGAACCTGTCAGGATAGAGGCGGAGACAGGGTGAGGGATGTCAGGATACAGGGGGAGACAAGGTGAGGAATCTGTCAGGATAGAGGGGGAGACAGGGGGAGGAATCTTTCTGTACAGAGGGAGAGACTGGGCGAGGAATCTGTCAGGATAGAGTGGGAGACAGGATGAGGAATCTGTCAGGATAGAGGGGGAGACAGGGTGAGGAAACTGTCAGGATAGAGGGGGAGACAGGGTGAGGGATGTCAGGATGGAGGGGGAGACGCAGTGAGGAATCTGTTAGGATAGAGGGGGAGACAGGGTGAGGAATCTGTCAGGATAGAGCGGGGGACAATGTGAGGAATGGCAGGATAGAGGGGGAGGCAGGGTGAGGAATCTGTCAGGATAGAGCGGGGGACAATGTGAGGAATGTCAGGATAGATGGGGAGACAGGGTGAGGAACCTGTCAGGATAGAGGGGGAGACTGGTTGGGGAATCTGTCAGGATAGAGGGGGAGACAGTGTGAGGAATCTGTCCGGATTGAGGGGGAGACTGGGTGGAGATTCTGTCAGCATAGAGGGGAGACAGGGTGAGGTATCTGTCATGACAGAGGGGGAGACAGGATGAGGAATCTGTCAGGATAGAGGGGGAGACAGGGTGGGCAATCTGTCCGGATAGAGGGGGACACAGGGTGGGGAATGACAGGATAGAGGGGGAGAATGGGAGGGGAATCTGTCCGGATTGAGGGGGAGACTGGGTGGGGATTCTGTCAGCATAAAGGGGAGACACGGTGAGGTATCTGTCAGGACAGAGGTGGAAACAGGGTGAAGAATCAGTCAGTACAGAGGGAGAGACAGGGTGAGGAATCTGTCAGGATAGAGGGGGAGACAGGGTGGGGAATCTGTCAGGATAGAGGGGGAGACAAAGCGAGGAATCTGTCCGCATAGAGGGGTAAGACATGGTGACGAATGTCAGGTTTTTTGGGGTGGTAGAGTGAGGAATCTGTCAGGATAGACGCGGAGACACGGGGAGGAATCTGTCTGGATAGAGGTGGAGACAGGGTTAGGAAAGTCAGGATAGAGGGGGAGACAGGGTGAGGGATTTCAGGATACAGAGGGAGACAGAGTGAGGAATCTGTTAGCATAGAGGGGGAAACAGAGTGAGGAATCTATCAGGATAGAAGGAGAGACAGGGTGAGAAATCTGTCAGGATAGAGGGGGAGACAGGGTGAGGAATCTGTCAGGATAGAGGGGGAGACAGGGTGAGGAATCTGTCAGGATAGAGGGGGAGACAGGGGAGGAATCTGTCAGGATAGAGGGGGAGACAGGGGGAGGAATTTGTCAGGTTAGAGGGGGAGACGGGGAGGAATCTGTCAGGATAGAGGGGGAGATAGGGGGAGGTATCTGTCAGGATAGAGGGGGAGACAGGGGGAGGAATTTGTCAGGATAGAGGGGGAGACAGGGGGAGGAATCATTCTGTATAGAGGGGGAGACTGGGTGAGGAATCCGTCAGGATAGAGGGGGAGACAGGATGAGGAAACTGTCTGGATAGAGAGGGAGACAGGGTGGGCAATCTGTCCGGATTGAGGGGGAGACAGGGTGAGGAATCCATCTGTAGAGAGGGGGAAGATATGGTGAGGAATGGCAGGATAGAGGGGGAGGCAGGGTGAGGGATGTCAGGATGCAGGGGGAGACGCAGTGAGGAATCTGTTAGGATAGAGGGGGAACCAGAGTGAGGAATCTGTCAGGAGGAGGGGGAGACAGGGTGAGGAATTTGTCAGGATAGAGAGGGAGACAGGGTGAGGAATCTGTCAGGACTGAGTGGGGGACAATGTGAGGAATGTCAGGATAGATGGGGAGACAGGGTGAGGAATCTGTCAGGATTGAGGGTGAGACAGGGTGAGGGATGTCAGGATACAGGCGGAGACAGAGTGAAAAATCTGTTAAGATAGAGGGGGAGACAGGGTGAGGAATCTGTCAGGATAGAGGGGGAGACAGGGTGAGGAAACTGTCAGGATTTAGGGGGAGACAAGGTGAGGTATCTGTCAGGATAGACGCGGAGACATGGGGAGGAATCTGTATGGATGGAGGGGGAGACAGGGTGGGCAATCTGTCCGGATAGAGGGGGAGACAGGGTGAGGTATCTGTCAGGACAAAGGGGGACACAGGGTGGGGAATGTCAGGATAGAGGGGGAGAATGGGTGGGGAATCTATCCGGATTGAGGGGGAGACTGCGTGGGGATTCTGTCAGCATAGAGGGGAGACAGGGTGAGGTATCTGTCAGGACAGAGGGGGAAACAGGGTGAGGAATCTGTCAGGATAGAGGTGGAGACAGGGTGAGGAATCTGTCAGTACAGAGGGGGAGACTGGTTGGGGAGTTTGTCAGCATAAAGGGGGAGACAGGGTGAGGTATCAGTCAGGACAGAGGGGGAGACAGGGTGAGGTATCTGTCAGGATAGAGGGGGAGACAGGGTCGGGAATGTCAGGTTAGATGGGGAGACAAGGTGAGGAATGTCAGGATATGTTGGGGAGACAGGATGAGGAATCTGTCAGGACAGAGCGGGAGACAGGATGAGGAATCTGTCAGGACAGAGGGGGAGACTGGTTGGTGAATTTGTCTGGATAGAGGGGGAGACAGGGTGAGGAATCTGTCAGGATAGAGGTGGAGACAGGGTGAGGAATCTGTCAGTACAGAGGGAGAGACAGGGTGAGGAATCTGTCAGGATAGAGGGGGAGACAGGGTGAGGAATCTGTCAGGAGGAGGTGGAGACAGGGTGAGGAATCTGTCCGGAGTGAGGGGGAGACAGGACGAGGCATCTGTCAGGATAGAAGGGGAGACAGGGTGAGGAATCTGTCCGGATTGAGGGGGAGACAGAGTGAGTAATCTGTTAGGATAGAGGGGGAGACAGGGTGTGGCAACTGTCAGGATAGAGGGGGAGACAAGGTGAGGGATCAGTCAGGATGGACGGGGAGACATGGTGAGGAATGACAGGATAGAAGAGGAGACAGGGTGAGGAATCTGTCAGGACAGAGGTTGCTACAGAGTGAGGAATGCGTCAGGATAGAGGGGGAGAAAGGGTGAGGAATCTGTCAGGACAGAGGGGGAGACAGCGTGAGGTATCTGTCAGGATTGAGGGGGAGACAGATTGAGGACTGTCAGGATTGAGGGGGAAACAGGGTGAGGAATATGTCAGGATAGATGCGGAGACACAGGGAGGTATCTGTCTGGATAGAGGGGGAGACAGGGTGAGGAATCTGTCAGGATAGACACGGAGACACGGGGAGGAATCTGTCTGGATAGAGGGGGAGACAGGGTTAGGAATGTCAGGATAGAGGGGAAGGCAGGGTGAGGAATCTGTCAGGATAGAGGCGGAGACAGGGTGAGGGATGTCAGGATTCAGGGGGGAGACAGAGTGAGGAATCTGTTAGGATAGAGGGGGAGACAGGATGGGGAACGTCAGGATAGAGGGGGAGACGAGGTGAGGGATCGGTCAGGATAGACGGGGAGACATGGTGAGGAATGACAGGATAGGAGACAGGGTGAGGAATCCGTCAGGAAAGATGGGGATACAGAGTGAGGAATCCGTCTGGTTAGAGGAGGAGACAGGGTGAGGAATCCGTCTGGATAGAGGGACGGACAGGGTGAGGAATGTCCGAATAGAGGGGGAAGCAGGGTGAGGAATCTGTGAGGATAGAGGCGGAGACAGGGTGAGGGATGTCAGGATACAGGGGGAGACAGAGTGAGGAATCTGTTAGCATAGAGGGGGAAACAGAGTGAGGAATCTGTCAGGATAGAGGAGACAGGGCGAGGAATTTGTCAGGATAGAGGGGGAGACAAGGTGAGGAATGTCAGGATAGAGGGGGAGACAGTATGAGGAATCTGTCAGGATAGAGGGGGAGACAGGATGAGGAATCTGTCTGGATAGAGGGGGAGACAGGGTGAGGAATTCATAAGGATAGAGGAGGAGACAAGGTGAGGAATCCGTCTGGAGAGAGGAGGAGACGGAGTGAGGAATCTGTCAGGAAGAGGTGGAGACAGGGTGAGGAATCTGTCCGGAGTGAGGGGGAGACAGGGCGAGGCATCAGTCAGGATAGAAGGAGAGACAGGGTAAGGAATCTGTCCTGATTGAGGGGGAGACAGGGCGAGGAATCTGTGAGGATAGAGGGGGAGACAGGGTGATGGATGTCAGGATACCAGGGGAGACAGAGTGAGTAATCTGTTAGGATAGAGGGGGAGACAGGGTGAGGCAACTGTCAGGATAGATGGGGAGACATGGTGAGGAATGACAGGATAGAAGAGGAGACAGGGTGAGGAATCTGTAAGGCTAGAGGTTGCTACAGAGTGAGGAATGCATCAGGATAGAAGGGGAGACAGGGTGAGGAATCTGTCAGGACAGAGGGGGAGACAGCGTGAGGTATCTGTCAGGATTGAGGGGGAGACAGATTGAGGACTGTCAGGATTGAGGGGGAAACAGGGTGAGGAATCTGTCAGGATAGATGCGGAGACACAGGGAGGTATCTGTCTGGATAGAGGGGGAGACAGGGTGAGGAACTCGTCAGGATAGAGGGGGAGACAGGATGAGGAATCCGTCTGGATAGAGGAGGAGACAGGTTGAGGAATCCGTCTGGATAGAGGAGGAGACAGGTTGAGGAATCCGTCTGGATAGAGGAGGAGACAGGTTGAGGAATCCGTCTGGATAGAGGGACAGACAGGGTGAGGAATGTCCGAATAGAGGGGGAAGCAGGGTGAGGAATCTGTCAGGATAGAGGGGGAGACAGGGTGAGGCAACTGTCAGGATAGAGGGGGAGACAAGGTGAGGGATCAGTCAGGATAGACGGGGAGACATGGTGAGGAATGACAGGATCTGTCAGGATAGAGGTTGCTACAGAGTGAGGAATGCGTCAGGATAGAGGGGGAGACAGGGTGAGGAATCTGTCAGGATAGATGCGGAGACACAGGGAGGTATCTGTCTGGATAGAGGGGGAGACAGGGTGAGGAATTCGTCAGGATAGAGGGGGAGACAGGATGAGGAATCCGTCTGGATAGAGGAGGAGACAGGGTGACGAATCCATCTGGATAGAGGGACAGACAGGGTGAGGAATATCCGAATAGAGGGGGAAGCAGGGTGAGGAATCTGTCAGGATAGAGGCGGAGACAGGGTGAGGGATATCAGGATACAGGGGGAGACAGAGTGAGAAATCTGTTAGCATAGAGGGGGAAACAGAGTGAGGAATCTGTTAGCATAGAGGGGGAAACAGAGTGAGGAATCTGTCAGGATAGAGGAGACAGGGCGAGGAATTTGTCAGGATAGAGGGGGAGACAAGGTGAGGAATGTCAGGATAGAGGGGGAGACAGTATGAGGAATCTGTCAGGATAGAGGGGGAGACAGGGTGAGGAATCTGTCTGGATAGAGGGGGAGACTGGGTGGGGAATCTGTCAGGATTGAGGGGGAAACAGGGTGAGGAACCTGTCAGGATAGACGCGGAGACACGAGGAGGAATCTGTCTGGATAGAGGGGGAGACAGGGTGAGGAATTCATAAGGATAGAGGGGGAGACAAGGTGAGGAATCCGTCTGGAGAGAGGAGGAGACAGAGTGAGGAATCCGTCTGGGGAGAGGAGGAGACAGAGAGAGGAATCCGTCCGGATAGAGGGGGAGACAGGGTGAGGTATCTGTCAGGATAAAGGGGAACACAGGGTGGGGAATGTCAGGATAGAGGGGGAGAATGGGTGGGGAATCTGTCCGGATTGAGGGGGAGACTGGGTGGGGATTCTGTCAGCATAGAGGGGATACACGGTGAGGTATCTGTCAGGACAGAGGGGGAGACAGGGTGAGGAATCTGTCAGGACAAAGGGGGACACAGGGTGGGGAATGTCAGGATAGAGGGGGAGAATGGGTGGGGAATCTGTCCGGATTGAGGGGGCGACTGGGTGGGGATTCTGTCAGCATAGAGGGGAGACAGGGTGAGGTATCTGTCAGGACAGAGGGGGAGACAGGGTGAGGAATCTGTCAGGACAAAGGGGGACACAGGGTGGGGAATGTCAGGATAGAGGGGAAGAATGGGTGGGGAATCTGTCCGGTTGAGGGGGCGACTGGGTGGGGATTCTGTCAGCATAGAGGGGAGACAGGGTGAGGTATCTGTCAGGACAGAGGGGGAGACAGGGTGAGGAATCTGTCAGGACAAAGGGGGACACAGGGTGGGGAATGTCAGGATAGAGGGGGAGAATGGGTGGGGAATCTGTCCGGATTGAGGGGGCGACTGGGTGGGGATTCTGTCAGCATAGAGGGGAGACAGGGTGAGGTATCTGTCAGGACAGAGGGGGAGACAGGGTGAGGAATCTGTCAGGACAAAGGGGGACACAGGGTGGGGAATGTCAGGATAGAGGGGAAGAATGGGTGGGGAATCTGTCCGGTTGAGGGGGCGACTGGGAGGGGATTCTGTCAGCATAGAGGGGAGACAGGGTGAGGTATCTGTCAGGACAGAGGGGGAGACAGGGTGAGGAATCTGTCAGGATAGAGGTGGAGACAGGGTGAGGAATCTGTCAGTACAGAGGGAGAGACAGGGTGAGTAATCTCTCCGGATAGAGGGGGCGACAGGGTGGGGAATCTGTCAGGATAGAGGGGAGACAAGGTGAGGAATCTGTCCGCATAGAGGGGTAAGACATAGTGACGAATGTCAGGATATGTGGGGAGGTAGGGTGAGGTTTCTGTCAGGATTGAGGGGGAGACAGGGTGAGGAATCTGTCAGGATAGAGGCGGAGACAGGGTGAGGGATGTCAGGATACAGGGGGGTGACAGAGTGAGGAATCTGTTAGGATAGAGGGGGAGACAGGATGGGGAATGTCAGGATAGAGGGGGAGACGAGGTGAGGGATCGGTCAGGATAGACGGGGAGACATGGTTAGGAATGACAGGATAGAAGAGGAGACAGGGTGAGGAATCTGTCAGGATAGACGTTGCTACAGAGTGAGGAATCCGTCAGGAAAGAGGGGGATACAGGGTGAGGAATCTGTCTGGATAGAGGGGGAGACTGGGTGCGGAATGTGTCAGGATAGAAGGGGAGACAGGGTGAGGAATCTGTCCGGATTGAGGGGGAGACAGATTGAGGAATGTCAGGATTGAGGGGGAAACAGGGTGAGGAATTTGTCAGCATAGACGCGGAGACACGGGGAGGAATCTGTCTGGATAGAGGGGGAGACAGGGTGAGGAATTCGTCAGGATAGTGGGGCAGACAGGGTGAGCAATTCATCAGGATAGAGGGACAGACAGGGTGTGGAATGTCCGGATAGAGGGGGAAACAAGGTGAGGAATCTGTCAGGATAGAGGAGGAGACAGGGTGAGGGATCTGTCAGGATAGAGCGGGGGACTATGTGAGGAATGTCAGGATAGATGGGGAGACAGGGTGAGGATCCTGTCAAGATAGAGGGGGAGACAGGGTGAGGAATCTGTCAGGATAGAGGTGGAGACAGGGTGAGGAATCTGTCAGTACATAGGGAGATACAGGGTGAGGAATCTCTCCGGATTGACTGGGAGACAGGGTGAGGAATCTGTCAGGAAAGAGGGGGAGACAGGGTGAGGAATCTGTCAGGATAGAGGGGGAGACAGGGTGAGGAATCTGTCAGGACAGACGGTGAAACAGGGTGAGGAATCTGTCCGGATTGAGGGGGAGACAGGGCGAGGCATCTGTCAGGATAGAAGGGGAGACAGGGTGAGGGATGTCAGGAGACAGGGGGAAACAGAGTGAGGAATCTGTCAGGATAGAGGAGGAGACAGGGTGAGGAATTTGTCAGGATAGAGGGGGAGACAAGGTGAGGAATGTCAGGATAGAGGGGGCGACAGGGTGAGGTATCTGTCAGGATAGAGGGGGAGACAGGGTGAGGAATCTGTCAGGATAGAGGAGGAGACAGGGTGAGGAATCTGTCAGGATTGAGGGGGAGACAGATTGAGGAATGTCAGGATTGAGGGGCAAACAGGGTGAGGAATCTGTTAGGATAGACGCAGAGACACGAGGAGGAATCTGTCTGGATAGAGGGGGAGACAGGGTGAGGAATCCGTCAGGATAGAGGGAGAGACAGGGTGAGAAATTTGTCAGGATAGAGGGGGAGACAGGGTGAGGAATCTGTCAGGACAGACGGTGAAACAGGGTGAGGAATCTGTCCGGATTGAGGGGGAGACAGGGCGAGGCATCTGTCAGGATAGAAGGGGAGACAGGGTGAGGGATGTCAGGAGACAGGGGGAAACAGAGTGAGGAATCTGTCAGGATAGAGGAGGAGACAGGGTGAGGAATTTGTCAGGATAGAGGGGGAGACAAGGTGAGGAATGTCAGGATAGAGGGGGCGACAGGGTGAGGTATCTGTCAGGATAGAGGGGGAGACAGGGTGAGGAATCTGTCAGGATAGAGGAGGAGACAGGGTGAGGAATCTGTCAGGATTGAGGGGGAGACAGATTGAGGAATGTCAGGATTGAGGGGCAAACAGGGTGAGGAATCTGTTAGGATAGACGCAGAGACACGAGGAGGAATCTGTCTGGATAGAGGGGGAGACAGGGTGAGGAATCCGTCAGGATAGAGGGAGAGACAGGGTGAGAAATTTGTCAGGATAGAGGGGGAGACAGGGTGAGGAATCTGTCAGGATAGAGGGGGAGACAGGGGGAGGAATCTGTCAGGATAGAGCGGGAGACGGGGGAGGAATATTTATGTAGAGAGGGGGAGACTAGGTGAGGACTCCGTCAGGATAGAGTGGGAGACAGGATGAGGAATCTGTCACGACAGAGGTGGAGACCAGTTGGGGAATTTGTCAGGATAGAGGGGGAGACAGGATGAGGAAACTGTCAGGATAGAGGGGGAGACAGGGTGGGCAATCTGCCCGGATTGACGGGGAGACAGGGTGAGGAATCCGTCTGTAGAGAGGGGGAAGACAGGGTGAGGAATGGCAGGATAGAGGGGGAGGCAGGGTGAGGGATGTCAGGATGCAGGGGGAGACGCAGTGAGGAATCTGTTAGGATAGAGGGGGAGACAGGGTGAGGAATCTGTCAGGATAGAGCGGGGGACTATGTGAGGAATGTCAGGATAGATGGGGAGACAGGGTGAGGATCCTGTCAAGATAGAGGGGGAGACAGGGTGAGGAATCTGTCAGGATAGAGGTGGAGACAGGGTGAGGAATCTGTCTGTACATAGGGAGATACAGGGTGAGGAATCTCTCCGGATTGAGGGGGAGACAGGGTGAGGAATCTGTCAGGATAGAGGGGGAGACAGGGTGAGGAATCTGTCAGGATAGAGGGGGAGACAGGGTGAGGAATCTGTCAGGATAGAGGGGGAGACAGGGTGAGGAATCTGTCAGGATAGAGGTGGAGACAAGGTGAGGAATCTGTCAGGACAGACGGTGAAACAGGGTGAGGAATCTGTCCGGATTGAGGGGGAGACAGGGCGAGGCATCTGTAAGGATAGAAGGGGAGACAGGGTGAGGGATGTCAGGATACAGGGGGAAACAGAGTGAGTAATATGTTGGGATAGAGGGGGAGACAGGGTGAGGAAACTGTCAGGATAGAGGGGGAGACAGAATGGGGAATGTCAGGATAGAGGTGGAGACACGGTGAGGGATCGGTCAGGATGGACGGGGAGACATGGTGAGGAATGACAAGATAGAAGAGGAGACAGCGTGAGGAATATGTGAGGATAGAGGGGGATACAGAGTCAGAATCTGTTAGCATAGAGTGGGAAACAGAGTGAGGAATCTGTCAGGAGAGAGGAGGAGACAGGGTGAGGAATTTGTCAGGATAGAGGGGGAGACAAGGTGAGGAATGTCAGGATAGAGGGGGCAACAGGGTGAGGTATCTGTCAGGATAGAGGGGGAGACAGGGTGAGGAATCTGTCAGGATAGAGGAGGAGACAGTGTGAGGAATCTGTCAGGATTGAGGAGGAGACAGGGTGAGGAATCTGTCAGGATTGAGGGGGAGACAGATTGAGGAATGTCAGGATTGAGGGGGAAACAGGGTGAGGAATCTGTTAGGATAGACGCAGAGACACGAGGAGGAATCTGTCTGGATAGAGGGGGAGACAGGGTGAGGATCCTGTCAGGATAGAGGGGGAGACAGGGTGAGGAATCTGTCAGGATAGAGGGGGAGACAGGGTGAGGAATCTGTCAAGATAGAGGGGGAGACAGGGTGAGGAATCTGTCAGGATAGAGGGGGAGACAGGGTGAGGAATCTGTCAGGACAGACGGTGAAACAGGGTGAGGAATCTGTCCAGAATGAGGGGGAGACAGGGCGAGGCATCTGTCAGGATAGAAGGGGAGACAGGGTGAGGGATGTCAGGAGACAGGGGGAAACAGAGTGAGGAATCTGTCAGGATAGAGGAGGAGACAGGGTGAGGAATTTGTCAGGATAGAGGGGGAGACAAGGTGAGTAATGTCAGGATAGAGGGGGCGACAGGGTGAGGTATCTGTCAGGATAGAGGGGGAGACAGGGTGAGGAATCTGTCAGGATAGAGGAGGAGACAGGGTGAGGAATCTGTCAGGATTGAGGGGGAAACAGGGTGAGGAATCTGTTAGGATAGACGCAGAGACACGAGGAGGAATCTGTCTGGATAGAGGGGGAGACAGGCTGAGGAATCCGTCAGGATAGAGGGAGAGACAGGGTGAGAAATTTGTCAGGATAGAGGGGGAGACAGGGTGAGGAATCTGTCAGGATAGAGGGGGAGACAGGGGGAGGAATCTGTCAGGATAGAGGGGGAGACAGGGGGAGGAATCTGTCAGGATTGAGGGGGAGACAGATTGAGGAATGTCAGGATTGAGGGGGAAACAGGGTGAGGAATCTGTCAGGATAGAGGGGGAGACAGGGGGAGGAATCTGTCAGGATAGAGGGGGAGACGGGGGAGGAATATTTATGTAGAGAGGGGGAGACTAGGTGAGGACTCCGTCAGGATAGAGTGGGAGACAGGATGAGGAATCTGTCACGACAGAGGTGGAGACCAGTTGGGGAATTTGTCAGGATAGAGGGGGGGACCGGATGAGGAAACTGTCAGGATAGAGGGTGAGACAGGGTGGGCAAGCTGCCCGGATTGACGGGGAGACAGGGTGAGGAATCCGTCTGTAGAGAGGGGGAAGACAGGGTGAGGAATGGCAGGATAGAGGGGGAGGCAGGGTGAGGGATGTCAGGATGCAGGGGGAGACGCAGTGAGGAATCTGTTAGGCTAGAGGGGGAGACAGGGTGAGGAATCTGTCAGGATAGAGCGGGGGACTATGTGAGGAATGTCAGGATAGATGGGGAGACAGCGTGAGGATCCTGTCAAGATAGAGGGGGAGACAGGGTGAGGAATCTGTCAGGATAGAGGTGGAGACAGGGTGAGGAATCTGTCAGTACATAGGGAGATACAGGGTGAGGAATCTCTCCGGATTGAGGGGGAGACAGGGTGAGGAATCTGTCAGGATAGAGGGGGAGACAGGGTGAGGTTTGTCAGGATACAGGGGGAAACAGAGTGAGTAATCTGTTGAGATAGAGGGGGAGACAGGGTGAGGAAACTGTCAGGATAGACGGGGAGACAGGATGGGGAATGTCAGGATAGAGGTGGAGACACGGTGAGGGATCGGTCAGGATAGACGGGGAGACATGGTGAGGAATGACAGGATAGAAGAGGAGACAGGGTGAAGAATATGTGAGGATAGAGGGGGAGACAGAGTGAGAATCTGTTGGCATAGAGTGGGAAACAGAGTGAGGAATCTGTCAGGATAGAGGAGGAGACAGGGTGAAGAATTTGTCAGGATAGAGGGGGAGACAGGGTGAGGAATCTGTCAGGATAGAGGGGGAGACAGGGTGACGAATCTGTCAGGATAGAGGGGGAGACAAGGTGAGCAATGTCAGGATAGAGGGGGCGACAGGGTGAGGTATCTGTCAGGATAGAGGGGGAGACAGGGTGAGGAATCTGTCAGGATAGAGGAGGAGACAGGGTGAGGAATCTGTCAGGATTGAGGTGGAGACAGATTGAGGAATGTCAGGATTGAGGGGGAAACAGGGTGAGGAATCTGTCAGGATAGACGCGGAGACACGGGGAGGAATGTGTCTGGATAGAGGGGGAGACAGGGTGAGGAATCTGTCAGGATAGAGGGGGAGACAGGGTGAGGAATCTGTCAGGACAGACGGTGAAACAGGGTGAGGAATCTGTCCGGATTGAGGGGGAGACAGGGCGAGGCATCTGTAAGGATAGAAGGGGAGACAGGGTGAGGGATGTCAGGATACAGGGGGAAACAGAGTGAGTAATATGTTGGGATAGAGGGGGAGACAGGGTGAGGAAACTGTCAGGATAGAGGGGGAGACAGAATGGGGAATGTCAGGATAGAGGTGGAGACACGGTGAGGGATCGGTCAGGATGGACGGGGAGACATGGTGAGGAATGACAAGATAGAAGAGGAGACAGCGTGAGGAGTATGTGAGGATAGAGGGGGATACAGAGTCAGAATCTGTTAGCATAGAGTGGGAAACAGAGTGAGGAATCTGTCAGGAGAGAGGAGGAGACAGGGTGAGGAATTTGTCAGGATAGAGGGGGAGACAAGGTGAGGAATGTCAGGATAGAGGGGGCAACAGGGTGAGGTATCTGTCAGGATAGAGGGGGAGACAGGGTGAGGAATCTGTCAGGATAGAGGAGGAGACAGTGTGAGGAATCTGTCAGGATTGAGGAGGAGACAGGGTGAGGAATCTGTCAGGATTGAGGGGGAGACAGATTGAGGAATGTCAGGATTGAGGGGGAAACAGGGTGAGGAATCTGTTAGGATAGACGCAGAGACACGAGGAGGAATCTGTCTGGATAGAGGGGGAGACAGGGTGAGGATCCTGTCAGGATAGAGGGGGAGACAGGGTGAGGAATCTGTCAGGATAGAGGGGGAGACAGGGTGAGGAATCTGTCAAGATAGAGGGGGAGACAGGGTGAGGAATCTGTCAGGATAGAGGGGGAGACAGGGTGAGGAATCTGTCAGGACAGACGGTGAAACAGGGTGAGGAATCTGTCCAGAATGAGGGGGAGACAGGGCGAGGCATCTGTCAGGATAGAAGGGGAGACAGGGTGAGGGATGTCAGGAGACAGGGGGAAACAGAGTGAGGAATCTGTCAGGATAGAGGAGGAGACAGGGTGAGGAATTTGTCAGGATAGAGGGGGAGACAAGGTGAGGAATGTCAGGATAGAGGGGGCGACAGGGTGAGGTATCTGTCAGGATAGAGGGGGAGACAGGGTGAGGAATCTGTCAGGATAGAGGAGGAGACAGGGTGAGGAATCCGTCAGGATAGAGGGAGAGACAGGGTGAGAAATTTGTCAGGATAGAGGGGGAGACAGGGTGAGGAATCTGTCAGGATAGAGGGGGAGACAGGGGGAGGAATCTGTCAGGATAGAGGGGGAGACAGGGGGAGGAATCTGTCAGGATTGAGGGGGAGACAGATTGAGGAATGTCAGGATTGAGGGGGAAACAGGGTGAGGAATCTGTCAGGATAGAGGGGGAGACAGGGGGAGGAATCTGTCAGGATAGAGGGGGAGACGGGGGAGGAATATTTATGTAGAGAGGGGGAGACTAGGTGAGGACTCCGTCAGGATAGAGTGGGAGACAGGATGAGGAATCTGTCACGACAGAGGTGGAGACCAGTTGGGGAATTTGTCAGGATAGAGGGGGAGACCGGATGAGGAAACTGTCAGGATAGAGGGGGAGACAGGGTGGGCAAGCTGCCCGGATTGACGGGGAGACAGGGTGAGGAATCCGTCTGTAGAGAGGGGGAAGACAGGGTGAGGAATGGCAGGATAGAGGGGGAGGCAGGGTGAGGGATGTCAGGATGCAGGGGGAGACGCAGTGAGGAATCTGTTAGGCTAGAGGGGGAGACAGGGTGAGGAATCTGTCAGGATAGAGCGGGGGACTATGTGAGGAATGTCAGGATAGATGGGGAGACAGGGTGAGGATCCTGTCAAGATAGAGGGGGAGACAGGGTGAGGAATCTGTCAGGATAGAGGTGGAGACAGGGTGAGGAATCTGTCAGTACATAGGGAGATACAGGGTGAGGAATCTCTCCGGATTGAGGGGGAGACAGGGTGAGGAATCTGTCAGGATAGAGGGGGAGACAGGGTGAGGGATGTCAGGATACAGGGGGAAACAGAGTGAGTAATCTGTTGGGATAGAGGGGGAGACAGGGTGAGGAAACTGTCAGGATAGACGGGGAGACAGGATGGGGAATGTCAGGATAGAGGTGGAGACACGGTGAGGGATCGGTCAGGATAGACGGGGAGACATGGTGAGGAATGACAGGATAGAAGAGGAGACAGGGTGAAGAATATGTGAGGATAGAGGGGGAGACAGAGTGAGAATCTGTTGGCATAGAGTGGGAAACAGAGTGAGGAATCTGTCAGGATAGAGGAGGAGACAGGGTGAAGAATTTGTCAGGATAGAGGGGGAGACAGGGTGAGGAATCTGTCAGGATAGAGGGGGAGACAGGGTGACGAATCTGTCAGGATAGAGGGGGAGACAAGGTGAGCAATGTCAGGATAGAGGGGGCGACAGGGTGAGGTATCTGTCAGGATAGAGGGGGAGACAGGGTGAGGAATCTGTCAGGATAGAGGAGGAGACAGGGTGAGGAATCTGTCAGGATTGAGGTGGAGACAGATTGAGGAATGTCAGGATTGAGGGGGAAACAGGGTGAGGAATCTGTCAGGATAGACGCGGAGACACGGGGAGGAATCTGTCTGGATAGAGGGGGAGACAGGCTGAGGAATTCGTCAGGATAGAGGGGGAGACAGGGCGAAGAATCTGTTAGCATAAGGGGGAAACAGAGTGAGGAAGTTGTCAGGATAGAGGGAGAGACAGGGTGATAAATTTGTCAGGATAGAGGGGGAGACAGGGTGAGGAATCTGTCAGGATAGAGGGGGAGACAGGGTGAGGAATCTGTCAGGATAGAGGGGGAGACAGGGGGAGGAATCTTTCTGTATAGAGGGGGAGACTGGGTGAGGAATCCGTCAGGATAGAGTGGGAGACAGGATGAGGAATCTGTCAGGACAGAGGGGGAGACAGGCTGAGGAATTCGTCAGGATAGAGGAGGAGACAGGGTGAGGAATCCGTCTGGATAGAGGGGGAGACAGGGTGAGGAATCTGTCAGGACAGAGGGCGACATAGGGTGAGGAACCTGTCCGGATTGAGGGGGAGACAGGGCGAGGAATCTGCCAGGATAGAGGGGGAGACAGGGTGAGGGATGTGAGGATACAGGGGGAGACAGGATGAGGTATCTGTTATGATAGACGGGGAGACAGGGTGGGGAATGTAAGGATAGAGGGGGAGACAAGGTGGGGAATCTGTGAGGATAGAGGGGGGAGACAGGGTGAGGTATATGTCAGGACAGAGGGGGAGACAGGGGGAGGAATCTTTCTGTATAGAGGGGGAGACTGGGTGAGGAATCCATAAGGATAGAGTGGGAGACAGGATGAGGAATCTGTCAGGACAGAGGGGGAGACTGGTTGGGGAATTTGTCAGGATAGAGGGGGAGACAGGATGAGGAAACTGTCAGGATAGAGGGGGAAGACAGGGTGAGGAATCTGTCAGGATAGAGGGGGAGACAGGGTGAGGAATCTGTCAGGATTGAGGGGGAGACAGGGTGAGGAATCTGTCAGGATAGAGGGGGAGACAGGGTGAGGAATCTGTCAGGACAGACGGTGAAACAGGGTGAGGAATCTGTCCGGATTGAGGGGGAGACAGGGCGAGGCATCTGTCAGGATAGAGGGGGAGACAGGGTGAGGGATGTCAGGATACAGGGGGAAACAGAGTGAGTAATCTGTTGGGATAGAGGGGGAAACAGGGTGAGGAAACTGTCAGGATAGACGGGGAGACAGGATGGGGATTGTCAGGATAGAGGTGGAGACACGGTGAGGATTGTCAGGATAGAGGGGGTCACAGGGTGAGGTATCTGTCAGGATAGAGGAGGAGACAGGGTGAGGAATCTGTCAGGATTGAGGGGGAGACAGATTGAGGAATGTCAGGATTGAGGGGGAAACAGGGTGAGGAATCTGTTAGGATAGACGCAGAGACACGAGGAGGAATCTGTCTGGATAGAGGGGGAGACAGGGTGAGTAATCCGTCAGGATAGAGGGGGAGACAGGGTGAGGAATCTGTCAGGATAAAGGAGGAGACAGGGTGAGGAATCTGTCAGGATTGAGGTGGAGACAGATTGAGGAATGTCAGGATTGAGGGGGAAACAGGGTGAGGAATCTGTCAGGATAGACGCGGAGAAACGGGGAGGAATCTGTCTGGATAGTGGGGGAGACAGGCTGAGGAATTCGTCAGGATAGAGGGGGAGACAGGGTGAGGAATCTGTTAGCATAGAGGGGGAAACAGAGTGAGGAAGCTGTCAGGATAGAGGGAGAGACAGGGTGAGAAATTTGTCAGGATAGAGGGGGAGACAGGGTGAGGAATCTGTCAGGATAGAGGGGGAGACAGGGTGAGGAATCTGTCAGGATAGAGGGGGAGACAGGGGGAGGAATCTTTCTGTATAGAGGGGGAGACTGGGTGAGGAATCCCTCAGGATAGAGTGGGAGACAGGGCGAGGAATCTGCCAGGATAGAGGGGGAGACAGGGTGAGGGATGTCAGGATACAGGGGGAGACAGGATGAGGAATCTGTTATGATAGACGGGTAGACAGGGTGGGGAATGTAAGGATAGAGGGGGAGACAAGGTGGGGAATCTGTGAGGATAGAGGGGGGAGACCGGGTGAGGTATATGTCAGGACAGAGGGGGAGACACGGTGAGGAATCTGTGAGGATTGAGGGGGAGACAGGGTAAGGAATGTCAGGATAGAGGGGGAGACAGGGTGGGGAATCTGTCAGGTGAGAGGGGGAGACAAGTTGAGGAATCTGTCCGCATAGAGGTGTAAGACATGGTGACGAATGTCAGGATATGTGGAGAGGTAGGGTGAGATATCTGTCAGGATAGACATGGAGACACGGGGAGGAATCTGTCTGTATAGAGGGGGAGACAGGGTTAGGAATGTCAGGATAGAGGGGGTGGCAGGGTGAGGAATCTGTTAGGATAGAGGGGGAGACAGGGTGAGGAATCTGTCAGGATAGAGGGGGAGACAGGGTGAGGAATCTGTCAGGATAGAGGGGGAGACAAGGTGAGGAATCTGTCAGGACAGACGGTGAAACAGGGTGAGGAATCTGTCCGGATTGAGGGGGAGACAGGGCGAGGCATCTGTAAGGATAGAAGGGGAGACAGGGTGAGGGATGTCAGGATACAGGGGGAAACAGAGTGAGTAATATGTTGGGATAGAGGGGGAGACAGGGTGAGGAAACTGTCAGGATAGAGGGGGAGACAGAATGGGGAATGTCAGGATAGAGGTGGAGACACGGTGAGGGATCGGTCAGGATGGACGGGGAGACATGGTGAGGAATGACAAGATAGAAGAGGAGACAGCGTGAGGAATATGTGAGGATAGAGGGGGATACAGAGTCAGAATCTGTTAGCATAGAGTGGGAAACAGAGTGAGGAATCTGTCAGGAGAGAGGAGGAGACAGGGTGAGGAATTTGTCAGGATAGAGGGGGAGACAAGGTGAGGAATGTCAGGATAGAGGGGGCAACAGGGTGAGGTATCTGTCAGGATAGAGGGGGAGACAGGGTGAGGAATCTGTCAGGATAGAGGAGGAGACAGTGTGAGGAATCTGTCAGGATTGAGGGGGAGACAGATTGAGGAATGTCAGGATTGAGGGGGAAACAGGGTGAGGAATCTGTTAGGATAGACGCAGAGACACGAGGAGGAATCTGTCTGGATAGAGGGGGAGACAGGGTGAGGATCCTGTCAGGATAGAGGGGGAGACAGGGTGAGGAATCTGTCAGGATAGAGGGGGAGACAGGGTGAGGAATCTGTCAAGATAGAGGGGGAGACAGGGTGAGGAATCTGTCAGGATAGAGGGGGAGACAGGGTGAGGAATCTGTCAGGACAGACGGTGAAACAGGGTGAGGAATCTGTCCAGAATGAGGGGGAGACAGGGCGAGGCATCTGTCAGGATAGAAGGGGAGACAGGGTGAGGGATGTCAGGAGACAGGGGGAAACAGAGTGAGGAATCTGTCAGGATACAGGAGGAGACAGGGTGAGGAATTTGTCAGGATAGAGGGGGAGACAAGGTGAGGAATGTCAGGATAGAGGGGGCAACAGGGTGAGGTATCTGTCAGGATAGAGGGGGAGACAGGGTGAGGAATCTGTCAGGATAGAGGAGGAGACAGTGTGAGGAATCTGTCAGGATTGAGGAGGAGACAGGGTGAGGAATCTGTCAGGATTGAGGGGGAGACAGATTGAGGAATGTCAGGATTGAGGGGGAAACAGGGTGAGGAATCTGTTAGGATAGACGCAGAGACACGAGGAGGAATCTGTCTGGATAGAGGGGGAGACAGGGTGAGGATCCTGTCAGGATAGAGGGGGAGACAGGGTGAGGAATCTGTCAGGATAGAGGGGGAGACAGGGTGAGGAATCTGTCAAGATAGAGGGGGAGACAGGGTGAGGAATCTGTCAGGATAGAGGGGGAGACAGGGTGAGGAATCTGTCAGGACAGACGGTGAAACAGGGTGAGGAATCTGTCCAGAATGAGGGGGAGACAGGGCGAGGCATCTGTCAGGATAGAAGGGGAGACAGGGTGAGGGATGTCAGGAGACAGGGGGAAACAGAGTGAGGAATCTGTCAGGATAGAGGAGGAGACAGGGTGAGGAATTTGTCAGGATAGAGGGGGAGACAAGGTGAGGAATGTCAGGATAGAGGGGGCGACAGGGTGAGGTATCTGTCAGGATAGAGGGGGAGACAGGGTGAGGAATCTGTCAGGATAGAGGAGGAGACAGGGTGAGGAATCTGTCAGGATTGAGGGGGAGACAGATTGAGGAATGTCAGGATTGAGGGGGAAACAGGGTGAGGAATCTGTCAGGATAGAGGGGGAGACAGGGGGAGGAATCTGTCAGGATAGAGGGGGAGACGGGGGAGGAATATTTATGTAGAGAGGGGGAGACTAGGTGAGGACTCCGTCAGGATAGAGTGGGAGACAGGATGAGGAATCTGTCACGACAGAGGTGGAGACCAGTTGGGGAATTTGTCAGGATAGAGGGGGAGACCGGATGAGGAATCTGTCAGGATAGAGGGGGAGACAGGGTGGGCAAGCTGCCCGGATTGACGGGGAGACAGGGTGAGGAATCCGTCTGTAGAGAGGGGGAAGACAGGGTGAGGAATGGCAGGATAGAGGGGGAGGCAGGGTGAGGGATGTCAGGATGCAGGGGGAGACGCAGTGAGGAATCTGTTAGGCTAGAGGGGGAGACAGGGTGAGGAATCTGTCAGGATAGAGCGGGGGACTATGTGAGGAATGTCAGGATAGATGGGGAGACCGGGTGAGGATCCTGTCAAGATAGAGGGGGAGACAGGGTGAGGAATCTGTCAGGATAGAGGTGGAGACAGGGTGAGGAATCTGTCAGTACATAGGGAGATACAGGGTGAGGAATCTCTCCGGATTGAGGGGGAGACAGGGTGAGGAATCTGTCAGGATAGAGGGGGAGACAGGGTGAGGGATGTCAGGATACAGGGGGAAACAGAGTGAGTAATCTGTTGGGATAGAGGGGGAGACAGGGTGAGGAAACTGTCAGGATAGACGGGGAGACAGGATGGGGAATGTCAGGATAGAGGTGGAGACACGGTGAGGGATCGGTCAGGATAGACGGGGAGACATGGTGAGGAATGACAGGATAGAAGAGGAGACAGGGTGAAGAATATGTGAGGATAGAGGGGGAGACAGAGTGAGAATCTGTTGGCATAGAGTGGGAAACAGAGTGAGGAATCTGTCAGGATAGAGGAGGAGACAGGGTGAAGAATTTGTCAGGATGGAGGGGGAGACAGGGTGAGGAATCTGTCAGGATAGAGGGGGAGACAGGGTGACGAATCAGTCAGGATAGAGGGGGAGACAAGGTGAGCAATGTCAGGATAGAGGGGGCGACAGGGTGAGGTATCTGTCAGGATAGAGGGGGAGACAGGGTGAGGAATCTGTCAGGATAGAGGAGGAGACAGGGTGAGGAATCTGTCAGGATTGAGGTGGAGACAGATTGAGGAATGTCAGGATTGAGGGGGAAACAGGGTGAGGAATCTGTCAGGATAGAGGGGGAGACAGGGTGAGGAATCTGTCAGGATAGAGGGGGAGACAGGGTGAGGAATCTGTCAGGATAGAGGGGGAGACAGGGTGAGGAATCTGTCAGGATAGAGGGGGAGACAAGGTGAGGAATCTGTCAGGACAGACGGTGAAACAGGGTGAGGAATCTGTCCGGATTGAGGGGGAGACAGGGCGAGGCATCTGTAAGGATAGAAGGGGAGACAGGGTGAGGGATGTCAGGATACAGGGGGAAACAGAGTGAGTAATATGTTGGGATAGAGGGGGAGACAGGGTGAGGAAACTGTCAGGATAGAGGGGGAGACAGAATGGGGAATGTCAGGATAGAGGTGGAGACACGGTGAGGGATCGGTCAGGATGGACGGGGAGACATGGTGAGGAATGACAAGATAGAAGAGGAGACAGCGTGAGGAATATGTGAGGATAGAGGGGGATACAGAGTCAGAATCTGTTAGCATAGAGTGGGAAACAGAGTGAGGAATCTGTCAGGAGAGAGGAGGAGACAGGGTGAGGAATTTGTCAGGATAGAGGGGGAGACAAGGTGAGGAATGTCAGGATAGAGGGGGCAACAGGGTGAGGTATCTGTCAGGATAGAGGGGGAGACAGGGTGAGGAATCTGTCAGGATAGAGGAGGAGACAGTGTGAGGAATCTGTCAGGATTGAGGAGGAGACAGGGTGAGGAATCTGTCAGGATTGAGGGGGAGACAGATTGAGGAATGTCAGGATTGAGGGGGAAACAGGGTGAGGAATCTGTTAGGATAGACGCAGAGACACGAGGAGGAATCTGTCTGGATAGAGGGGGAGACAGGGTAAGTTTCCTGTCAGGATAGAGGGGGAGACAGGGTGAGGAATCTGTCAGGATAGAGGGGGAGACAGGGTGAGGAATCTGTCAAGATAGAGGGGGAGACAGGGTGAGGAATCTGTCAGGATAGAGGGGGAGACAGGGTGAGGAATCTGTCAGGACAGACGGTGAAACAGGGTGAGGAATCTGTCCAGAATGAGGGGGAGACAGGGCGAGGCATCTGTCAGGATAGAAGGGGAGACAGGGTGAGGGATGTCAGGAGACAGGGGGAAACAGAGTGAGGAATCTGTCAGGATAGAGGAGGAGACAGGGTGAGGAATTTGTCAGGATAGAGGGGGAGACAAGGTGAGGAATGTCAGGATAGAGGGGGCGACAGGGTGAGGTATCTGTCAGGATAGAGGGGGAGACAGGGTGAGGAATCTGTCAGGATAGAGGAGGAGACAGGGTGAGGATTCTGTCAGGATTGAGGGGGAAACAGATTGAGGAATGTCAGGATTGAGGGGGAAACAGGGTGAGGAATCTGTTAGGATAGACGCAGAGACACGAGGAGGAATCTGTCTGGATAGAGGGGGAGACAGGCTGAGGAATCCGTCAGGATAGAGGGAGAGACAGGGTGAGAAA
Source organism: Carcharodon carcharias (assembly GCF_017639515.1). Lineage (NCBI taxonomy): Eukaryota > Metazoa > Chordata > Chondrichthyes > Lamniformes > Lamnidae > Carcharodon > Carcharodon carcharias. Next base: position 4,653,544 of record NC_054492.1, on the reverse strand, counting down.
TTTGTCAGGATAGAGGGGGAGACAGGGTGAGGAATCTGTCAGGATAGAGGGGGAGACAGGGGGAGGAATCTGTCAGGATAGAGGGGGAGACAGGGGGAGGAATCTGTCAGGATTGAGGGGGAGACAGATTGAGGAATGTCAGGATTGAGGGGGAAACAGGGTGAGGAATCTGTCAGGATAGAGGGGGAAACAGGGGGAGGAATCTGTCAGGATAGAGGGGGAGACGGGGGAGGAATATTTATGTAGAGAGGGGGAGACTAGGTGAGGACTCCGTCAGGATAGAGTGGGAGACAGGATGAGGAATCTGTCACGACAGAGGTGGAGACCAGTTGGGGAATTTGTCAGGATAGAGGGGGAGACCGGATGAGGAAACTGTCAGGATAGAGGGGGAGACAGGGTGGGCAAGCTGCCCGGATTGACGGGGAGACAGGGTGAGGAATCCGTCTGTAGAGAGGGGGAAGACAGGGTGAGGAATGGCAGGATAGAGGGGGAGGCAGGGTGAGGGATGTCAGGATGCAGGGGGAGACGCAGTGAGGAATCTGTTAGGCTAGAGGGGGAGACAGGGTGAGGAATCTGTCAGGATAGAGCGGGGGACTATGTGAGGAATGTCAGGATAGATGGGGAGACAGGGTGAGGATCCTGTCAAGATAGAGGGGGAGACAGGGTGAGGAATCTGTCAGGATAGAGGTGGAGACAGGGTGAGGAATCTGTCAGTACATAGGGAGATACAGGGTGAGGAATCTCTCCGGATTGAGGGGGAGACAGGGTGAGGAATCTGTCAGGATAGAGGGGGAGACAGGGTGAGGGATGTCAGGATACAGGGGGAAACAGAGTGAGTAATCTGTTGGGATAGAGGGGGAGACAGGGTGAGGAAACTGTCAGGATAGACGGGGAGACAGGATGGGGAATGTCAGGATAGAGGTGGAGACACGGTGAGGGATCGGTCAGGATAGACGGGGAGACATGGTGAGGAATGACAGGATAGAAGAGGAGACAGGGTGAAGAATATGTGAGGATAGAGGGGGAGACAGAGTGAGAATCTGTTGGCATAGAGTGGGAAACAGAGTGAGGAATCTGTCAGGATAGAGGAGGAGACAGGGTGAAGAATTTGTCAGGATAGAGGGGGAGACAGGGTGAGGAATCTGTCAGGATAGAGGGGGAGACAGGGTGACGAATCTGTCAGGATAGAGGGGGAGACAAGGTGAGCAATGTCAGGATAGAGGGGGCGACAGGGTGAGGTATCTGTCAGGATAGAGGGGGAGACAGGGTGAGGAATCTGTCAGGATAGAGGAGGAGACAGGGTGAGGAATCTGTCAGGATTGAGGTGGAGACAGATTGAGGAATGTCAGGATTGAGGGGGAAACAGGGTGAGGAATCTGTCAGGATAGACGCGGAGACACGGGGAGGAATCTGTCTGGATAGAGGGGGAGACAGGCTGAGGAATTCGTCAGGATAGAGGGGGAGACAGGGCGAAGAATCTGTTAGCATAAGGGGGAAACAGAGTGAGGAAGTTGTCAGGATAGAGGGAGAGACAGGGTGATAAATTTGTCAGGATAGAGGGGGAGACAGGGTGAGGAATCTGTCAGGATAGAGGGGGAGACAGGGTGAGGAATCTGTCAGGATAGAAGGGGAGACAGGGGGAGGAATCTTTCTGTATAGAGGGGGAGACTGGGTGAGTAATCCGTCAGGATAGAGTGGGAGACAGGATGAGGAATCTGTCAGCACAGAGGGGGAGACAGGCTGAGGAATTCGTCAGGATAGAGGAGGAGACAGGGTGAGGAATCCGTCTGGATAGAGGGGGAGACAGGGTGAGGAATCTGTCAGGACAGAGGGCGACATAGGGTGAGGAACCTGTCCGGATTGAGGGGGAGACAGGGCGAGGAATCTGCCAGGATAGAGGGGGAGACAGGGTGAGGGATGAGAGGATACAGGGGGAGACAGGATGAGGTATCTGTTATGATAGACGGGGAGACAGGGTGGGGAATGTAAGGATAGAGGGGGAGACAAGGTGGGGAATCTGTGAGGATAGAGGGGGGAGACAGGGTGAGGTATATGTCAGGACAGAGAGGGAGACAGGGGGAGGAATCTTTCTGTATAGAGGGGGAGACTGGGTGAGGAATCCATAAGGATAGAGTGGGAGACAGGATGAGGAATCTGTCAGGACAGAGGGGGAGACTGGTTGGGGAATTTGTCAGGATAGAGGGGGAGACAGGATGAGGAAACTGTCAGGATAGAGGGGGAAGACAGGTTGAGGAATGGCAGGATAGAGGGGGAGACAGGGGTTGAATATTTATGTAGAGAGGGGGAGACTAGGTGAGGACTCCGTCAGGATAGAGTGGGAGACAGGATGAGGAATCTGTCACGACAGAGGTGGAGACCAGTTGGGGAATTTGTCAGAATAGGGGGGGAGACAGGTTGAGGAAACTGTCAGGATAGAGGGGGAGACAGGGTGGGCAATCTGCCCGGATTGACGGATAGACAGGGTGAGGAATCCGTCTGTAGAGAGGGGGAAGACAGGGTGAGGAATGGCAGGATAGAGGGGGAGGCAGGGTGAGGGATGTCAGGATGCAGGGGGAGACGCAGTGAGGAATCTGTTAGGCTAGAGGGGGAGACAGGGTGAGGAATCTGTCAGGATACAGGGGGAAACAGAGTGAGTAATCTGTTGGGATAGAGGGGGAAACAGGGTGAGGAAACTGTCAGGATAGACGGGGAGACAGGATGGGGATTGTCAGGATAGAGGTGGAGACACGGTGAGGATTGTCAGGATAGAGGGGGTCACAGGGTGAGGTATCTGTCAGGATAGAGGGGGAGACAGGGTGAGGAATCTGTCAGGATAGAGGAGGAGACAGGGTGAGGAATCTGTCAGGATTGAGGGGGAGACAGATTGAGGAATGTCAGGATTGAGGGGGAAACAGGGTGAGGAATCTGTTAGGATAGACGCAGAGACACGAGGAGGAATCTGTCTGGATAGAGGGGGAGACAGGGTGAGGAATCCGTCAGGATAGAGGGAGAGACAGGGTGAGAAATTTGTCAGGATAGAGGGGGAGACAGGGTGAGGAATCTGTCAGGATAGAGGGGGAGACAGGGGGAGGAATCTGTCAGGATAGAGGGAGAGACAGGGGGAGGAATATTTATGTAGAGAGGGGGAGACTAGGTGAGGACACCGTCAGGATAGAGTGGGAGACAGGATGAGGAATCTGTCACGACAGAGGTGGAGACCAGTTGGGGAATTTGTCAGGATAGAGGGGGAGACAGGATGAGGAAACTGTTAGGATAGAGGGGGAGACAGGGTGGGCAATCTGCCCGGATTGACGGGGAGACAGGGTGAGGAATCCGTCTGTAGAGAGGGGGAAGACAGGGTGAGGAATGGCAGGATAGAGGGGGAGGCAGGGTGAGGGATGTCAGGATGCAGGGGGAGACGCAGTGAGGAATCTGTTAGGCTAGAGGGGGAGACAGGGTGAGGAATCTGTCAGGATAGAGCGGGGGACTATGTGAGGAATGTCAGGATAGATGGGGAGACAGGGTGAGGATCCTGTCAAGATAGAGGGGGAGACAGGGTGAGGAATCTGTCAGGATAGAGGTGGAGACAGGGTGAGGAATCTGTCAGTACATAGGGAGATACAGGGTGAGGAATCTCTCCGGATTGAGGGGGAGACAGGGTGAGGAATCTGTCAGGATAGAGGGGGAGACAGGGTGAGGAATCTGTCAGGATTGAGGGGGAGACAGGGTGAGGAATCTGTCAGGATAGAGGGGGAGACAGGGTGAGGAATCTGTCAGGACAGACGGTGAAACAGGGTGAGGAATCTGTCCGGATTGAGGGGGAGACAGGGCGAGGCATCTGTCAGGATAGAGGGGGAGACAGGGTGAGGGATGTCAGGATACAGGGGGAAACAGAGTGAGTAATCTGTTGGGATAGAGGGGGAAACAGGGTGAGGAAACTGTCAGGATAGACGGGGAGACAGGATGGGGATTGTCAGGATAGAGGTGGAGACACGGTGAGGATTGTCAGGATAGAGGGGGTCACAGGGTGAGGTATCTGTCAGGATAGAGGAGGAGACAGGGTGAGGAATCTGTCAGGATTGAGGGGGAGACAGAGTGAGGAATGTCAGGATTGAGTGGGAAACAGGGTGAGGAATCTGTTAGGATAGACGCAGAGACACGAGGAGGAATCTGTCTGGATAGAGGGGGAGACAGGGTGAGGAATCCGTCAGGATAGAGGGGGAGACAGGGTGAGGAATCTGTCAGGATTGAGGTGGAGACAGATTGAGGAATGTCAGGATTGAGGGGGAAACAGGGTGAGGAATCTGTCAGGATAGACGCGGAGACACGGGGAGGAATCTGTCTGGATAGTGGGGGAGACAGGCTGAGGAATTCGTCAGGATAGAGGGGGAGACAGGGTGAGGAATCTGTTAGCATAGAGGGGGAAACAGAGTGAGGAAGCTGTCAGGATAGAGGGAGAGACGGTGAGAAATTTGTCAGGATAGAGGGGGAGACAGGGTGAGGAATCTGTCAGGATAGAGGGGGAGACAGGGTGAGGAATCTGTCAGGATAGAGGGGGAGACAGGGGGAGGAATCTTTCTGTATAGAGGGGGAGACTGGGTGAGGAATCCCTCAGGATAGAGTGGAAGACAGGGCGAGGAATCTGCCAGGATAGAGGGGGAGACAGGGTGAGGGATGTCAGGATACAGGGGGAGACAGGATGAGGAATCTGTTATGATAGATGGTAGACAGGGTGGGGAATGTAAGGATAGAGGGGGAGACAAGGTGGGGAATCTGTGAGGATAGAGGGGGGAGACCGGGTGAGGTATATGTCAGGACAGAGGGGGAGACACGGTGAGGAATCTGTGAGGATTGAGGGGGAGACAGGGTAAGGAATGTCAGGATAGAGGGGGAGACAGGGTGGGGAATCTGTCAGGTGAGAGGGGGAGACAAGTTGAGGAATCTGTCCGCATAGAGGTGTAAGACATGGTGACGAATGTCAGGATATGTGGAGAGGTAGGGTGAGATATCTGTCAGGATAGACATGGAGACACGGGGAGGAATCTGTCTGCATAGAGGGGGAGACAGGGTTAGGAATGTCAGGATAGAGGGGGAGGCAGGGTGAGGAATCTGTTAGGATAGAGGCGGAGAGAGGGTGAGAAATTTGTCAGGATAGAGGCGGAGACAGGGTGAGGGATGTCAGGATACAGGGGGAGACAGGGTGAGGAATCTGTTAGCATAGAGGGGGAAACAGAGTGAGGAATCTGTCAGGATAGAGGGAGAGACAGGATGAGAAATTTGTCAGGATAGAGGGGGAGACAGGGCGAGGAATCTGTCAGGATAAAGGGGAAGACAGGGGGAGGAATCTTTCTGTATAGAGGGGGAGACTGGGTGAGGAATCCGTCAGGATAGAGTGGGAGACAGGATGAGGAATCTGTCAGGACATAGGGGGAGACTGGTTGGGGAATTTGTCAGGAAAGAGGGGGAGACAGGATGAGGAAACTGTCAGGATAGAGGGGGAAGACAGGTTGAGGAATTGCAGGATAGAGGGGGAGGCAGGGTGAGGGATGTCAGGATGCAGGGGGAGACGCAGTGAGGAATCTGTCAGGATAGAGTCGGAGACATGGTGAGGAATCTGTCAGGATAGAGGGAGAGACAGGGTGAGAAATTTGTCAGGATAGAGGGGGAGACAAGGTGAGGAATCTGTCAGGATTGAGGGGGAGACAGGGTGGGGAATCTGTCAGGATAAAGGGGGAGACAGGGTGAGGAATCTGTCAGGATAGAGGGGGAGACAGGGTGAGGAATTTGTCAGGATAGAGGAGGAGACAGGGTGAGAAATGTCAGTATAAATGGGGAGACAGTTTGAGGAATGTCAGGATAGATGGGGAGACAGTGTGAGGAATGTCAGGATAGATGGGGAGACACGGTGAGGAATCGGTTAGGATAGAGGGGGAGACAAAGTGAGGAATGTCAGGATAGAGGGGGAGACAGCGTTAGGAATCAGTCAGGATAGAGGGTGAGACAGAGTGAGGAATATGTCTGGATAGAGGGCGACACAAGGTGAGGAATCTGTCCGGATTGAGGGGGAGACAGGGTTAGGAATCTGTCCGGATAGAGGGGGAGACAGGGCGAGGAATCTGTCAGGATAGAGGGGGAGACAGCGTGGGGAATGTCAGGACAGAGGGGGAGACAGTGTGAGGAAGCTGTTAGGATAGAGGGGAGACAGGGTGGGCAATCTGTCCGGATAGAGGCGGAGACAGGGTGAGGAATCTCTCAGGATAGAGGGGAGACAGGGTGAGGGATGTCAGGATAGAGGGGGAGACAGGGTGAGGAATCTGTCAGGATAGAGGGGGAGACAGGCTGAGGAATTCGTCAGGATAGAGGGGGAGACAGGGTGAGGAATCTGTTAGCATAGAGGGGGAAACAGAGTGAGGAAGCTGTCAGGATAGAGGGAGAGACAGGGTGAGAAATTTGTCAGGATAGAGGGGGAGACAGGGTGAGGAATCTGTCAGGATAGAGGGGGAGACAGGGTGAGGAATCTGTCAGGATAGAGGGGGAGACAGGGGGAGGAATCTTTCTGTATAGAGGGGGAGACTGGGTGAGGAATCCGTGAGGATAGAGTGGGAGACAGGATGAGGAATCTGTCAGGACAGAGGGGGAGACAGGCTGAGGAAACTGTTAGGATAGAGGGGGAGACAGGGTCGTCAATCTGCCCGGATTGACGGGGAGACAGGGTGAGGAATCCGTCTGTAGAGAGGGGGAAGACAGGGTGAGGAATGGCAGGATAGAGGGGGAGGCAGGGTTAGGGATGTCAGGATGCAGGGGGAGACGCAGTGAGGAATCTGTTAGGCTAGAGGGGGAGACAGGGTGAGGAATCTGTCAGGATAGAGCGGGGGACTATGTGAGGAATGTCAGGATAGATGGGGAGACAGGGTGAGGATCCTGTCAAGATAGAGGGGGAGACAGGGTGAGGAATCTGTCAGGATAGAGGTGGAGACAGGGTGAGGAATCTGTCAGTACATAGGGAGATACAGGGTGAGGAATCTCTCCGGATTGAGGGGGAGACAGGGTGAGGAATCTGTCAGGATAGAGGGGGAGACAGGGTGAGAAATTTGTCAGGATAGAGGGGGAGACAGGGCGAGGAATCTTTCTGTATAGAGGGGGAGACTGGGTGAGGAATCCGTCAGGATAGAGTGGGAGACAGGATGAGGAATCTGTCAGGACATAGGGGGAGACTGGTTGGGGAATTTGTCAGGAAAGAGGGGGAGACAGGATGTGGAAACTGTCAGGATAGAGGGGGAAGACAGGTTGGGGAATTGCAGGATAGAGGGGGAGGCAGGGTGAGGGATGTCAGGATGCAGGGGGAGACGCAGTGAGGAATCTGTCAGGATAGAGTCGGAGACATGGTGAGGAATCTGTCAGGATTGAGGGGGAAACAGGGTGGGGAATCTGTCAGGATAGAGGGGGAGACAGGATGAGGAATCTGTCAGGACAGAGGGGGAGACAGGCTGAGGAAACTGTTAGGATAGAGGGGGAGACAGGGTCGTCAATCTGCCCGGATTGACGGGGAGACAGGGTGAGGAATCCGTCTGTAGAGAGGGGGAAGACAGGGTGAGGAATGGCAGGATAGAGGGGGAGGCAGGGTTAGGGATGTCAGGATGCAGGGGGAGACGCAGTGAGGAATCTGTTAGGCTAGAGGGGGAGACAGGGTGAGGAATCTGTCAGGATAGAGCGGGGGACTATGTGAGGAATGTCAGAATAGATGGGGAGACAGGGTGAGGATCCTGTCAAGATAGAGGGGGAGACAGGGTGAGGAATCTGTCAGGATAGAGGTGGAGACAGGGTGAGGAATCTGTCAGTACATAGGGAGATACAGGGTGAGGAATCTCTCCGGATTGAGGGGGAGACAGGGTGAGGAATCTGTCAGGATAGAGGGGGAGACAGGGTGAGAAATTTGTCAGGATAGAGGGGGAGACAGGGCGAGGAATCTGTCAGGATAAAGGGGAAGACAGGGGGAGGAATCTTTCTGTATAGAGGGGGAGACTGGGTGAGGAATCCGTCAGGTTAGAGTGGGAGACAGGATGAGGAATCTGTCAGGACATAGGGGGAGACTGGTTGGGGAATTTGTCAGGAAAGAGGGGGAGACAGGATGTGGAAACTGTCAGGATAGAGGGGGAAGACAGGTTGAGGAATTGCAGGATAGAGGGGGAGGCAGGGTGAGGGATGTCAGGATGCAGGGGGAGACGCAGTGAGGAATCTGTCAGGATAGAGTCGGAGACATGGTGAGGAATCTGTCAGGATAGAGGGAGAGACAGGGTGAGAAATTTGTCAGGATAGAGGGGGAGACAAGGTGAGGAATCTGTCAGGATAGAGGGGGAGACAGGGTGAGGAATTTGTCAGGATAGAGGAGGAGACAGGGTGAGAAATGTCAGTATAAATGGGGAGACAGTTTGAGGAATGTCAGGATAGATGGGGAGACAGTGTGAGGAATGTCAGGATAGATGGGGAGACACGGTGAGGAATCGGTTAGGATAGAGGGGGAGACAAAGTGAGGAATGTCAGGATAGAGGGGGAGACAGCGTTAGGAATCAGTCAGGATAGAGGGTGAGACAGAGTGAGGAATATGTCTGGATAGAGGGCGACACAAGGTGAGGAATCTGTCCGGATTGAGGGGGAGACAGGGTTAGGAATCTGTCCGGATAGAGGGGGAGACAGGGCGAGGAATCTGTCAGGATAGAGGGGGAGACAGCGTGGGGAATGTCAGGACAGAGGGGGAGACAGTGTGAGGAAGCTGTTAGGATAGAGGGGAGACAGGGTGGGCAATCTGTCCGGATAGAGGCGGAGACAGGGTGAGGAATCTCTCAGGATAGAGGGGAGACAGGGTGAGGGATGTCAGGATAGAGGGGGAGACAGGGTGAGGAATCTGTCAGGATAGAGGGGGAGACAGGCTGAGGAATTCGTCAGGATAGAGGGGGAGACAGGGTGAGGAATCTGTTAGCATAGAGGGGGAAACAGAGTGAGGAAGCTGTCAGGATAGAGGGAGAGACAGGGTGAGAAATTTGTCAGGATAGAGGGGGAGACAGGGGGAGGAATCTTTCTGTATAGAGGGGGAGACTGGGTGAGGAATCCGTCAGGATAGAGTGGGAGACAGGATGAGGAATCTGTCAGGACAGAGGGGGAGACAGGCTGAGGAAACTGTTAGGATAGAGGGGGAGACAGGGTGAGGGATGTCAGGATACAGGGGGAAACAGAGTGAGTAATTTGTTGGGATAGAGGGGGAGATAGGGTGAGGAAACTGTCAGGATAGAGGGGGAGACAGAATGGGGAATGTCAGGATAGAGGTGGAGACACGGTGAGGGATCGGTCAGGATAGACGGGGAGACATGGTGAGGAATGACAAGATAGAAGAGGAGACAGGGTGAGGAATATGTGAGGATAGAGGGGGAGACAGAGTGAGAATCTGTTAGCATAGAGTGGGAAACAGAGTGAGGAATCTGTCAGGATAGAGGAGGAGACAGGGTGAGGAATTTGTCAGGATAGAGGGGGAGACAAGGTGAGGAATGTCAGGATAGAGGGGGCGACAGGGTGAGGTATCTGTCAGGATAGAGGGGGAGACAGGGTGAGGAATCTGTCAGGATAGAGGAGGAGACAGGGTGAGGAATCTGTCAGGATAGAGGAGGAGACAGGGTGAGGAACCTGTCAGGATTGAGGGGGAGACAGATTGAGGAATGTCAGGATTGAGGGGGAAACAGGGTGAGGAATCTGTTAGGATAGACGCAGAGACACGAGGAGGAATCTGTCTGGATAGACGGGGAGACAGAGTGAGGAATCCGTCAGGATAGAGGGAGAGACAGGGTGAGAAATTTGTCAGGATAGAGGGGGAGACAGGGTGAGGAATCTGTCAGGATAGAGGGGGAGACAGGGGGAGGAATCTGTCAGGATAGAGGGGGAGACCAGTTGGGGAATTTGTCAGGATAGAGGGGGAGACAGGATGAGGAATCTGTCAGGATAGAGGAGGAGACAGGGTGAGGAATTTGTCAGGATAGAGGGGGAGACAAGGTGAGGAATGTCAGGATAGAGGGGGCGACAGGGTGAGGTATCTGTCAGGATAGAGGGGGAGACAGGATGAGGAATCTGTTAGGATAGAGGGGGAGACAGGGTGGGCAATCTGCCCGGATTGACGGGGAGACCGGGTGAGGAATCCGTCTGTAGAGAGGGGGAAGACAGGGTGAGGAATGGCAGGATAGAGGGGGAGGCAGGGTGAGGGATGTCAGGATGCAGGGGGAGACGCAGTGAGGAATCTGTTAGGATAGAGGGGGAGACAGGGTGAGGAATCTGTCAGGATAGAGCGGGGGACTATGTGAGGAATGTCAGGATAGATGGGGAGACAGGGTGAGGATCCTGTCAAGATAGAGGGGGAGACAGGGTGAGGAATCTGTCAGGATAGAGGTGGAGACAGGGTGAGGAATCTGTCAGTACATAGGGAGATACAGGGTGAGGAATCTCTCCGGATTGAGGGGGAGACAGGGTGAGGAATCTGTCAGGATAGAGGGGGAGACAGGGTGAGGAATCTGTCAGGATATAGGGAGAGACAGGGTGAGGAATCTGTCAGGATAGAGGGGGAGACAGGGTGAGGAATCTGTCAGGACAGATTGTGAAACAGGGTGAGGAATCTGTCCGGATTGAGGGGGAGACAGGGCGAGGCATCTGTCAGGATAGAAGGGGCGACAGGGTGAGGTATCTGTCAGGATAGAGGGGGAGACAGGGTGAGGAATCTGTCAGGATAGAGGAGGAGACAGGGTGAGGAATCTGTCAGGATTGAGGGGGAGACAGATTGAGGAATGTCAGGATTGAGGGGGAAACAGTGTGAGGAATCTGTTAGGATAGACGCAGAGACACGAGGAGGAATCTGTCTGGATAGAGGGGGAGACAGGGTGAGGAATCCGTCAGGATAGAGGGAGAGACAGGGTGAGAAATTTGTCAGGATAGAGGGGGAGACAGGGTGAGGAATCTGTCAGGATAGAGGGGGAGACAGGGGGAGGAATCTGTCAGGATAGAGGGAGAGACGGGGGAGGAATATTTATGTAGAGAGGGGGAGACTAGGTGAGGACTCCGTCAGGATAGAGTGGGAGACAGGATGAGGAATCTGTCACGACAGAGGTGGAGACCAGTTGGGGAATTTGTCAGGATAGAGGGGGAGACAGGATGAGGAAACTGTCAGGATAGAGGGGGAGACAGGGTGGGCAATCTGCCCGGATTGACGGGGAGACATGGTGAGGAATCCATCTGTAGAGAGGGGGAAGACAGGGTGAGGAATGGCAGGATAGAGGGGGAGGCAGGGTGAGGGATGTCAGGATGCAGGGGGAGACGCAGTGAGGAATCTGTTATGATAGAGGGGGAGACAGGGTGAGGAATCTGTCAGGATAGAGCGGGGGACTATGTGAGGAATGTCAGGATAGATGGGGAGACAGGGTGAGGATCCTGTCAAGATAGTGGGGGAGACAGGGTGAGGAATCTGTCAGGATAGAGGTGGAGACATGGTGAGGAATCTGTCAGGATAGAGGAGGAGACAGGGTGAGGAACCTGTCAGGATTGAGGGGGAGACAGATTGAGGAATGTCAGGATTGAGGGGGAAACAGGGTGAGGAATCTGTTAGGATAGACGCAGAGACACGAGGAGGAATCTGGATAGACGGGGAGACAGAGTGAGGAATACGTCAGGATAGAGGGAGAGACAGGGTGAGAAATTTGTCAGGATAGAGGGGGAGACAGGGTGAGGAATCTGTCAGGATAGAGGGGGAGACAGGGGGAGGAATCTGTCAGGATAGAGGGGGAGACAGGGGGAGGAATATTTATGTAGTGAGGGGGAGACTAGGTGAGGACTCCGTCAGGATAGAGTGGGAGATAGGATGAAGAATCTGTCACGACAGAGGTGGAGACCAGTTGGGGAATTTGTCAGGATAGAGGGGGAGACAGGATGAGGAATCTGTCAGGATAGAGGAGGAGACAGGGTGAGGAATTTGTCAGGATAGAGGGGGAGACAAGGTGAGGAATGTCAGGATAGAGGGGGCGACAGGGTGAGGTATCTGTCAGGATAGAGGGGGAGACAGGATGAGGAATCTGTTAGGATAGAGGGGGAGACAGGGTGGGCAATCTGCCCGGATTGACGGGGAGACCGGGTGAGGAATCCGTCTGTAGAGAGGGGGAAGACAGGGTGAGGAATGGCAGGAAAGAGGGGATGGCAGGGTGAGGGATGTCAGGATGCAGGGGGAGACGCAGTGAGGAATCTGTTAGGATAGAGGGGGAGACAGGGTGAGGAATCTGTCAGGATAGAGCGGGGGACTATGTGAGGAATGTCAGGATAGATGGGGAGACAGGGTGAGGATCCTGTCAAGATAGAGGGGGAGACAGGGTGAGGAATCTGTCAGGATAGAGGTGGAGACAGGGTGAGGAATCTGTCAGTACATAGGGAGATACAGGGTGAGGAATCTCTCCGGATTGAGGGGGAGACAGGGTGAGGAATCTGTCAGGATAGAGGGGGAGACAGGGTGAGGAATCTGTCAGGATATAGGGAGAGACAGGGTGAGGAATCTGTCAGGATAGAGGGGGAGACAGGGTGAGGAATCTGTCAGGACAGATTGTGAAACAGGGTGAGGAATCTGTCCGGATTGAGGGGGAGACAGGGCGAGGCATCTGTCAGGATAGAAGGGGAGACAGGGTGAGGGATGTCAGGAGACAGGGGGAAACAGAGTGAGGAATCTGTCAGGATAGAGGAGGAGACAGGGTGAGGAATTTGTCAGGATAGAGGGGGAGACAAGGTGAGGAATGTCAGGATAGAGGGGGCGACAGGGTGAGGTATCTGTCAGGATAGAGGGGGAGACAGGGTGAGGAATCTGTCAGGATAGAGGAGGAGACAGGGTGAGGAATCTGTCAGGATTGAGGGGGAGACAGATTGAGGAATGTCAGGATTGAGGGGGAAACAGTGTGAGGAATCTGTTAGGATAGACGCAGAGACACGAGGAGGAATCTGTCTGGATAGAGGGGGAGACAGGGTGAGGAATCCGTCAGGATAGAGGGAGAGACAGGGTGAGAAATTTGTCAGGATAGAGGGGGAGACAGGGTGAGGAATCTGTCAGGATAGAGGGGGAGACAGGGGGAGGAATCTGTCAGGATAGAGGGAGAGACGGGGGAGGAATATTTATGTAGAGAGGGGGAGACTAGGTGAGGACTCCGTCAGGATAGAGTGGGAGACAGGATGAGGAATCTGTCACGACAGAGGTGGAGACCAGTTGGGGAATTTGTCAGGATAGAGGGGGAGACAGGATGAGGAAACTGTCAGGATAGAGGGGGAGACAGGGTGGGCAATCTGCCCGGATTGACGGGGAGACATGGTGAGGAATCCATCTGTAGAGAGGGGGAAGACAGGGTGAGGAATGGCAGGATAGAGGGGGAGGCAGGGTGAGGGATGTCAGGATGCAGGGGGAGACGCAGTGAGGAATCTGTTAGGATAGAGGGGGAGACAGGGTGAGGAATCTGTCAGGATAGAGCGGGGGACTATGTGAGGAATGTCAGGATAGATGGGGAGACAGGGTGAGGATCCTGTCAAGATAGTGGGGGAGACAGGGTGAGGAATCTGTCAGGATAGAGGTGGAGACAGGGTGAGGAATCTGTCAGTACATAGGGAGATACAGGGTGAGGAATCTCTCCGGATTGAGGGGGAGACAGGGTGAGGAATCTGTCAGGATAGAGGGGGAGACAGGGTGAGGAATCTGTCAGGATAGAGGGGGAGACAGGGTGAGGAATTTGTCAGGATAGAGGGGGAGACAGGGTGAGGAATCTGTCAGGACAGACGGTGAAACAGGGTGAGGAATCTGTCCGGATTGAGGGGGAGACAGGGCGAGGCATCTGTCAGGATAGAAGGGCAGACAGGGTGAGGGATGTCAGGATACAGGGGGAAACAGAGTGAGTAATCTGTTGGGATAGAGGGGGAGACAGGGTGAGGAAACTGTCAGGATAGAGGGGGAGACAGAATGGGGAATGTCAGGATAGAGGTGGAGACACGGTGAGGGATCGGTCAGGATAGACGGGGAGACATGGTGAGGAATGACAGGATAGAAGAGGAGACAGGGTGAGGAATATGTGAGGATAGAGGGGGAGACAGAGTGAGAAGCTGTTGGCATAGAGTGGGAAACAGAGTGAGGAATCTGTCAGGATAGAGGGGGAGACAGGGTGAGGAATCTGTCAGGATAGAGGGGGAGACAGGGTGAGGAATCTGTCAGGATAGAGGGGGAGACAAGGTGAGCAATGTCAGGATAGAGGGGGCGACAGATTTAGGAATGTCAGGATAAAGAAGGAGAAAGGGTGAGGAATCTGTCAGGATAGACGCGGAGACACGGGGAGGAATCTGTCTGGATAGAGGGGGAGACAGGCTAAGGAATTCGTCAGGATAGAGGGGGAGACAGGGTGAAGAATCTGTTAGCATAGAGGGGGAAACAGAGTGAGGAAGTTGTCAGGATAGAGGGAGAGACAGGGTGAGAAATTTGTCAGGATAGAGGGGTAGACAGGGTGAGGAATCTGTCAGGATAGAGGGGGAGACAGGGTGAGGAATCTGTCAGGATAGAGGGGGAGACAGGGGGAGGAATTTTTCTGTATAGAGGGGGAGACTGGGTGAGGAATCCGTCAGGATAGAGTGGGAGACAGGATGAGGAATCTGTCAGGACAGAGGGGGAGACAGGCTGAGGAATTCGTCAGGATAGAGGAGGAGACAGGGTGAGGAATCCGTCTGGATAGAGGGGGAGATAGGGTGAGGAATCTGTCAGGACAGAGGGGGAGACAGGGTGAGGAATCTGTCAGGATTGAGGTGGAGACAGATTTAGGAATGTCAGGATAAAGAAGGAGAAAGGGTGAGGAATCTGTCAGGATAGACGCGGAGACACGGGGAGGAATCTGTCTGGATAGAGGGGGAGACAGGCTGAGGAATTCGTCAGGATAGAGGGGGAGACAGGGTGAGGAATCTGTTAGCATAGAGGGGGAAACAGAGTGAGGAAGCTGTCCGGATAGAGGGAGAGACAGGGTGAGAAATTTGTCAGGATAGAGGGGAAGACAGGGTGAGGTATCTGTCAGGATAGAGGGGGAGACAGGGTGAGGAATCTGTCAGGATAGAGGGGGAGACAAGGGGAGGAATCTTTCTGTATAGAGGGGGAGACTGGGTGAGGAATCCCTCAGGATAGAGTGGGAGACAGGGCGAGGAATCTGCCAGGATAGAGGGGGAGACAGGGTGAGGGATGTCAGGATACAGGGGGAGACAGGATGAGGTATCTGTTATGATAGACGGGTAGACAGGGTGGGGAAGCTGTTAGGATAGAGGGGAGACAGGGTGGGCAATCTGTCCGGATAGAGGCGGAGACAGGGTGAGGAATCTCTCAGGATAGAGGGGAGACAGGGTGAGGGATGTCAGGATAGAGGGGGAGACAGGGTGAGGAATCTGTCAGGATAGAGGGGGAGACAGGGTGAGGAATCTGTCCGTATTGATGGGGAGACAGGGCGAGGCATCTGTCAGGATACAGGGGGAGACAGGGTGAGGGATGTCAGGATACAGGGGGAGACAGAGTGAGTAATCTGTTGGGATAGAGGGGGAAACAGGGTGAGGAAACTGTCAGGATAGACGGGGAGACAGGATGGGGATTGTCAGGTTAGAGGTGGAGACACGGTGAGGGATCGGTCAGGATAGACGGGGAGACATGGTGAGGAATGACAGGATAGAAGAGGAGACAGGGTGAGGAATATGTGAGGATAGAGGGGGAGACAGAGTGAGAATCTGTTAGCATAGAGTGGGAAACAGAGTGAGGAATCTGTCAGGATAGAGGAGGAGACAGGGTGAGGAATTTGTCAGGATAGAGGGGGAGACAAGGTGAGGAATGTCAGGATAGAGGGGTCGACAGTGTGAGGTATCTGTCAGGATAGGGGGGAGACAGGGTGAGGAATCTGTCAGGATAAAGGAGGAGACGGTGAGGAATCTGTTAGGATTGAGGTGGAGACAGATTGAGGAATGTCAGGATTGAGGGGGAAACAGGGTGAGGAATCTGTCAGGATAGACGCGGAGACACGGGGAGGAATCTGTCTGGATAGAGGGGGAGACAGGCTGAGGAATTCGTCAGGATAGAGGGGGAGACAGGGTGAGGAATCTGTTAGCATAGGGGGGAAACAGAGTGAGGAAGCTGTCAGGATAGAGGGAGAGACAGGGTGAGAAATTTGTCAGGATAGAGGGGGAGACAGGGTGAGGAATCTGTCAGGATAGAGGGGGAGACAAGGGGAGGAATCTTTCTGTATATAGGGGGAGACTGGGTGAGGAATCCCTCAGGATAGAGTGGGAGACAGGGCGAGGAATCTGCCAGGATAGAGGGGGAGACAGGGTGAGGGATGTCAGGATACAGGGGGAGACAGGATGAGGTATCTGTTATGATAGACGGGTAGACAGGGTGGGGAAGCTGTTAGGATAGAGGGGAGACAGGGTGGTCAATCTGTCCGGATAGAGGCGGAGACAGGGTGAGGAATCTCTCAGGATAGAGGGGAGACAGGGTGAGGGATGTCAGGATAGAGGGGGAGACAGGGTGAGGAATCTGTCAGGATAGAGGGGGAGACAGGGTGAGGAATCTGTCCGTATTGATGGGGAGACAGGGCGAGGCATCTGTCAGGATACAGGGGGAGACAGGGTGAGGGATGTCAGGATACAGGGGGAGACAGAGTGAGTAATCTGTTAGGATAGAGGGGGAGACAGGGTGAGGAAACTGTCAGGATAGAGGGGGAGACAGGGTGAGGAATCTGTCAGGATAGAGGGTCAGACTGGGTGGCGTATCTGTCCGCATAGAGGGCGAGACAGGGTGAGGTATCTGTCAGGATAGAGGGGGAGACAGGGTGAGGAATCTGTCAGGATAGAGGAGGAGACAGGGTGAGGAATCTGTCAGGATTGAGGTGGAGACAGATTGAGGAATGTCAGGATTGAGGGGGAAACAGGGTGAGGAATCTGTCAGGATAGACGCGGAGACACGGGGAGGAATCTGTCTGGATAGAGGGGGAGACAGGCTGAGGAATTCGTCAGGATAGAGGGGGAGTCAGGCTGAGGAATTCGTCAGGATAGAGGAGGAGACAGGGTGAGGAATCCGTCTGGATAGAGGGGGAGACAGGGTGAGGAATCTGTCAGGACAGAGGGCGACATAGGGTGAGGAACCTGTCCGGATTGAGGGGGAGACAGGGCGAAGAATCTGTCAGGATAGACGGGGAGACAGGGTGGGGAATGTAAGGATAGAGGGGGACACAAGGTGGGGAATCTGTGAGGATAGAGGGGGGAGACAGGGTGAGGTATATGTCAGGACAGAGGGGGAGACAGGGTGAGGAATCTGTGTGGATTGAGGGGGAGACAGGGTAAGGAATGTCAGGATAGAGGGGGAGACAGGGTGGGGAATCTGTCAGGCGAGAGGGGGAGACAAGGTGAGGAATCTGTCCGCATAGAGGGGTAAGATATGGTGACGAATGTCAGGATATGTGGAGAGGTAGGGTGAGATATCTGTCAGGATAGACGTGGAGACACGGGGAGGAATCTGTCTGCATAGAGGGGGAGACAGGGTTAGGAATGTCAGGATAGAGGGAGAGGCAGGGTGAGGAATCTGTTAGGATAGAGGCGGAGAGAAGGTGAGAAATTTGTCAGGATAGAGGCGGAGACAGGGTGAGGGATGTCAGGATACAGGGGGAGACAGGGTGAGGAATCTGTTAGCATAGAGGGGGAAACAGAGTGAGGAATCTGTCAGGATAGAGGGAGAGACAGGGTGAGAAATTTGTCAGGATAGAGGGGGAGACAGGGCGAGGAATCTGTCAGGATAAAGGGGAAGACAGGGGGAGGAATCTTTCTGTATAGAGGGGGAGACTGGGTGAGGAATCCGTCAGGATAGAGTGGGAGACAGGATGAGGAATCTGTCAGGACAGAGGGGGAGACTGGTTGGGGAATTTGTCAGGATAGAGGGGGAGACAGGATGAGGAAACTGTCAGGATAGAGGGGGAAGACAGGTTGAGGAATGGCAGGATAGAGGGGGAGACAGGGGTTGAATATTTATGTAGAGAGGGGGAGACTAGGTGAGGACTCCGTCAGGATAGAGTGGGAGACAGGATGAGGAATCTGTCACGACAGAGGTGGAGACCAGTTGGGGAATTTGTCAGAATAGAGGGGGAGACAGGTTGAGGAAACTGTCAGGATAGAGGGGGAGACAGGGTGGGCAATCTGCCCGGATTGACGGATAGACAGGGTGAGGAATCCGTCTGTAGAGAGGGGGAAGACAGGGTGAGGAATGGCAGGATAGAGGGGGAGGCAGGGTGAGGGATGTCAGGATGCAGGGGGAGACGCAGTGAGGAATCTGTTAGGATAGAGGGGGAGACAGGGTGAGGAATCTGTCAGGATAGAGCGGGGGACTATGTGAGGAATGTCAGGATAGATGGGGAGACAGGGTGAGGATCCTGTCAAGATAGAGGGGGAGATAGGGGGAGGAATCTGTCAGGATAGAGGTGGAGACAGGGTGAGGAATCTGTCAGTACATAGGGAGATACAGGGTGAGGAATCTCTCCGGATTGAGGGGGAGACAGGGTGAGGAATCTGTCAGGATAGAGGGGGAGACAGGGTGAGGAATCTGTCAGGATAGAGGGGGAGACAGGGTGAGGAATCTGTCAGGATAGAGGGGGAGACAGGGTGAGGAATCTGTCAGGATAGAGGGGGAGACAGGGTGAGGAATCTGTCATGACAGACGGTGAAACAGGGTGAGTAATCTGTCCGGATTGAGGGGGAGACAGGGCGAGGCATCTGTCAGGATAGAGGGGGAGACAGGGTGAGGGATGTCAGGATAGAGGGGGAGACAGGGTGAGGAATCTGTCCGGATTGATGGGGAGACAGGGCGAGGCATCTGTCAGGATACAGGGGGAGACAGGGTGAGGGATGTCAGGATACAGGGGGAGACAGAGTGAGTAATCTGTTAGGATAGAGGGGGAGACAGGGTGAGGAAACTGTCAGGATAGAGGGGGAGACAGGGTGAAGAATCTGTCAGGATAGAGGGTCAGACTGGGTGGCGTATCTGTCCGCATAGAGGGGGAGACAGGGTGAGGTATCTGTCAGGATAGAGGGGGAGACAGGGTGAGGAATCTGTCAGGATAGAGGAGGAGACAGGGTGAGGAATCTGTCAGGATTGAGGTGGAGACAGATTGAGGAATGTCAGGATTGAGGGGGAAACAGGGTGAGGAATCTGTCAGGATAGAGGGCGACATAGGGTGAGGAACCTGTCCGGATTGAGGGGGAGACAGGGCGAAGAATCTGTCAGGATAGAGGGGGAGACAGGGTGAGGGATGTCAGGATACAGGGGGAGACAGGATGAGGTATCTGTCATGATAGACATGGAGACAGGGTGGGGAATCTGTGAGGATTGAGGGGGAGACAGGGTGAGGTATATGTCAGGACAGAGGGGGAGACTGGGTGAGGAGTCTGTGAGGATTGAGGGGGAGACAGGGTGAGGAATGTCAGGATAGAGGGGGAGACAGGGTGGGGAATCTGTCAGGCGAGAGGGGGAGACAAGGTGAGGAATCTGTCCGCATAGAGGGGTAAGACATGGTGACGAAAGTCAGGATATGTGGAGAGGTAGGGTGAGGTATCTGTCAGGATAGATGTGGAGACACGGGGAGGAATCTGTCAGGATAGAGGGGGAGACAGGGTGAGGAATTTGTCAGGATAGAGGAGGAGACAGGGTGAGGAATCCATCTGTAGAGAGGGGGAAGACAGGGTGAGGAATGGCAGGATAGAGGGGGAGGTAGGTTGAGGGATGTCAGGACGCAGTGGGAGACGCAGTGAGGAATTTGTCAGGATAGAGTCGGAGACAGGGTGAGGAATCTGTCAGTATACAGGGGGAGACAGAGTGAGGAATCTGTTAGCATAGAGGGGGAAACAGAGTGAGGAATCTGTTAGCATAGAGGGGGAAACAGAGTGAGGAATCTGTCAGGATAGAAGGAGAGACAGGGTGAGAAATTTGTCAGGATAGAGGGGGAGACAAGGTGAGGAATCTGTCAGGATTGAGGGGGAGACAGGGTGGGGAATCTGTCAGGATAGAGGGGGAGACATGGTGAGGAATCTGTCAGGATAGAGGGGGAGACAGGGTGAGGAATCTGTCAGGTTAGAGGGGGAGACAGGGTGAGGAATGTCAGTATAAATGGGGAGACAGTGTGACGAATGTCAGGATAGATGGGGAGACAGTGTGAGGAATGTCAGGATAGATGGGGAGACACGGTGAGGAATCGGTTAGGATAGAGGGGGAGACAAAGTGAGGAATGTCAGGATAGAGGGGGAGACAGCGTTAGGAATCAGTCAGGATAGAGGGTGAGACAGAGTGAGGAATATGTCTGGATAGAGGGCGACACAAGGTGAGGAATCTGTCCGGATTGAGGGGGAGACAGGGTTAGGAATCTGTCCGGATTGAGGGGGAGACAGGGCGAGGAATCTGTCAGGATAGAGGGGGAGACAGCGTGGGGAATGTCAGGACAGAGGGGGAGACAGTGTGAGGAAACTGTTAGGATAGAGGGGAGACAGGGTGGGCAATCTGTCCGGATTGAGGCGGAGACAGTGTAAGGAATCTCTCAGGATAGAGGGGAGACAGGGTGAGTGATGGCAGGATAGAGGGGGAGACAGGGTGAGGAATCTGTCAGGATAGAGGGGGAGACAGGGTGAGGAAGGTCAGGATAGAGGGGGAGACAGGGTGAGGAATCTGTCCGGATTGATGGGGAGACACGGCGTGGCATCTGTCAGGATACAGGGGGAGACAGGGTGAGGGATGTCAGGATACAGGGGGAGACAGAGTGAATAATCTGTTAGGATAAAGGGGGAGACAGAGTGAGTAAACTGTCAGGATAGAGGGGGAGACAGGGTGAGGAATCTGTGAGGATTGAGGGGGAGACAGGGTGAGGAATGTCAGGATAGAGGGGGAGACAGGGTGAGGAATCTGTCAGGCGAGAGGGGGAGACATGGTGAGGAATCTGTCCGCATAGAGGGGTAAGACATGGTGACGAATGTCAGGATATGTGGAGAGGTAGGGTGAGGTATCTGTCAGGATAGATGTGGAGACATGGGGAGGAATCTGTCTGCTTAGAGGGGGAGACAGGATTAGGAATGTCAGGATAGAGGGGGAGGCAGGGTGAGGAATCTGTTAGGATAGAGGCGGAGACAGGGTGAGGTATCTGTCAGGATAATGGGGGACACAGGGTGGGGAATGTCGGGATAGAGGGGGAGAATGGGCGGGGAATTTGTCCGGATTGAGGGGGAGACTGGGTGGGGATTCTGTCAGCATAGAGGGGAGACAGGGTGAGGTATCTGTCAGGACAGAGGTGGAGACAGGGTGAGGTATCTGTCAGGACAGAGGGAGAGACAGGCTGAGGAATCTCTCCGGATTTAGGGGGAGACAGGGTGAGGAATCTGTCAGGATAGAGGGGGAGACAGGGTGAGGTATCTGTCAGGATTGAGGGGGAGGCAGGGTGAGGAATCTGTCACGATTGAGGGGGAGGCAGGGTGAGGAATCTGTCAGGATAGACGCGGAGACACGGGGAGGAATGTGTCTGCATAGAGGGGGAGACAGGGTTAGGAATGACAGGATAGAGGTGGAGGCAGGGTGAGGAATCTCTCAGGATAGAGGTGGAGACAGGGTGAGGGATGTCAGGATACAGGAGGAGACAGAGTGAGAAATCTGTTAGCATAGAGGGGGAAACAGAGTGAGGAATCTGTCAGGATAGAGGGAGAGATAGGGTGAGAAATTTGTCAGGATAGAGGTGGAGACAGGGTGAGGAATTTGTCAGGATAGAGGGGGAGACAGGGGGAGGAATCTTTCTGTATATTTGGGGAGACTGGGTGAGGAATCCGTCAGGATAGAGTGGGAGAGAGGATGAGGAATCTGTCAGGACAGCGGGGGAGACTGGTTGGGGAACTTGTCAGTACAGAGGGGGAGACAGGATGAGGAAACTGTTAGGATAGAGGGGGAGACAGCGTGGGCAATCTGCCCGGATTGACGGGGAGACAGGGTGAGGAATCCATCTGTAGAGAGGGGGAAGATACGGTGAGGAATGGCAGGATAGAGGGGGAGGCAGGGTGAGGGATGTCAGGTTGCAGGGGGAGACGCAGTGAGGAATCTGTTAGGATAGAGGGGGAATGGTGAGGAATGACAGGATAGAAGAGGAGACAGGTTGAGGAACCTGTCAGGATAGAGGTTGCTACAGAGTGAGGAATCCGTCAGGATAGAGGGGGAGACAGGGTGAGGAATCTGTCTGGATAGAGGAGGAGACAGGGTGAGGAATCTGTCAGGATAGAGGAGGAGACAAGGTGAGGAATGTCAGGCTAGAGGGGGAGACAGGATGAGGAATGTCAGGATAGAGGGGGAGAATGGGTGAGGAATCTGTCAGGATAGACGCGGAGACACGGGGAGGAATCTGTCTGGATAGAGGGGAGACAGGGTGAGGAATTCGTCAGGATAGAGGGGGAGACAGGGTGAGGAATCCGTCTGGATAGAGGAGGAGACATGTTGAGGAATCCGTCGGATAGTGGAGGAGACAGGTTGAGGAATCCGTCTGGATAGAGGGGGAGACAGGGCGAGGAATCTGTCAGGATAGAGGGGTAGACAGGGTGAGGGATGTCAGGACAAATGGGGAGACAGAGTGAGTAATCTGTTAGGATAGAGGGGGAGACAGGGTGAGGAAACTGTCAGGATAGAGGGGCAGACTGGGTGGCGTATCTGTCTGCATAGAGGGGGAGACAGGGTGAGGAATCTGTCAGGATAAAGGGGGAGACAGGGTGAGGAATCTGTCAGGATAGAGGGGGAGACAGAGCGAGGAATCTGTCAGGATTGAGGGGGAGACAGGGTGAGGAATGTCAGGATTGAGGGGGAAACATGGTGAGCAATCTGTCAGGATAGACGCGGAGTCACAGGGAGGAATCTGTCTGGATAGAGGGCGAGACAGGGTGAGGAATTCGTCAGGATAGACGGGGAGACAGGGTGAGGAATCCGTCTGGATAGAGGCCGAGACAGGGTGAGGAATCCGTCTGGATAGAGGTGGAGACAGGGTGAGGAATGTCCGGATAGAGGGGGAAGCATTGTGAGGAATCTGTGAGGATAGAGGCGGAGACAGGGTGAGGGATGTCAGGATACAGGGGGAGACAGAGTAAGGAATCTGTTAGCGTAGAGGGGGAAGCAGAGTGAGGAATCTGTCAGGATAGAGGAGGAGACAGGTTGAGGAATTTGTCAGGATAGAGGGGGAGACAAGGTGAAGAATGTCAGGATAGAGGGGGAGACAGGATGAGGAATCTGTCAGGATAGAGGGGGAGACAGGGTGAGGAATCAGTCTGGATAGAGGGGGAGACTGGGTGGGGAATCTGTCAGGATAGAGGGGGAGACAGGGTGAAGAATCTGTCAGGATAGAGGGGGAGACAGGATGAGGAATGTCAGGATAGAGGGGGAGACTGGGTGGGGATTCTGTCAGGATAGAGGGGGAGACAGGGTGAGGAATCTGTCAGGATTGAGGGGGAGACAGATTGAGGAATGTCAGGATTGAGGGGGAAACAGGGTGAGGAATCTGTCAGGATAGACGCGGAGACACGGGGAGGAATCTGTCTGGATAGAGGGGGAGACAGGGTGAGGTATCTGTCAGGATAGAGGGGGAGACAGGGTGAGGAATCTGTCAGGATAGAGGATGAGACAGGGTGGGGAATGTCAGGATAGAGGGGGATACAAGGTGAGGAATGTCAGGATATGTGGGGGAGACAGGGTGAGGAATCTGTCAGGATAGAGGGGGAGACAGGGTGGGGAATGTCAGGACAGAGGGGGAGACAGGGTGAGGAAACTGTTAGGATAGAGGGGGAGACAGGGTGGGCAATCTGTCAGGATAGAGGGGGAGACAGGGTGGGGAATGTCTGGACAGAGGGGGAGACAGGGTGAGGAAACTGTTAGGATAGAGGGGGAGACAGGGTGGGCAATCTGTCCGGATAGAGGGGGAGGCAGGGTGAGGTATCTGTCAGTATAATGGGGGACACAGGGTGGGGAATGTCAGGATAGAGGGGGAGAATGGGTGGGGAATCTGTCCGGATTGAGTGGGAGACTGGGTGGGGATTCTGTCAGCATAGAGGGGAGACAGGGTGAGGTATCTGTCAGGACAGAGGGGGAGACAGGGTGAGGTATCTGTCAGGACAGAGGGAGAGACAGGCTGAGGAATCTCTCCGGATTGAGGGGGAGACAGGGTGAGGAATCTGTCAGGATTGAGGGGGAGACAGGGTGGGGAATCTGTCAGGATAGACGCGGAGACAGGGTGGGGAATCTGTCAGGTTAGAGGGATAAGACATGGTGACGAATGTCAGGATATGTGGGGAGGTAGGGTGAGGTATCTGTCAGGATTGAGGGGGAGGCAGGGTGAGGAATCTGTCACGATTGAGGGGGAGGCAGGGTGAGGAATCTGTCAGGATAGACGCGGAGACACGGGGAGGAATGTGTCTGCATAGAGGGGGAGACAGGGTTAGGAATGACAGGATAGAGGGGGAGGCAGGGTGAGGAATCTCTCAGGATAGAGGTGGAGACAGGGTGAGGGATGTCAGGATACAGGAGGAGACAGAGTGAGAAATCTGTTAGCATAGAGGGGGAAACAGAGTGAGGAATCTGTCAGGATAGAGGGAGAGATAAGGTGAGAAATTTGTCAGGATAGAGGGGGAGACAGGGTGAGGAATTTGTCAGGATAGAGGGGGAGACAGGTTGAGGAATTTGTCAGGATAGAGGGGGAGACAAGGTGAAGAATGTCAGGATAGAGGGGGCAACAGGGTGAGGATTTTGTCAGGATAGAGGGGGAGACAAGGTGAGGAATGTCAGGATAGAGGGGGAGACAACGTGAGGAATGTCAGGATAGAGGTGGAGACAGGATGAGGAATCTGTCAGGATAGAGGGGGAGACAGGGTGAGGAATCAGTCTGGATAGAGGGGGAGACTGGGTGGGGAATCTGTCAGGATAGAGGGGGAGACAGGGTGAAGAATCTGTCAGGATAGAGGGGGAGACAGGATGAGGAATGTCAGGATAGAGGGGGAGACTGGGTGGGGATTCTGTCAGGATAGAGGGGGAGACAGGGTGAGGAATCTGTCAGGATTGAGGGGGAGACAGATTGAGGAATGTCAGGATTGAGGGGGAAACAGGGTGAGGAATCTGTCAGGATAGACGCGGAGACACGGGGAGGAATCTGTCTGGATAGAGGGGGAGACAGGGTGAGGTATCTGTCAGGATAGAGGGGGAGACAGGGTGAGGAATCTGTCAGGATAGAGGATGAGACAGGGTGGGGAATGTCAGTATAGAGGGGGATACAAGGTGAGGAATGTCAGGATATGTGGGGGAGACAGGGTGAGGAATCTGTCAGGATAGAGGGGGAGACAGGGTGGGGAATGTCAGGACAGAGGGGGAGACAGGGTGAGGAAACTGTTAGGATAGAGGGGGAGACAGGGTGGGCAATCTGTCCGGATAGAGGGGGAGACAGGGTGAGGTATCTGTCAGTATAATGGGGGACACAGGGTGGGGAATGTCAGGATAGAGGGGGAGAATGGGTGGGGAATCTGTCCGGATTGAGTGGGAGACTGGGTGGGGATTCTGTCAGCATAGAGGGGAGACAGGGTGAGGTATCTGTCAGGACAGAGGGGGAGACAGGGTGAGGTATTTGTCAGGACAGAGGGAGAGACAGGCTGAGGAATCTCTCCGGATTGAGGGGGAGACAGGGTGAGGAATCTGTCAGGATAGAGGGGGAGACAGGGTGGGGAATCTGTCAGGATAGAGGGGGAGACAGGGTGGGGAATCTGTCAGGATAGAGGGATAAGACATGGTGACGAATGTCAGGATATGTGGGGAGGTAGGGTGAGGTATCTGTCAGGATTGAGGGGGAGGCAGGGTGAGGAATCTGTCACGATTGAGGGGGAGGCAGGGTGAGGAATCTGTCAGGATAGACGCGGAGACACGGGGAGGAATGTGTCTGCATAGAGGGGGAGACAGGGTTAGGAATGACAGGATACAGGAGGAGACAGAGTGAGAAATCTGTTAGCATAGAGGGGGAAACAGAGTGAGGAATCTGTCAGGATAGAGGGAGAGATAGGGTGAGAAATTTGTCAGGATAGAGGGGGAGACAGGGTGAGGAATTTGTCAGGATAGACGGGGAGACAGGGGGAGGTATCTTTCTGTATATTTGGGGAGACTGGGTGAGGAATCCGTCAGGATAGAGTGGGAGAGAGGATGAGGAATCTGTCAGGACAGCGGGGGAGACTGGTTGGGGAATTTGTCAGTACAGAGGGGGAGACAGGATGAGGAAACTGTTAGGATAGAGGGGGAGACAGGGTGGGCAATCTG
The DNA here is from genome assembly GCF_017639515.1 of Carcharodon carcharias. Taxonomy (NCBI): domain Eukaryota; kingdom Metazoa; phylum Chordata; class Chondrichthyes; order Lamniformes; family Lamnidae; genus Carcharodon; species Carcharodon carcharias. The sequence continues at coordinate 4,627,143 of NC_054492.1, read as the reverse complement.
CACGGATTGACGGGGAGACAGGGTGAGGAATCCATCTGTAGAGAGGGGGAAGATACGGTGAGGAATGGCAGGATAGAGGGGGAGGCAGGGTGAGGGATGTCAGGATGCAGGGGGAGACGCAGTGAGGAATCTGTTAGGATAGAGGGGGAACCAGAGTGAGGAATCTGTCAGGAGGAGGGGGAGACAGGGTGAGGAATTTGTCAGGAAAGAGGGGGAGACATGGTGAGGAATGACAGGATAGAAGAAGAGACAGGGTGAGGAACCTGTCAGGATAGAGGTTGCTACAGAGTGAGGAATCCGTCAGGATAGAGGGGGAGACAGGGTGAGGAATCTGTCTGGATAGAGGAGGAGACAGGGTGAGGAATCTGTCAGGATAGAGGAGGAGACAGGGTGAGGAATCTGTCAGGATAGAGGAGGAGACAGGGTGAGGAATGTCAGGATTGAGGGGGAAACAGGGTGAGGAATCTGTCAGGATAGACGCGGAGACACAGGGAGGAATCTGTCTGGATAGAGGGCGAGACAGGGTGAGGAATTCGTCAGGATAGAGGGGGAGTCAGGCTGAGGAATTCGTCAGGATAGAGGAGGAGACAGGTTGAGGAATCCGTCTGAATAGAGGGGGAGACAGGGTGAGGAATCTGTCAGGACAGAGGGCGACATAGGGTGAGGAACCTGTCCGGATTGAGGGGGAGACAGGGCGAGGAATCTGTCAGGATAGATGGGGAGACAGGGTGAGGAATCTGTCAGGATACAGGGGGAAACAGGGTGAGGGATGTCAGGAGACAGGGGGAGACAGAGTGAGTAATCTGTTAGGATAGAGGGGGAGACAGAGTGAGTAAACTGTCAGGATAGAGGGGGAGACAGGGTGAGGAATCTGTGAGGATTGAGGGGGAGACAGGGTGAGGAATGTCAGGATAGAGGGGGAGACAGGGTGGGGAATCTGTCAGGCGAGAGGGGGAGACAAGGTGAGGAATCTGTCCGCATAGAGGGGTAAGACATGGTGACGAATGTCAGGAGATGTGGAGAGGTAGTGTGAGGTATCTGTCAGGATAGATGTGGAGACACGGGGAGGAATCTGTCTGCATAGAGGCGGAGACAGGGTTAGGAATGTCAGGATAGAGGGGGAGGCAGGGTGAGGGATGTCAGGATACAGGGGGAGACAGGGTGAGGAATCTGTTAGCATAGAGGGGGAAACAGAGTGAGGAATCTGTCAGGATAGAGGGAGAGACAGGGTGAGAAATTTGTCAGGATAGAGGGGGAGACAGGGTGAGGAATCTGTCAGGATAGAGGGGGAGACAGGGGGAGGAATCTTTCTGTATAGAGGGGTGACTGGGTGAGGAATCCGTCAGGATAGAGTGGGAGACAGGATGAGGAATCTGTCAGGACAGAGGGGGAGACTGGTTGGGGAATTTGTCAGGATAGAGGGGGAGACAGGGTGAGGAATCCATCTGTAGAGAGGGGGAAGACAGGGTGAGGAATGGCAGGATAGAGGGGGAGGCAGGGTGAGGGATGTCAGGATGCAGGGGGAGACGCAGTGAGGAATCTGTCAGGATAGAGTCGGAGACAGGGTGAGGAATCTGTCAGGATAGAGGAGGAGACAGGGTTAGGAATCAGTCCGGATTTAGGGGGAGACAGGGCGAGGGATGTCAGGACAGAGGGGGAGACAGGGTGAGGAATCTGTCAGGATAGATGGGGAGACAGGGTGAGGAATCTGTCAGGATACAGGGGGAGACAGGGTGAGGGATGTCAGGAAACAGGGGGAGACAGAGTGAGTAATCTGTTAGGATAGAGGGGGAGACAGAGTGAGTAAACTGTCAGGATAGAGGGGGAGACAGGGTGAGGAATCTGTGAGGATTGAGGGGGAGACAGGGTGAGGAATGTCAGGATAGAGGGGGAGACAGGGTGGGGAATCTGTCAGGCGAGAGGGGGAGACAAGGTGAGGTATCTGTCCGCATAGAGGGGTAAGACATGGTGACGAATGTCAGGATATGTGGAGAGGTAGGGTGAGGTATCTGTCAGGATAGATGTGGAGACACGGGGAGGAATCTGTCTGCATAGAGGGGGAGACAGGGTTAGGAATGTAGGATAGAGGGGGAGGCAGGGTGAGGAATCTGTTAGGATAGAGTCGGAGACAGGGTGAGGTATCTGTCAGGATAATGGGGGACACAGGGTGGGGAATGTCGGGATAGAGGGGGAGAATGGGTGGGGAATCTGTCCGGATTGAGGGGGAGACTGGGTGGGGATTCTGTCAGCATAGAGGGGAGACAGTGTGAGGTATCTGTCAGGACAGAGGGAGAGACAGGCTGAGGAATCTCTCCGGATTGAGGGGGAGACAGGGTGAGGAATCTGTCAGGATAGAGGGGAAGACAGGGTGGGGAATCTGTCAGGATAGAGGGGGAGACAGGGTGGGGAACCTGTCAGGATAGAGGGATAAGACATGGTGACGAATGTTAGGATATGTGGGGAGGTAGGGTGAGGTATCTGTCAGGATTGAAGGGGAGGCAGGGTGAGGAATCTGTCAGGATTGAGGGGGAGGCAGGGTGAGGAATCTGTCAGGATAGACGCGGAGACACGGGGAGGAATGTGTCTGCATAGAGGGGGAGACAGGGTTAGGAATGACAGGATAGAGGGGGAGGCAGGGTGAGGAATCTCTCAGGATAGAGGCGGAGACAGGGTGAGGGATGTCAGGATACAGGGGGAGACAGAGTGAGAAATCTGTTAGCATAGAGGGGGAAACAGAGTGAGGAATCTGTCAGGATAGAGGGAGAGATAGGGTGAGAAATTTGTCAGGATAGAGGGGGAGACAAGGTGAGGAATGTCAGGATAGAGGGGGAGACAGGATGAGGAATGTCAGGATAGAGGGGGAGACTGGGTGAGGAATCTGTCAGGATAGACGCGGAGACACGGGGAGGAATCTGTCTGGATAGAGGGGAGACAGGGTGAGGAATTCGTCAGGATAGAGGGGGAGACAGGGTGAGGAATCTGTCTGGATAGAGGAGGAGACAGGGTGAGGAATCTGTCAGGATAGAGGAGGCGACAAGGTGAGGAATGTCAGGATAGAGGGGGAGACAGGATGAGGAATGTCAGGATAGAGGGGGAGACTGGGTGAGGAATCTGTCAGGATAGACGCGGAGACACGGGGAGGAATCTGTCTGGATAGAGGGGAGACAGGGTGAGGAATTTGTCAGCAAAAAGGGGGAGACATGGTGAGGAATGACAGGATAGAAGAGGAGACAGGGTGAGGAATCTGTCAGGATAGAGGTTGCTACAGAGTGAGGAATCCGTCAGGATAGAGGGGGAGACAAGGTGAGGAATGTCAGGATAGAGGGGGAGACAGGATGAGGAATGTCCGGATAGAGGGGGAGACTGGGTGGGGAATCTGTCAGGATAGAGGGGGAGACGGTGAGGAATCTGTCAGGATTGAGGGGGAGACAGATTGAGGAATGTCAGGATTGAGGGGGAAACAGGGTGAGGAATCTGTTAGGATAGACGCGGAGACACGGGGAGGAATCTGTCTGGATAGAGGGGAGACAGGGTGAGGAATTCGTCAGGATAGAGGGGGAGACAGGGTGAGGAATCTGTCAGGATACAGGGGGAGACAGGGTGAGGGACGTCAGGATACAGGGGGAGACAGAGTGAGTAATCTGTTAGGATAGAGGGGGAGACAGGGTGAGGAAACTGTCAGGATAGAGGGGGAGACAGGGTGGGGAATCTGTCAGGATAGAGGGGCAGACTGGGTGGCGTATCTGTCAGCATAGAGGGGTAGACAGGGTGAGGTATCTGTCAGGATAGTGGGGGAGACAGGGTGAGGAATCTTTCTGTATAGAGGGGGAGACTGGGTGAGGAATCCGTCAGGATAGAGTGGGAGACAGGGTGAGGAATCCATCTGTAGAGAGGGGGAAGACAGGGTGAGGAATGGCAGGATAGAGGGTGAGGGATGTCAGGATGCAGGGGGAGATGCAGTGAGGAATCTGTTAGGATAGAGGGGGAGACAGGGTGACGAATGTCAGGATAGAGGGGGCGACAGGGTGAGGTATCTGTCAGGATAGAGGGGGAGACAGGGTGAGGAATCTGTCAGGATAGAGGAGACAGGGTGAGGAATCTGTCAGGATTGAGGTGGAGACAGATTGAGGAATGTCAGGATTGAGGGGGAAACAGGGTGAGGAATCTGTCAGGATACACGCGGAGACATGGGGAGGAATCTGTCTGGATAGAGGGGGAGACAGGCTGAGGAATTCGTCAGGATAGAGGGGGAGACAGGGTGAGGAATCTGTTAGCATAGAGGGGGAAACAGAGTGAGGAAGCTGTCAGGATAGAGGGAGAGACAGGGTGAGAAATTTGTCAGGATAGAGGGGGAGACAGGGTGAGGAATCTGTCAGGATAGAGGGGGAGACAGGGGGAGGAATCTTTCTGTATAGAGGGGGAGACTGGGCGAGGAATCCGTCAGGATAGAGTGGGAGACAGGATGAGGAATCTGTCAGGACAGAGGGGGAGAGAGGCTGAGGAATTCGTCAGGATAGAGGAGGAGACAGGGTGAGGAATCCATCTGGATAGAGGGGGAGACAGGGTGAGGAATCTGTCAGGACAGAGGGCAACATAGGGTGAGGAACCTGTCCGGATTGAGGGGGAGACAGGGCGAGGAATCTGCCAGGATAGAGGGGGAGACAGGGTGAGGGATGTCAGGATACAGGGGGAGACAGGATGAGGTATCTGTTATGATAGACGGGGAGACAGGGTGGGGAATGTAAGGATAGAGGGGGAGACAAGGTGGGGAATCTGTGAGGATAGAGGGGGAGACAGGGTGAGGTATATGTCAGGACAGAGGGGGAGACAGGGTGAGGAATCTGTGAGGATTGAGGGGGAGACAGGGTAAGGAATGTCAGGATAGAGGGGGAGACAGGGTGGGGTATCTGTCAGGCGAGAGGGGGAGACAAGGTGAGGAATATGTCCGCATAGAGGGGTAAGACATGGTGACGAATGTCAGGATATGTGGAGAGGTAGGGTGAGGTATCTGTCAGGATGGTCGTTGGAGACACGGGGAGGAATCTGTCTGCATAGAGGGAGAGACAGGGTTAGGAATGTCAGGATAGAGGGGGAGGCAGGGTGAGGAATCTGTTAGGATAGAGGCGGAGAGAGGGTGAGAAATTTGTCAGGATAGAGGCGGAGACAGGGTGAGGGATGTCAGGATACAGGGGGAGACAGTGTGAGGAATCTGTTAGCATAGAGGGGGAAACAGAGTGAGGAATCTATCAGGATAGAGGGAGAGACAGGGTGAGAAATTCATCAGGATAGAGGGGGAGACAGGGTGAGGAATCTGTCAGGATAGAGGGGAAGACAGGGGGAGGAATCTTTCTGTATAGAGGGGGAGACTGGGTGAGGAATCCGTCAGGATAGAGTGGGAGACAGGATGAGGAATCTGTCAGGACAGAGGGGGAGACTGGTTGGGGAATTTGTCAGGATAGAGGGGGAGACAGGATGAGGAAACTGTCAGGATAGAGGGGGAGACAGGGTGAGGAATCTGTGAGGATTGAGGGGGAGGCACGGTAAGGAATGTCAGGATAGAGGGGGAGACAGGGTGGGGTATCTGTCAGGCGAGAGGGGGAGACAAGGTGAGGAATCTGTCCGCATAGAGGGGTAAGACATGGTGACGACTGTCAGGATATGTGGAGAGGTAGGGTGAGGTATCTGTCAGGATAGACGTGGAGACACGGGGAGGAATCTGTCTGCATAGAGGGGGAGACAGGGTTAGGAATGTCAGGATAGAGGGGGAGGCAGGGTGAGGAATCTGTTAGGATAGAGGCGGAGAGAGGGTGAGAAATTTGTCAGGATAGAGGTGGAGACAGCGTGAGGGATGTCAGGATACAGCGGGAGACAGCGTGAGGGATGTCAGGATACAGCGGGAGACAGGGTGAGGAATCTGTCAGGATAGAGGGAGAGACAGGGTGAGAAATTCGTCAGGATAGAGGGGGAGACAGGGCGAGGAATCTGTCAGGATAGAGGGGAAGACAAGGTGAGGAATCTGTCAGGATTGAGGGGGAGACACGGGGAGGAATCTGTCAGGATAGAGGGGGAGACAGGGTGAGGTATCTGTCAGGATAGAGGAGGAGACAGGGTGAGGAATCTGTCAGGATAGAGGAGGAGACAGGGTGAGGAATGTCAGGATTGAGGGGGAAACAGGGTGAGGAATGGCAGGATAGAGGGGGAGGCAGGGTGAGGGATGTCAGGATTCAGGGGGAGACGCAGTGAGGAATCTGTCAGGATAGAGTCGGAGACAGGGTGAGGAATCTGTCAGGATAGAGGGTGAGACAGGGTGAAAAATTTGTCAGGATAGAGGGGGAGACAAGGTGAGGAATCTGTCAGGATTGAGGGGGAGACAGGGTGGGGAATCTGTCAGGATAGAGGGGGAGACAGGGTGAGGTATCTGTCAGGATAGAGGGGGAGACAGGGTGAGGAATCTGTCAGGATAGAGGAGGAGACAGGGTGAGGAATTTGTCAGCAAAAAGGGGGAGACATGGTGAGGAATGACAGGATAGAAGAGGAGACAGGGTGAGGAATCTGTCAGGATAGAGGTTGCTACAGAGTGAGGAATCCGTCAGGATAGTGGGGGAGACAAGGTGAGGAATGTCAGGATAGAGGGGGAGACAGGATGAGGAATGTCCGGATAGAGGGGGAGACTGGGTGGGGAATCTGTCAGGATAGAGGGGGAGACGGTGAGGAATCTGTCAGGATTGAGGGGGAGACAGATTGAGGAATGTCAGGATTGAGGGGGAAACAGGGTGAGGAATCTGTCAGGATAGACGCGGAGACACGGGGAGGAATCTGTCTGGATAGAGGGGAGACAGGGTGAGGAATTCGTCAGGATAGAGGGGGAGACAGGGTGAGGAATCTGTCAGGATACAGGGGGAGACAGGGTGAGGGACGTCAGGATACAGGGGGAGACAGAGTGAGTAATCTGTTAGGATAGAGGGGGAGACAGGGTGAGGAAACTGTCAGGATAGAGGGGGAGACAGGGTGGGGAATCTGTCAGGATAGAGGGGCAGACTGGGTGGCGTATCTGTCAGCATAGAGGGGTAGACAGGGTGAGGTATCTGTCAGGATAGTGGGGGAGACAGGGTGAGGAATCTTTCTGTATAGAGGGGGAGACTGGGTGAGGAATCCGTCAGGATAGAGTGGGAGACAGGGTGAGGAATCCATCTGTAGAGAGGGGGAAGACAGGGTGAGGAATCTGTTAGCATAGAGGGGGAAACAGAGTGAGGAAGCTGTCAGGATAGAGGGAGAGACAGGGTGAGAAATTTGTCAGGATAGAGGGGGAGACAGGGTGAGGAATCTGTCAGGATAGAGGGGGAGACAGGGGGAGGAATCTTTCTGTATAGAGGGGGAGACTGGGCGAGGAATCCGTCAGGATAGAGTGGGAGACAGGATGAGGAATCCATCTGGATAGAGGGGGAGACAGGGTGAGGAATCTGTCAGGACAGAGGGCAACATAGGGTGAGGAACCTGTCCGGATTGAGGGGGAGACAGGGCGAGGAATCTGCCAGGATAGAGGGGGAGACAGGGTGAGGGATGTCAGGATACAGGGGGAGACAGGATGAGGTATCTGTTATGATAGACGGGGAGACAGGGTGGGGAATGTAAGGATAGAGGGGGAGACAAGGTGGGGAATCTGTGAGGATAGAGGGGGAGACAGGGTGAGGTATATGTCAGGACAGAGGGGGAGACAGGGTGAGGAATCTGTGAGGATTGAGGGGGAGACAGGGTAAGGAATGTCAGGATAGAGGGGGAGACAGGGTGGGGTATCTGTCAGGCGAGAGGGGGAGACAAGGTGAGGAATATGTCCGCATAGAGGGGTAAGACATGGTGACGAATGTCAGGATATGTGGAGAGGTAGGGTGAGGTATCTGTCAGGATGGTCGTTGGAGACACGGGGAGGAATCTGTCTGCATAGAGGGAGAGACAGGGTTAGGAATGTCAGGATAGAGGGGGAGGCAGGGTGAGGAATCTGTTAGGATAGAGGCGGAGAGAGGGTGAGAAATTTGTCAGGATAGAGGCGGAGACAGGGTGAGGGATGTCAGGATACAGGGGGAGACAGTGTGAGGAATCTGTTAGCATAGAGGGGGAAACAGAGTGAGGAATCTATCAGGATAGAGGGAGAGACAGGGTGAGAAATTCATCAGGATAGAGGGGGAGACAGGGTGAGGAATCTGTCAGGATAGAGGGGAAGACAGGGGGAGGAATCTTTCTGTATAGAGGGGGAGACTGGGTGAGGAATCCGTCAGGATAGAGTGGGAGACAGGATGAGGAATCTGTCAGGACAGAGGGGGAGACTGGTTGGGGAATCTGTCAGGATAGAGGGGGAGACAGGGGGAGGAATCTGTCAGGATAGAGGGAGAGACGGGGGAGGAATATTTATGTAGAGAGGGGGAGACTAGGTGGGGACTCCGTCAGGATAGAGTGGGAGACAGGATGAGGAATCTGTCACGACAGAGGTGGAGACCAGTTGGGGAATTTGTCAGGATAGAGGGGGAGACAGGATGAGGAAACTGTCAGGATAGAGGGGGAGACAGGGTGGGCAATCTGCCCGGATTGACGGGGCGACATGGTGAGGAATCCATCTGTAGAGAGGGGGAAGACAGGGTGAGGAATGGCAGGATAGAGGGGGAGGCAGGGTGAGGGATGTCAGGATGCAGGGGGAGACGCAGTGAGGAATCTGTTAGGATAGAGGGGGAGACAGGGTGAGGAATCTGTCAGGATAGAGCGGGGGACTATGTGAGGAATGTCAGGATAGATGGGGAGACAGGGTGAGGATCCTGTCAAGATAGTGGGGGAGACAGGGTGAGGAATCTGTCAGGATAGAGGTGGAGACAGGGTGAGGAATCTGTCAGTACATAGGGAGATACAGGGTGAGGAATCTCTCCGGATTGAGGGGGAGACAGGGTGAGGAATCTGTCAGGATAGAGGGGGAGACAGGGTGAGGAATCTGTCAGGATAGAGGGGGAGACAGGGTGAGGAATTTGTCAGGATAGAGGGGGAGACAGGGTGAGGAATCTGTCAGGACAGACGGTGAAACAGGGTGAGGAATCTGTCCGGATTGAGGGGGAGACAGGGCGAGGCATCTGTCAGGATAGAAGGGCAGACAGGGTGAGGGATGTCAGGATACAGGGGGAAACAGAGTGAGTAATCTGTTGGGATAGAGGGGGAGACAGGGTGAGGAAACTGTCAGGATAGAGGGGGAGACAGAATGGGGAATGTCAGGATAGAGGTGGAGACACGGTGAGGGATCGGTCAGGATAGACGGGGAGACATGGTGAGGAATGACAGGATAGAAGAGGAGACAGGGTGAGGAATATGTGAGGATAGAGGGGGAGACAGAGTGAGAAGCTGTTGGCATAGAGTGGGAAACAGAGTGAGGAATCTGTCAGGATAGAGGGGGAGACAGGGTGAGGAATCTGTCAGGATAGAGGGGGAGACAGGGTGAGGAATCTGTCAGGATAGAGGGGGAGACAAGGTGAGCAATGTCAGGATAGAGGGGGCGACAGATTTAGGAATGTCAGGATAAAGAAGGAGAAAGGGTGAGGAATCTGTCAGGATAGACGCGGAGACACGGGGAGGAATCTGTCTGGATAGAGGGGGAGACAGGCTAAGGAATTCGTCAGGATAGAGGGGGAGACAGGGTGAAGAATCTGTTAGCATAGAGGGGGAAACAGAGTGAGGAAGTTGTCAGGATAGAGGGAGAGACAGGGTGAGAAATTTGTCAGGATAGAGGGGTAGACAGGGTGAGGAATCTGTCAGGATAGAGGGGGAGACAGGGTGAGGAATCTGTCAGGATAGAGGGGGAGACAGGGGGAGGAATTTTTCTGTATAGAGGGGGAGACTGGGTGAGGAATCCGTCAGGATAGAGTGGGAGACAGGATGAGGAATCTGTCAGGACAGAGGGGGAGACAGGCTGAGGAATTCGTCAGGATAGAGGAGGAGACAGGGTGAGGAATCCGTCTGGATAGAGGGGGAGATAGGGTGAGGAATCTGTCAGGACAGAGGGGGAGACAGGGTGAGGAATCTGTCAGGATTGAGGTGGAGACAGATTTAGGAATGTCAGGATAAAGAAGGAGAAAGGGTGAGGAATCTGTCAGGATAGACGCGGAGACACGGGGAGGAATCTGTCTGGATAGAGGGGGAGACAGGCTGAGGAATTCGTCAGGATAGAGGGGGAGACAGGGTGAGGAATCTGTTAGCATAGAGGGGGAAACAGAGTGAGGAAGCTGTCCGGATAGAGGGAGAGACAGGGTGAGAAATTTGTCAGGATAGAGGGGAAGACAGGGTGAGGTATCTGTCAGGATAGAGGGGGAGACAGGGTGAGGAATCTGTCAGGATAGAGGGGGAGACAAGGGGAGGAATCTTTCTGTATAGAGGGGGAGACTGGGTGAGGAATCCCTCAGGATAGAGTGGGAGACAGGGCGAGGAATCTGCCAGGATAGAGGGGGAGACAGGGTGAGGGATGTCAGGATACAGGGGGAGACAGGATGAGGTATCTGTTATGATAGACGGGTAGACAGGGTGGGGAAGCTGTTAGGATAGAGGGGAGACAGGGTGGGCAATCTGTCCGGATAGAGGCGGAGACAGGGTGAGGAATCTCTCAGGATAGAGGGGAGACAGGGTGAGGGATGTCAGGATAGAGGGGGAGACAGGGTGAGGAATCTGTCAGGATAGAGGGGGAGACAGGGTGAGGAATCTGTCCGTATTGATGGGGAGACAGGGCGAGGCATCTGTCAGGATACAGGGGGAGACAGGGTGAGGGATGTCAGGATACAGGGGGAGACAGAGTGAGTAATCTGTTGGGATAGAGGGGGAAACAGGGTGAGGAAACTGTCAGGATAGACGGGGAGACAGGATGGGGATTGTCAGGTTAGAGGTGGAGACACGGTGAGGGATCGGTCAGGATAGACGGGGAGACATGGTGAGGAATGACAGGATAGAAGAGGAGACAGGGTGAGGAATATGTGAGGATAGAGGGGGAGACAGAGTGAGAATCTGTTAGCATAGAGTGGGAAACAGAGTGAGGAATCTGTCAGGATAGAGGAGGAGACAGGGTGAGGAATTTGTCAGGATAGAGGGGGAGACAAGGTGAGGAATGTCAGGATAGAGGGGTCGACAGTGTGAGGTATCTGTCAGGATAGGGGGGAGACAGGGTGAGGAATCTGTCAGGATAAAGGAGGAGACGGTGAGGAATCTGTTAGGATTGAGGTGGAGACAGATTGAGGAATGTCAGGATTGAGGGGGAAACAGGGTGAGGAATCTGTCAGGATAGACGCGGAGACACGGGGAGGAATCTGTCTGGATAGAGGGGGAGACAGGCTGAGGAATTCGTCAGGATAGAGGGGGAGACAGGGTGAGGAATCTGTTAGCATAGGGGGGAAACAGAGTGAGGAAGCTGTCAGGATAGAGGGAGAGACAGGGTGAGAAATTTGTCAGGATAGAGGGGGAGACAGGGTGAGGAATCTGTCAGGATAGAGGGGGAGACAAGGGGAGGAATCTTTCTGTATATAGGGGGAGACTGGGTGAGGAATCCCTCAGGATAGAGTGGGAGACAGGGCGAGGAATCTGACAGGATAGAGGGGGAGACAGGGTGAGGGATGTCAGGATACAGGGGGAGACAGGATGAGGTATCTGTTATGATAGACGGGTAGACAGGGTGGGGAAGCTGTTAGGATAGAGGGGAGACAGGGTGGTCAATCTGTCCGGATAGAGGCGGAGACAGGGTGAGGAATCTCTCAGGATAGAGGGGAGACAGGGTGAGGGATGTCAGGATAGAGGGGGAGACAGGGTGAGGAATCTGTCAGGATAGAGGGGGAGACAGGGTGAGGAATCTGTCCGGATTGATGGGGAGACAGGGCGAGGCATCTGTCAGGATACAGGGGGAGACAGGGTGAGGGATGTCAGGATACAGGGGGAGACAGAGTGAGTAATCTGTTAGGATAGAGGGGGAGACAGGGTGAGGAAACTGTCAGGATAGAGGGGGAGACAGGGTGAGGAATCTGTCAGGATAGAGGGTCAGACTGGGTGGCGTATCTGTCCGCATAGAGGGCGAGACAGGGTGAGGTATCTGTCAGGATAGAGGGGGAGACAGGGTGAGGAATCTGTCAGGATAGAGGAGGAGACAGGGTGAGGAATCTGTCAGGATTGAGGTGGAGACAGATTGAGGAATGTCAGGATTGAGGGGGAAACAGGGTGAGGAATCTGTCAGGATAGACGCGGAGACACGGGGAGGAATCTGTCTGGATAGAGGGGGAGACAGGCTGAGGAATTCGTCAGGATAGAGGGGGAGTCAGGCTGAGGAATTCGTCAGGATAGAGGAGGAGACAGGGTGAGGAATCCGTCTGGATAGAGGGGGAGACAGGGTGAGGAATCTGTCAGGACAGAGGGCGACATAGGGTGAGGAACCTGTCCGGATTGAGGGGGAGACAGGGCGAAGAATCTGTCAGGATAGACGGGGAGACAGGGTGGGGAATGTAAGGATAGAGGGGGACACAAGGTGGGGAATCTGTGAGGATAGAGGGGGGAGACAGGGTGAGGTATATGTCAGGACAGAGGGGGAGACAGGGTGAGGAATCTGTGTGGATTGAGGGGGAGACAGGGTAAGGAATGTCAGGATAGAGGGGGAGACAGGGTGGGGAATCTGTCAGGCGAGAGGGGGAGACAAGGTGAGGAATCTGTCCGCATAGAGGGGTAAGATATGGTGACGAATGTCAGGATATGTGGAGAGGTAGGGTGAGATATCTGTCAGGATAGACGTGGAGACACGGGGAGGAATCTGTCTGCATAGAGGGGGAGACAGGGTTAGGAATGTCAGGATAGAGGGAGAGGCAGGGTGAGGAATCTGTTAGGATAGAGGCGGAGAGAAGGTGAGAAATTTGTCAGGATAGAGGCGGAGACAGGGTGAGGGATGTCAGGATACAGGGGGAGACAGGGTGAGGAATCTGTTAGCATAGAGGGGGAAACAGAGTGAGGAATCTGTCAGGATAGAGGGAGAGACAGGGTGAGAAATTTGTCAGGATAGAGGGGGAGACAGGGCGAGGAATCTGTCAGGATAAAGGGGAAGACAGGGGGAGGAATCTTTCTGTATAGAGGGGGAGACTGGGTGAGGAATCCGTCAGGATAGAGTGGGAGACAGGATGAGGAATCTGTCAGGACAGAGGGGGAGACTGGTTGGGGAATTTGTCAGGATAGAGGGGGAGACAGGATGAGGAAACTGTCAGGATAGAGGGGGAAGACAGGTTGAGGAATGGCAGGATAGAGGGGGAGACAGGGGTTGAATATTTATGTAGAGAGGGGGAGACTAGGTGAGGACTCCGTCAGGATAGAGTGGGAGACAGGATGAGGAATCTGTCACGACAGAGGTGGAGACCAGTTGGGGAATTTGTCAGAATAGAGGGGGAGACAGGTTGAGGAAACTGTCAGGATAGAGGGGGAGACAGGGTGGGCAATCTGCCCGGATTGACGGATAGACAGGGTGAGGAATCCGTCTGTAGAGAGGGGGAAGACAGGGTGAGGAATGGCAGGATAGAGGGGGAGGCAGGGTGAGGGATGTCAGGATGCAGGGGGAGACGCAGTGAGGAATCTGTTAGGATAGAGGGGGAGACAGGGTGAGGAATCTGTCAGGATAGAGCGGGGGACTATGTGAGGAATGTCAGGATAGATGGGGAGACAGGGTGAGGATCCTGTCAAGATAGAGGGGGAGATAGGGGGAGGAATCTGTCAGGATAGAGGTGGAGACAGGGTGAGGAATCTGTCAGTACATAGGGAGATACAGGGTGAGGAATCTCTCCGGATTGAGGGGGAGACAGGGTGAGGAATCTGTCAGGATAGAGGGGGAGACAGGGTGAGGAATCTGTCAGGATAGAGGGGGAGACAGGGTGAGGAATCTGTCAGGATAGAGGGGGAGACAGGGTGAGGAATCTGTCAGGATAGAGGGGGAGACAGGGTGAGGAATCTGTCATGACAGACGGTGAAACAGGGTGAGTAATCTGTCCGGATTGAGGGGGAGACAGGGCGAGGCATCTGTCAGGATAGAGGGGGAGACAGGGTGAGGGATGTCAGGATAGAGGGGGAGACAGGGTGAGGAATCTGTCCGGATTGATGGGGAGACAGGGCGAGGCATCTGTCAGGATACAGGGGGAGACAGGGTGAGGGATGTCAGGATACAGGGGGAGACAGAGTGAGTAATCTGTTAGGATAGAGGGGGAGACAGGGTGAGGAAACTGTCAGGATAGAGGGGGAGACAGGGTGAAGAATCTGTCAGGATAGAGGGTCAGACTGGGTGGCGTATCTGTCCGCATAGAGGGGGAGACAGGGTGAGGTATCTGTCAGGATAGAGGGGGAGACAGGGTGAGGAATCTGTCAGGATAGAGGAGGAGACAGGGTGAGGAATCTGTCAGGATTGAGGTGGAGACAGATTGAGGAATGTCAGGATTGAGGGGGAAACAGGGTGAGGAATCTGTCAGGATAGAGGGCGACATAGGGTGAGGAACCTGTCCGGATTGAGGGGGAGACAGGGCGAAGAATCTGTCAGGATAGAGGGGGAGACAGGGTGAGGGATGTCAGGATACAGGGGGAGACAGGATGAGGTATCTGTCATGATAGACATGGAGACAGGGTGGGGAATCTGTGAGGATTGAGGGGGAGACAGGGTGAGGTATATGTCAGGACAGAGGGGGAGACTGGGTGAGGAGTCTGTGAGGATTGAGGGGGAGACAGGGTGAGGAATGTCAGGATAGAGGGGGAGACAGGGTGGGGAATCTGTCAGGCGAGAGGGGGAGACAAGGTGAGGAATCTGTCCGCATAGAGGGGTAAGACATGGTGACGAAAGTCAGGATATGTGGAGAGGTAGGGTGAGGTATCTGTCAGGATAGATGTGGAGACACGGGGAGGAATCTGTCAGGATAGAGGGGGAGACAGGGTGAGGAATTTGTCAGGATAGAGGAGGAGACAGGGTGAGGAATCCATCTGTAGAGAGGGGGAAGACAGGGTGAGGAATGGCAGGATAGAGGGGGAGGTAGGTTGAGGGATGTCAGGACGCAGTGGGAGACGCAGTGAGGAATTTGTCAGGATAGAGTCGGAGACAGGGTGAGGAATCTGTCAGTATACAGGGGGAGACAGAGTGAGGAATCTGTTAGCATAGAGGGGGAAACAGAGTGAGGAATCTGTTAGCATAGAGGGGGAAACAGAGTGAGGAATCTGTCAGGATAGAAGGAGAGACAGGGTGAGAAATTTGTCAGGATAGAGGGGGAGACAAGGTGAGGAATCTGTCAGGATTGAGGGGGAGACAGGGTGGGGAATCTGTCAGGATAGAGGGGGAGACATGGTGAGGAATCTGTCAGGATAGAGGGGGAGACAGGGTGAGGAATCTGTCAGGTTAGAGGGGGAGACAGGGTGAGGAATGTCAGTATAAATGGGGAGACAGTGTGACGAATGTCAGGATAGATGGGGAGACAGTGTGAGGAATGTCAGGATAGATGGGGAGACACGGTGAGGAATCGGTTAGGATAGAGGGGGAGACAAAGTGAGGAATGTCAGGATAGAGGGGGAGACAGCGTTAGGAATCAGTCAGGATAGAGGGTGAGACAGAGTGAGGAATATGTCTGGATAGAGGGCGACACAAGGTGAGGAATCTGTCCGGATTGAGGGGGAGACAGGGTTAGGAATCTGTCCGGATTGAGGGGGAGACAGGGCGAGGAATCTGTCAGGATAGAGGGGGAGACAGCGTGGGGAATGTCAGGACAGAGGGGGAGACAGTGTGAGGAAACTGTTAGGATAGAGGGGAGACAGGGTGGGCAATCTGTCCGGATTGAGGCGGAGACAGTGTAAGGAATCTCTCAGGATAGAGGGGAGACAGGGTGAGTGATGGCAGGATAGAGGGGGAGACAGGGTGAGGAATCTGTCAGGATAGAGGGGGAGACAGGGTGAGGAAGGTCAGGATAGAGGGGGAGACAGGGTGAGGAATCTGTCCGGATTGATGGGGAGACACGGCGTGGCATCTGTCAGGATACAGGGGGAGACAGGGTGAGGGATGTCAGGATACAGGGGGAGACAGAGTGAATAATCTGTTAGGATAAAGGGGGAGACAGAGTGAGTAAACTGTCAGGATAGAGGGGGAGACAGGGTGAGGAATCTGTGAGGATTGAGGGGGAGACAGGGTGAGGAATGTCAGGATAGAGGGGGAGACAGGGTGAGGAATCTGTCAGGCGAGAGGGGGAGACATGGTGAGGAATCTGTCCGCATAGAGGGGTAAGACATGGTGACGAATGTCAGGATATGTGGAGAGGTAGGGTGAGGTATCTGTCAGGATAGATGTGGAGACATGGGGAGGAATCTGTCTGCTTAGAGGGGGAGACAGGATTAGGAATGTCAGGATAGAGGGGGAGGCAGGGTGAGGAATCTGTTAGGATAGAGGCGGAGACAGGGTGAGGTATCTGTCAGGATAATGGGGGACACAGGGTGGGGAATGTCGGGATAGAGGGGGAGAATGGGTGGGGAATTTGTCCGGATTGAGGGGGAGACTGGGTGGGGATTCTGTCAGCATAGAGGGGAGACAGGGTGAGGTATCTGTCAGGACAGAGGTGGAGACAGGGTGAGGTATCTGTCAGGACAGAGGGAGAGACAGGCTGAGGAATCTCTCCGGATTTAGGGGGAGACAGGGTGAGGAATCTGTCAGGATAGAGGGGGAGACAGGGTGAGGTATCTGTCAGGATTGAGGGGGAGGCAGGGTGAGGAATCTGTCACGATTGAGGGGGAGGCAGGGTGAGGAATCTGTCAGGATAGACGCGGAGACACGGGGAGGAATGTGTCTGCATAGAGGGGGAGACAGGGTTAGGAATGACAGGATAGAGGTGGAGGCAGGGTGAGGAATCTCTCAGGATAGAGGTGGAGACAGGGTGAGGGATGTCAGGATACAGGAGGAGACAGAGTGAGAAATCTGTTAGCATAGAGGGGGAAACAGAGTGAGGAATCTGTCAGGATAGAGGGAGAGATAGGGTGAGAAATTTGTCAGGATAGAGGTGGAGACAGGGTGAGGAATTTGTCAGGATAGAGGGGGAGACAGGGGGAGGAATCTTTCTGTATATTTGGGGAGACTGGGTGAGGAATCCGTCAGGATAGAGTGGGAGAGAGGATGAGGAATCTGTCAGGACAGCGGGGGAGACTGGTTGGGGAACTTGTCAGTACAGAGGGGGAGACAGGATGAGGAAACTGTTAGGATAGAGGGGGAGACAGCGTGGGCAATCTGCCCGGATTGACGGGGAGACAGGGTGAGGAATCCATCTGTAGAGAGGGGGAAGATACGGTGAGGAATGGCAGGATAGAGGGGGAGGCAGGGTGAGGGATGTCAGGTTGCAGGGGGAGACGCAGTGAGGAATCTGTTAGGATAGAGGGGGAATGGTGAGGAATGACAGGATAGAAGAGGAGACAGGTTGAGGAACCTGTCAGGATAGAGGTTGCTACAGAGTGAGGAATCCGTCAGGATAGAGGGGGAGACAGGGTGAGGAATCTGTCTGGATAGAGGAGGAGACAGGGTGAGGAATCTGTCAGGATAGAGGAGGAGACAAGGTGAGGAATGTCAGGCTAGAGGGGGAGACAGGATGAGGAATGTCAGGATAGAGGGGGAGAATGGGTGAGGAATCTGTCAGGATAGACGCGGAGACACGGGGAGGAATCTGTCTGGATAGAGGGGAGACAGGGTGAGGAATTCGTCAGGATAGAGGGGGAGACAGGGTGAGGAATCCGTCTGGATAGAGGAGGAGACATGTTGAGGAATCCGTCGGATAGTGGAGGAGACAGGTTGAGGAATCCGTCTGGATAGAGGGGGAGACAGGGCGAGGAATCTGTCAGGATAGAGGGGTAGACAGGGTGAGGGATGTCAGGACAAATGGGGAGACAGAGTGAGTAATCTGTTAGGATAGAGGGGGAGACAGGGTGAGGAAACTGTCAGGATAGAGGGGCAGACTGGGTGGCGTATCTGTCTGCATAGAGGGGGAGACAGGGTGAGGAATCTGTCAGGATAAAGGGGGAGACAGGGTGAGGAATCTGTCAGGATAGAGGGGGAGACAGAGCGAGGAATCTGTCAGGATTGAGGGGGAGACAGGGTGAGGAATGTCAGGATTGAGGGGGAAACATGGTGAGCAATCTGTCAGGATAGACGCGGAGTCACAGGGAGGAATCTGTCTGGATAGAGGGCGAGACAGGGTGAGGAATTCGTCAGGATAGACGGGGAGACAGGGTGAGGAATCCGTCTGGATAGAGGCCGAGACAGGGTGAGGAATCCGTCTGGATAGAGGTGGAGACAGGGTGAGGAATGTCCGGATAGAGGGGGAAGCATTGTGAGGAATCTGTGAGGATAGAGGCGGAGACAGGGTGAGGGATGTCAGGATACAGGGGGAGACAGAGTAAGGAATCTGTTAGCGTAGAGGGGGAAGCAGAGTGAGGAATCTGTCAGGATAGAGGAGGAGACAGGTTGAGGAATTTGTCAGGATAGAGGGGGAGACAAGGTGAAGAATGTCAGGATAGAGGGGGAGACAGGATGAGGAATCTGTCAGGATAGAGGGGGAGACAGGGTGAGGAATCAGTCTGGATAGAGGGGGAGACTGGGTGGGGAATCTGTCAGGATAGAGGGGGAGACAGGGTGAAGAATCTGTCAGGATAGAGGGGGAGACAGGATGAGGAATGTCAGGATAGAGGGGGAGACTGGGTGGGGATTCTGTCAGGATAGAGGGGGAGACAGGGTGAGGAATCTGTCAGGATTGAGGGGGAGACAGATTGAGGAATGTCAGGATTGAGGGGGAAACAGGGTGAGGAATCTGTCAGGATAGACGCGGAGACACGGGGAGGAATCTGTCTGGATAGAGGGGGAGACAGGGTGAGGTATCTGTCAGGATAGAGGGGGAGACAGGGTGAGGAATCTGTCAGGATAGAGGATGAGACAGGGTGGGGAATGTCAGGATAGAGGGGGATACAAGGTGAGGAATGTCAGGATATGTGGGGGAGACAGGGTGAGGAATCTGTCAGGATAGAGGGGGAGACAGGGTGGGGAATGTCAGGACAGAGGGGGAGACAGGGTGAGGAAACTGTTAGGATAGAGGGGGAGACAGGGTGGGCAATCTGTCAGGATAGAGGGGGAGACAGGGTGGGGAATGTCTGGACAGAGGGGGAGACAGGGTGAGGAAACTGTTAGGATAGAGGGGGAGACAGGGTGGGCAATCTGTCCGGATAGAGGGGGAGGCAGGGTGAGGTATCTGTCAGTATAATGGGGGACACAGGGTGGGGAATGTCAGGATAGAGGGGGAGAATGGGTGGGGAATCTGTCCGGATTGAGTGGGAGACTGGGTGGGGATTCTGTCAGCATAGAGGGGAGACAGGGTGAGGTATCTGTCAGGACAGAGGGGGAGACAGGGTGAGGTATCTGTCAGGACAGAGGGAGAGACAGGCTGAGGAATCTCTCCGGATTGAGGGGGAGACAGGGTGAGGAATCTGTCAGGATTGAGGGGGAGACAGGGTGGGGAATCTGTCAGGATAGACGCGGAGACAGGGTGGGGAATCTGTCAGGTTAGAGGGATAAGACATGGTGACGAATGTCAGGATATGTGGGGAGGTAGGGTGAGGTATCTGTCAGGATTGAGGGGGAGGCAGGGTGAGGAATCTGTCACGATTGAGGGGGAGGCAGGGTGAGGAATCTGTCAGGATAGACGCGGAGACACGGGGAGGAATGTGTCTGCATAGAGGGGGAGACAGGGTTAGGAATGACAGGATAGAGGGGGAGGCAGGGTGAGGAATCTCTCAGGATAGAGGTGGAGACAGGGTGAGGGATGTCAGGATACAGGAGGAGACAGAGTGAGAAATCTGTTAGCATAGAGGGGGAAACAGAGTGAGGAATCTGTCAGGATAGAGGGAGAGATAAGGTGAGAAATTTGTCAGGATAGAGGGGGAGACAGGGTGAGGAATTTGTCAGGATAGAGGGGGAGACAGGTTGAGGAATTTGTCAGGATAGAGGGGGAGACAAGGTGAAGAATGTCAGGATAGAGGGGGCAACAGGGTGAGGATTTTGTCAGGATAGAGGGGGAGACAAGGTGAGGAATGTCAGGATAGAGGGGGAGACAACGTGAGGAATGTCAGGATAGAGGTGGAGACAGGATGAGGAATCTGTCAGGATAGAGGGGGAGACAGGGTGAGGAATCAGTCTGGATAGAGGGGGAGACTGGGTGGGGAATCTGTCAGGATAGAGGGGGAGACAGGGTGAAGAATCTGTCAGGATAGAGGGGGAGACAGGATGAGGAATGTCAGGATAGAGGGGGAGACTGGGTGGGGATTCTGTCAGGATAGAGGGGGAGACAGGGTGAGGAATCTGTCAGGATTGAGGGGGAGACAGATTGAGGAATGTCAGGATTGAGGGGGAAACAGGGTGAGGAATCTGTCAGGATAGACGCGGAGACACGGGGAGGAATCTGTCTGGATAGAGGGGGAGACAGGGTGAGGTATCTGTCAGGATAGAGGGGGAGACAGGGTGAGGAATCTGTCAGGATAGAGGATGAGACAGGGTGGGGAATGTCAGTATAGAGGGGGATACAAGGTGAGGAATGTCAGGATATGTGGGGGAGACAGGGTGAGGAATCTGTCAGGATAGAGGGGGAGACAGGGTGGGGAATGTCAGGACAGAGGGGGAGACAGGGTGAGGAAACTGTTAGGATAGAGGGGGAGACAGGGTGGGC
The DNA here is from genome assembly GCF_017639515.1 of Carcharodon carcharias. Lineage (NCBI taxonomy): Eukaryota > Metazoa > Chordata > Chondrichthyes > Lamniformes > Lamnidae > Carcharodon > Carcharodon carcharias. The sequence continues at coordinate 4,606,399 of NC_054492.1, read as the reverse complement.
AATCTGTCCGGATAGAGGGGGAGACAGGGTGAGGTATCTGTCAGTATAATGGGGGACACAGGGTGGGGAATGTCAGGATAGAGGGGGAGAATGGGTGGGGAATCTGTCCGGATTGAGTGGGAGACTGGGTGGGGATTCTGTCAGCATAGAGGGGAGACAGGGTGAGGTATCTGTCAGGACAGAGGGGGAGACAGGGTGAGGTATTTGTCAGGACAGAGGGAGAGACAGGCTGAGGAATCTCTCCGGATTGAGGGGGAGACAGGGTGAGGAATCTGTCAGGATAGAGGGGGAGACAGGGTGGGGAATCTGTCAGGATAGAGGGGGAGACAGGGTGGGGAATCTGTCAGGATAGAGGGATAAGACATGGTGACGAATGTCAGGATATGTGGGGAGGTAGGGTGAGGTATCTGTCAGGATTGAGGGGGAGGCAGGGTGAGGAATCTGTCACGATTGAGGGGGAGGCAGGGTGAGGAATCTGTCAGGATAGACGCGGAGACACGGGGAGGAATGTGTCTGCATAGAGGGGGAGACAGGGTTAGGAATGACAGGATAGAAGGGGAGGCAGGGTGAGGAATCTCTCAGGATAGAGGTGGAGACAGGGTGAGGGATGTCAGGATACAGGAGGAGACAGAGTGAGAAATCTGTTAGCATAGAGGGGGAAACAGAGTGAGGAATCTGTCAGGATAGAGGGAGAGATAGGGTGAGAAATTTGTCAGGATAGAGGGGGAGACAGGGTGAGGAATTTGTCAGGATAGACGGGGAGACAGGGGGAGGTATCTTTCTGTATATTTGGGGAGACTGGGTGAGGAATCCGTCAGGATAGAGTGGGAGAGAGGATGAGGAATCTGTCAGGACAGCGGGGGAGACTGGTTGGGGAATTTGTCAGTACAGAGGGGGAGACAGGATGAGGAAACTGTTAGGATAGAGGGGGAGACAGGGTGGGCAATCTGCACGGATTGACGGGGAGACAGGGTGAGGAATCCATCTGTAGAGAGGGGGAAGATACGGTGAGGAATGGCAGGATAGAGGGGGAGGCAGGGTGAGGGATGTCAGGATGCAGGGGGAGACGCAGTGAGGAATCTGTTAGGATAGAGGGGGAACCAGAGTGAGGAATCTGTCAGGAGGAGGGGGAGACAGGGTGAGGAATTTGTCAGGAAAGAGGGGGAGACATGGTGAGGAATGACAGGATAGAAGAAGAGACAGGGTGAGGAACCTGTCAGGATAGAGGTTGCTACAGAGTGAGGAATCCGTCAGGATAGAGGGGGAGACAGGGTGAGGAATCTGTCTGGATAGAGGAGGAGACAGGGTGAGGAATCTGTCAGGATAGAGGAGGAGACAGGGTGAGGAATCTGTCAGGATAGAGGAGGAGACAGGGTGAGGAATGTCAGGATTGAGGGGGAAACAGGGTGAGGAATCTGTCAGGATAGACGCGGAGACACAGGGAGGAATCTGTCTGGATAGAGGGCGAGACAGGGTGAGGAATTCGTCAGGATAGAGGGGGAGTCAGGCTGAGGAATTCGTCAGGATAGAGGAGGAGACAGGTTGAGGAATCCGTCTGAATAGAGGGGGAGACAGGGTGAGGAATCTGTCAGGACAGAGGGCGACATAGGGTGAGGAACCTGTCCGGATTGAGGGGGAGACAGGGCGAGGAATCTGTCAGGATAGATGGGGAGACAGGGTGAGGAATCTGTCAGGATACAGGGGGAAACAGGGTGAGGGATGTCAGGAGACAGGGGGAGACAGAGTGAGTAATCTGTTAGGATAGAGGGGGAGACAGAGTGAGTAAACTGTCAGGATAGAGGGGGAGACAGGGTGAGGAATCTGTGAGGATTGAGGGGGAGACAGGGTGAGGAATGTCAGGATAGAGGGGGAGACAGGGTGGGGAATCTGTCAGGCGAGAGGGGGAGACAAGGTGAGGAATCTGTCCGCATAGAGGGGTAAGACATGGTGACGAATGTCAGGAGATGTGGAGAGGTAGTGTGAGGTATCTGTCAGGATAGATGTGGAGACACGGGGAGGAATCTGTCTGCATAGAGGCGGAGACAGGGTTAGGAATGTCAGGATAGAGGGGGAGGCAGGGTGAGGGATGTCAGGATACAGGGGGAGACAGGGTGAGGAATCTGTTAGCATAGAGGGGGAAACAGAGTGAGGAATCTGTCAGGATAGAGGGAGAGACAGGGTGAGAAATTTGTCAGGATAGAGGGGGAGACAGGGTGAGGAATCTGTCAGGATAGAGGGGGAGACAGGGGGAGGAATCTTTCTGTATAGAGGGGTGACTGGGTGAGGAATCCGTCAGGATAGAGTGGGAGACAGGATGAGGAATCTGTCAGGACAGAGGGGGAGACTGGTTGGGGAATTTGTCAGGATAGAGGGGGAGACAGGGTGAGGAATCCATCTGTAGAGAGGGGGAAGACAGGGTGAGGAATGGCAGGATAGAGGGGGAGGCAGGGTGAGGGATGTCAGGATGCAGGGGGAGACGCAGTGAGGAATCTGTCAGGATAGAGTCGGAGACAGGGTGAGGAATCTGTCAGGATAGAGGAGGAGACAGGGTTAGGAATCAGTCCGGATTTAGGGGGAGACAGGGCGAGGGATGTCAGGACAGAGGGGGAGACAGGGTGAGGAATCTGTCAGGATAGATGGGGAGACAGGGTGAGGAATCTGTCAGGATACAGGGGGAGACAGGGTGAGGGATGTCAGGAAACAGGGGGAGACAGAGTGAGTAATCTGTTAGGATAGAGGGGGAGACAGAGTGAGTAAACTGTCAGGATAGAGGGGGAGACAGGGTGAGGAATCTGTGAGGATTGAGGGGGAGACAGGGTGAGGAATGTCAGGATAGAGGGGGAGACAGGGTGGGGAATCTGTCAGGCGAGAGGGGGAGACAAGGTGAGGTATCTGTCCGCATAGAGGGGTAAGACATGGTGACGAATGTCAGGATATGTGGAGAGGTAGGGTGAGGTATCTGTCAGGATAGATGTGGAGACACGGGGAGGAATCTGTCTGCATAGAGGGGGAGACAGGGTTAGGAATGTAGGATAGAGGGGGAGGCAGGGTGAGGAATCTGTTAGGATAGAGTCGGAGACAGGGTGAGGTATCTGTCAGGATAATGGGGGACACAGGGTGGGGAATGTCGGGATAGAGGGGGAGAATGGGTGGGGAATCTGTCCGGATTGAGGGGGAGACTGGGTGGGGATTCTGTCAGCATAGAGGGGAGACAGTGTGAGGTATCTGTCAGGACAGAGGGAGAGACAGGCTGAGGAATCTCTCCGGATTGAGGGGGAGACAGGGTGAGGAATCTGTCAGGATAGAGGGGAAGACAGGGTGGGGAATCTGTCAGGATAGAGGGGGAGACAGGGTGGGGAACCTGTCAGGATAGAGGGATAAGACATGGTGACGAATGTTAGGATATGTGGGGAGGTAGGGTGAGGTATCTGTCAGGATTGAAGGGGAGGCAGGGTGAGGAATCTGTCAGGATTGAGGGGGAGGCAGGGTGAGGAATCTGTCAGGATAGACGCGGAGACACGGGGAGGAATGTGTCTGCATAGAGGGGGAGACAGGGTTAGGAATGACAGGATAGAGGGGGAGGCAGGGTGAGGAATCTCTCAGGATAGAGGCGGAGACAGGGTGAGGGATGTCAGGATACAGGGGGAGACAGAGTGAGAAATCTGTTAGCATAGAGGGGGAAACAGAGTGAGGAATCTGTCAGGATAGAGGGAGAGATAGGGTGAGAAATTTGTCAGGATAGAGGGGGAGACAAGGTGAGGAATGTCAGGATAGAGGGGGAGACAGGATGAGGAATGTCAGGATAGAGGGGGAGACTGGGTGAGGAATCTGTCAGGATAGACGCGGAGACACGGGGAGGAATCTGTCTGGATAGAGGGGAGACAGGGTGAGGAATTCGTCAGGATAGAGGGGGAGACAGGGTGAGGAATCTGTCTGGATAGAGGAGGAGACAGGGTGAGGAATCTGTCAGGATAGAGGAGGCGACAAGGTGAGGAATGTCAGGATAGAGGGGGAGACAGGATGAGGAATGTCAGGATAGAGGGGGAGACTGGGTGAGGAATCTGTCAGGATAGACGCGGAGACACGGGGAGGAATCTGTCTGGATAGAGGGGAGACAGGGTGAGGAATTTGTCAGCAAAAAGGGGGAGACATGGTGAGGAATGACAGGATAGAAGAGGAGACAGGGTGAGGAATCTGTCAGGATAGAGGTTGCTACAGAGTGAGGAATCCGTCAGGATAGAGGGGGAGACAAGGTGAGGAATGTCAGGATAGAGGGGGAGACAGGATGAGGAATGTCCGGATAGAGGGGGAGACTGGGTGGGGAATCTGTCAGGATAGAGGGGGAGACGGTGAGGAATCTGTCAGGATTGAGGGGGAGACAGATTGAGGAATGTCAGGATTGAGGGGGAAACAGGGTGAGGAATCTGTCAGGATAGACGCGGAGACACGGGGAGGAATCTGTCTGGATAGAGGGGAGACAGGGTGAGGAATTCGTCAGGATAGAGGGGGAGACAGGGTGAGGAATCTGTCAGGATACAGGGGGAGACAGGGTGAGGGACGTCAGGATACAGGGGGAGACAGAGTGAGTAATCTGTTAGGATAGAGGGGGAGACAGGGTGAGGAAACTGTCAGGATAGAGGGGGAGACAGGGTGGGGAATCTGTCAGGATAGAGGGGCAGACTGGGTGGCGTATCTGTCAGCATAGAGGGGTAGACAGGGTGAGGTATCTGTCAGGATAGTGGGGGAGACAGGGTGAGGAATCTTTCTGTATAGAGGGGGAGACTGGGTGAGGAATCCGTCAGGATAGAGTGGGAGACAGGGTGAGGAATCCATCTGTAGAGAGGGGGAAGACAGGGTGAGGAATGGCAGGATAGAGGGTGAGGGATGTCAGGATGCAGGGGGAGATGCAGTGAGGAATCTGTTAGGATAGAGGGGGAGACAGGGTGACGAATGTCAGGATAGAGGGGGCGACAGGGTGAGGTATCTGTCAGGATAGAGGGGGAGACAGGGTGAGGAATCTGTCAGGATAGAGGAGACAGGGTGAGGAATCTGTCAGGATTGAGGTGGAGACAGATTGAGGAATGTCAGGATTGAGGGGGAAACAGGGTGAGGAATCTGTCAGGATACACGCGGAGACATGGGGAGGAATCTGTCTGGATAGAGGGGGAGACAGGCTGAGGAATTCGTCAGGATAGAGGGGGAGACAGGGTGAGGAATCTGTTAGCATAGAGGGGGAAACAGAGTGAGGAAGCTGTCAGGATAGAGGGAGAGACAGGGTGAGAAATTTGTCAGGATAGAGGGGGAGACAGGGTGAGGAATCTGTCAGGATAGAGGGGGAGACAGGGGGAGGAATCTTTCTGTATAGAGGGGGAGACTGGGCGAGGAATCCGTCAGGATAGAGTGGGAGACAGGATGAGGAATCTGTCAGGACAGAGGGGGAGAGAGGCTGAGGAATTCGTCAGGATAGAGGAGGAGACAGGGTGAGGAATCCATCTGGATAGAGGGGGAGACAGGGTGAGGAATCTGTCAGGACAGAGGGCAACATAGGGTGAGGAACCTGTCCGGATTGAGGGGGAGACAGGGCGAGGAATCTGCCAGGATAGAGGGGGAGACAGGGTGAGGGATGTCAGGATACAGGGGGAGACAGGATGAGGTATCTGTTATGATAGACGGGGAGACAGGGTGGGGAATGTAAGGATAGAGGGGGAGACAAGGTGGGGAATCTGTGAGGATAGAGGGGGAGACAGGGTGAGGTATATGTCAGGACAGAGGGGGAGACAGGGTGAGGAATCTGTGAGGATTGAGGGGGAGACAGGGTAAGGAATGTCAGGATAGAGGGGGAGACAGGGTGGGGTATCTGTCAGGCGAGAGGGGGAGACAAGGTGAGGAATATGTCCGCATAGAGGGGTAAGACATGGTGACGAATGTCAGGATATGTGGAGAGGTAGGGTGAGGTATCTGTCAGGATGGTCGTTGGAGACACGGGGAGGAATCTGTCTGCATAGAGGGAGAGACAGGGTTAGGAATGTCAGGATAGAGGGGGAGGCAGGGTGAGGAATCTGTTAGGATAGAGGCGGAGAGAGGGTGAGAAATTTGTCAGGATAGAGGCGGAGACAGGGTGAGGGATGTCAGGATACAGGGGGAGACAGTGTGAGGAATCTGTTAGCATAGAGGGGGAAACAGAGTGAGGAATCTATCAGGATAGAGGGAGAGACAGGGTGAGAAATTCATCAGGATAGAGGGGGAGACAGGGTGAGGAATCTGTCAGGATAGAGGGGAAGACAGGGGGAGGAATCTTTCTGTATAGAGGGGGAGACTGGGTGAGGAATCCGTCAGGATAGAGTGGGAGACAGGATGAGGAATCTGTCAGGACAGAGGGGGAGACTGGTTGGGGAATTTGTCAGGATAGAGGGGGAGACAGGATGAGGAAACTGTCAGGATAGAGGGGGAGACAGGGTGAGGAATCTGTGAGGATTGAGGGGGAGGCACGGTAAGGAATGTCAGGATAGAGGGGGAGACAGGGTGGGGTATCTGTCAGGCGAGAGGGGGAGACAAGGTGAGGAATCTGTCCGCATAGAGGGGAAGACAAGGTGAGGAATCTGTCAGGATTGAGGGGGAGACACGGGGAGGAATCTGTCAGGATAGAGGGGGAGACAGGGTGAGGTATCTGTCAGGATAGAGGAGGAGACAGGGTGAGGAATCTGTCAGGATAGAGGAGGAGACAGGGTGAGGAATGTCAGGATTGAGGGGGAAACAGGGTGAGGAATGGCAGGATAGAGGGGGAGGCAGGGTGAGGGATGTCAGGATGCAGGGGGAGACGCAGTGAGGAATCTGTCAGGATAGAGTCGGAGACAGGGTGAGGAATCTGTCAGGATAGAGGGAGAGACAGGGTGAAAAATTTGTCAGGATAGAGGGGGAGACAAGGTGAGGAATCTGTCAGGATTGAGGGGGAGACAGGGTGGGGAATCTGTCAGGATAGAGGGGGAGACAGGGTGAGGTATCTGTCAGGATAGAGGGGGAGACAGGGTGAGGAATCTGTCAGGATAGAGGAGGAGACAGGGTGAGGAATTTGTCAGCAAAAAGGGGGAGACATGGTGAGGAATGACAGGATAGAAGAGGAGACAGGGTGAGGAATCTGTCAGGATAGAGGTTGCTACAGAGTGAGGAATCCGTCAGGATAGTGGGGGAGACAAGGTGAGGAATGTCAGGATAGAGGGGGAGACAGGATGAGGAATGTCCGGATAGAGGGGGAGACTGGGTGGGGAATCTGTCAGGATAGAGGGGGAGACGGTGAGGAATCTGTCAGGATTGAGGGGGAGACAGATTGAGGAATGTCAGGATTGAGGGGGAAACAGGGTGAGGAATCTGTCAGGATAGACGCGGAGACACGGGGAGGAATCTGTCTGGATAGAGGGGAGACAGGGTGAGGAATTCGTCAGGATAGAGGGGGAGACAGGGTGAGGAATCTGTCAGGATACAGGGGGAGACAGGGTGAGGGACGTCAGGATACAGGGGGAGACAGAGTGAGTAATCTGTTAGGATAGAGGGGGAGACAGGGTGAGGAAACTGTCAGGATAGAGGGGGAGACAGGGTGGGGAATCTGTCAGGATAGAGGGGCAGACTGGGTGGCGTATCTGTCAGCATAGAGGGGTAGACAGGGTGAGGTATCTGTCAGGATAGTGGGGGAGACAGGGTGAGGAATCTTTCTGTATAGAGGGGGAGACTGGGTGAGGAATCCGTCAGGATAGAGTGGGAGACAGGGTGAGGAATCCATCTGTAGAGAGGGGGAAGACAGGGTGAGGAATCTGTTAGCATAGAGGGGGAAACAGAGTGAGGAAGCTGTCAGGATAGAGGGAGAGACAGGGTGAGAAATTTGTCAGGATAGAGGGGGAGACAGGGTGAGGAATCTGTCAGGATAGAGGGGGAGACAGGGGGAGGAATCTTTCTGTATAGAGGGGGAGACTGGGCGAGGAATCCGTCAGGATAGAGTGGGAGACAGGATGAGGAATCCATCTGGATAGAGGGGGAGACAGGGTGAGGAATCTGTCAGGACAGAGGGCAACATAGGGTGAGGAACCTGTCCGGATTGAGGGGGAGACAGGGCGAGGAATCTGCCAGGATAGAGGGGGAGACAGGGTGAGGGATGTCAGGATACAGGGGGAGACAGGATGAGGTATCTGTTATGATAGACGGGGAGACAGGGTGGGGAATGTAAGGATAGAGGGGGAGACAAGGTGGGGAATCTGTGAGGATAGAGGGGGAGACAGGGTGAGGTATATGTCAGGACAGAGGGGGAGACAGGGTGAGGAATCTGTGAGGATTGAGGGGGAGACAGGGTAAGGAATGTCAGGATAGAGGGGGAGACAGGGTGGGGTATCTGTCAGGCGAGAGGGGGAGACAAGGTGAGGAATATGTCCGCATAGAGGGGTAAGACATGGTGACGAATGTCAGGATATGTGGAGAGGTAGGGTGAGGTATCTGTCAGGATGGTCGTTGGAGACACGGGGAGGAATCTGTCTGCATAGAGGGAGAGACAGGGTTAGGAATGTCAGGATAGAGGGGGAGGCAGGGTGAGGAATCTGTTAGGATAGAGGCGGAGAGAGGGTGAGAAATTTGTCAGGATAGAGGCGGAGACAGGGTGAGGGATGTCAGGATACAGGGGGAGACAGTGTGAGGAATCTGTTAGCATAGAGGGGGAAACAGAGTGAGGAATCTATCAGGATAGAGGGAGAGACAGGGTGAGAAATTCATCAGGATAGAGGGGGAGACAGGGTGAGGAATCTGTCAGGATAGAGGGGAAGACAGGGGGAGGAATCTTTCTGTATAGAGGGGGAGACTGGGTGAGGAATCCGTCAGGATAGAGTGGGAGACAGGATGAGGAATCTGTCAGGACAGAGGGGGAGACTGGTTGGGGAATTTGTCAGGATAGAGGGGGAGACAGGATGAGGAAACTGTCAGGATAGAGGGGGAGACAGGGTGAGGAATCTGTGAGGATTGAGGGGGAGGCACGGTAAGGAATGTCAGGATAGAGGGGGAGACAGGGTGGGGTATCTGTCAGGCGAGAGGGGGAGACAAGGTGAGGAATCTGTCCGCATAGAGGGGTAAGACATGGTGACGACTGTCAGGATATGTGGAGAGGTAGGGTGAGGTATCTGTCAGGATAGACGTGGAGACACGGGGAGGAATCTGTCTGCATAGAGGGGGAGACAGGGTTAGGAATGTCAGGATAGAGGGGGAGGCAGGGTGAGGAATCTGTTAGGATAGAGGCGGAGAGAGGGTGAGAAATTTGTCAGGATAGAGGTGGAGACAGCGTGAGGGATGTCAGGATACAGCGGGAGACAGCGTGAGGGATGTCAGGATACAGCGGGAGACAGGGTGAGGAATCTGTCAGGATAGAGGGAGAGACAGGGTGAGAAATTCGTCAGGATAGAGGGGGAGAAAGGGCGAGGAATCTGTCAGGATAGAGGGGAAGACAAGGTGAGGAATCTGTCAGGATTGAGGGGGAGACACGGGGAGGAATCTGTCAGGATAGAGGGGGAGACAGGGTGAGGTATCTGTCAGGATAGAGGAGGAGACAGGGTGAGGAATCTGTCAGGATAGAGGAGGAGACAGGGTGAGGAATGTCAGGATTGAGGGGGAAACAGGGTGAGGAATGGCAGGATAGAGGGGGAGGCAGGGTGAGGGATGTCAGGATGCAGGGGGAGACGCAGTGAGGAATCTGTCAGGATAGAGTCGGAGACAGGGTGAGGAATCTGTCAGGATAGAGGGAGAGACAGGGTGAAAAATTTGTCAGGATAGAGGGGGAGACAAGGTGAGGAATCTGTCAGGATTGAGGGGGAGACAGGGTGGGGAATCTGTCAGGATAGAGGGGGAGACAGGGTGAGGTATCTGTCAGGATAGAGGGGGAGACAGGGTGAGGAATCTGTCAGGATAGAGGAGGAGACAGGGTGAGGAATCTGTCAGGATAGAGGAGGAGACAGGGTGAGGAATGTCAGGATTGAGGGGGAAACAGGGTGAGGAATCTGTCAGGATAGACGCGGAGACACGGGGAGGAATCTGTCTGGATAGAGGGGGAGACTGGCTGAGGAATTCGTCAGGATAGAGGGGGAGTCAGGCTGAGGAATTCGTCAGGATAGAGGAGGAGACAGGGTGAGGAATCTGTGAGGATTGAGGGGGAGACAGGGTGAGGAATGTCAGGATAGAGGGGGAGACAGGGTGGGGAATCTGTCAGGCGAGAGGGGGAGACAAGGTGAGGAATCTGTCCGCATAGAGGGGTAAGACATGGTGACGAATGTCAGGAGATGTGGAGAGGTAGTGTGAGGTATCTGTCAGGATAGATGTGGAGACACGGGGAGGAATCTGTCTGCATAGAGGGGGAGACAGGGTTAGGAATGTCAGGATAGAGGGGGAGGCAGGGTGAGGAATCTGTTAGGATAAAGGCGGAGACAGGGCGAGAAATTTGTCAGGATAGAGGCGGAGACAGGGTGAGGGATGTCAGGATACAGGGGGAGACAGGGTGAGGAATCTGTTAGCATAGAGGGGGAAACAGAGTGAGGAATCTGTCAGGATAGAGGGAGAGACAGGGTGAGAAATTTGTCAGGATAGAGGGGGAGACAGGGTGAGGAATCTGTCAGGATAGAGGGGGAGACAGGGGGAGGAATCTTTCTGTATAGAGGGGTGACTGGGTGAGGAATCCGTCAGGATAGAGTGGGAGACAGGATGAGGAATCTGTCAGGACAGAGGGGGAGACTGGTTGGGGAATTTGTCAGGATAGAGGGGGAGACAGGGTGGGCAATCTGTCCGGATTGAGGGGGCGACAGGGTGAGGAATCCATCTGTAGAGAGGGGGAAGACAGGGTGAGGAATGGCAGGATAGAGGGGGAGGCAGGGTGAGGGATGTCAGGATGCAGGGGGAGACGCAGTGAGGAATCTGTCAGGATAGAGTCGGAGACAGGGTGAGGAATCTGTCAGGATACAGGGGGAGACAGTGTGAGGAATGTCAGGATAGATGGGGAGACACGGTGAGGAATCGGTTAGGATAGAGGGCGAGACAAAGTGAGGAATGTCAGGACAGAGGGGGAGACAGCGTTAGGAATCAGTCAGGATAGAGGCTGAGACAGAGTGATGAATATGTCTGGATAGAGGGCGACACAGGGTGAGGAATCTGTCCGGATTGAGGGGGAGACAGGGTTAGGAATCAGTCCGGATTTAGGGGGAGACAGGGCGAGGGATGTCAGGACAGAGGGGGAGACAGGGTGAGGAATCTGTCAGGATAGATGGGGAGACAGGGTGAGGAATCTGTCAGGATACAGGGGGAGACAGGGTAAGGGATGTCAGGAAACACGGGGAGACAGAGTGAGTAAACTGTCAGGATAGAGGGGGAGACAGGGTGAGGAATCTGTGAGGATTGAGGGGGAGACAGGGTGAGGAATGTCAGGATAGAGGGGGAGACAGGGTGGGGAATCTGTCAGGCGAGAGGGGGAGACAAGGTGAGGTATCTGTCCGCATAGAGGGGTAAGACATGGTGACGAATGTCAGGATATGTGGAGAGGTAGGGTGAGGTATCTGTCAGGATAGATGTGGAGACACGGGGAGGAATCTGTCTGCATAGAGGGGGAGACAGGGTTAGGAATGTAGGATAGAGGGGGAGGCAGGGTGAGGAATCTGTTAGGATAGAGTCGGAGACAGGGTGAGGTATCTGTCAGGATAATGGGGGACACAGGGTGGGGAATGTCGGGATAGAGGGGGAGAATGGGTGGGGAATCTGTCCGGATTGAGGGGGAGACTGGGCGGGGATTCTGTCAGCATAGAGGGGAGACAGTGTGAGGTATCTGTCAGGACAGAGGGAGAGACAGGCTGAGGAATCTCTCCGGATTGAGGGGGAGACAGGGTGAGGAATCTGTCAGGATAGAGGGGAAGACAGGGTGGGGAATCTGTCAGGATAGAGGGGGAGACAGGGTGGGGAACCTGTCAGGATAGAGGGATAAGACATGGTGACGAATGTTAGGATATGTGGGGAGGTAGGGTGAGGTATCTGTCAGGATTGAGGGTGAGGCAGGGTGAGGAATCTGTCAGGATTGAGGGGGAGGCAGGGTGAGGAATCTGTCAGGATAGACGCGGAGACACGGGGAGGAATGTGTCTGCATAGAGGGGGAGACAGGGTTAGGAATGACAGGATAGAGGGGGAGGCAGGGTGAGGAATCTCTCAGGATAGAGGCGGAGACAGGGTGAGGGATGTCAGGATACAGGGGGAGACAGAGTGAGAAATCTGTTAGCATAGAGGGGGAAACAGAGTGAGGAATCTGTCAGGATAGAGGGAGAGATAGGGTGAGAAATTTGTCAGGATAGAGGGTGAGACAAGGTGAGGAATGTCAGGATAGAGGGGGAGACAGGATGAGGAATGTCAGGATAGAGGGGGAGACTGGGTGAGGAATCTGTCAGGATAGACGCGGAGACACGGGGAGGAATCTGTCTGGATAGAGGGGAGACAGGGTGAGGAATTTGTCAGCAAAAAGGGGGAGACATGGTGAGGAATGACAGGATAGAAGAGGAGACAGGGTGAGGAATCTGTCAGGATAGAGGTTGCTACAGAGTGAGGAATCCGTCAGGATAGAGGGGGAGACAAGGTGAGGAATGTCAGGATAGAGGGGGAGACAGGATGAGGAATGTCCGGATAGAGGGGGAGACTGGGTGGGGAATCTGTCAGGATAGAGGGGGAGACGGTGAGGAATCTGTCAGGATTGAGGGGGAGACAGATTGAGGAATGTCAGGATTGAGGGGGAAACAGGGTGAGGAATCTGTCAGGATAGACGCGGAGACACGGGGAGGAATCTGTCTGGATAGAGGGGAGACAGGGTGAGGAATTCGTCAGGATAGAGGGGGAGACAGGGTGAGGAATCTGTCAGGATACAGGGGGAGACAGGGTGAGGGACGTCAGGATACAGGGGGAGACAGAGTGAGTAATCTGTTAGGATAGAGGGGGAGACAGGGTGAGGAAACTGTCAGGATAGAGGGGGAGACAGGGTGGGGAATCTGTCAGGATAGAGGGGCAGACTGGGTGGCGTATCTGTCAGCATAGAGGGGTAGACAGGGTGAGGTATCTGTCAGGATAGTGGGGGTGACAGGGTGAGGAATCTTTCTGTATAGAGGGGGAGACTGGGTGAGGAATCCGTCAGGGTAGAGTGGGAGAAAGGGTGAGGAATCCATCTGTAGAGAGGGGGAAGACAGGGTGAGGAATGGCAGGCTAGAGGGTGAGGGATGTCAGGATGCAGGGGGAGATGCAGTGAGGAATCTGTTAGGATAGAGGGGGAGACAGGGTGACGAATGTCAGGATAGAGGGGGCGACAGGGTGAGGTATCTGTCAGGATAGAGGGGGAGACAGGGTGAGGAATCTGTCAGGATAGAGGAGACAGGGTGAGGTATCTGTCAGGATTGAGGTGGTGACAGATTGAGGAATGTCAGGATTCAGGGGGAAACAGGGTGAGGAATCTGTCAGGATACATGCGGAGACATGGGGAGGAATCTGTCTGGATAGAGGGGGAGACAGGCTGAGGAATTCGTCAGGATAGAGGGGGAGACAGGGTGAGGAATCTGTCAGGACAGAGGGCAACATAGGGTGAGGAACCTGTCCGGATTGAGGGGGAGACAGGGCGAGGAATCTGCCAGGATAGAGGGGGAGACAGGGTGAGGGATGTCAGGATACAGGGGGAGACAGGATGAGGTATCTGTTATGATAGACGGGGAGACAGGGTGGGGAATGTAAGGATAGAGGGGGAGACAAGGTGGGGAATCTGTGAGGATAGAGGGGGAGACAGGGTGAGGTATATGTCAGGACAGAGGGGGAGACAGGGTGGGGTATCTGTCAGGCGAGAGGGGGAGACAAGGTGAGGAATATGTCCGCATAGAGGGGTAAGACATGGTGACGAATGTCAGGATATGTGGAGAGGTAGGGTGAGGTATCTGTCAGGATGGTCGTTGGAGACACGGGGAGGAATCTGTCTGCATAGAGGGAGAGACAGGGTTAGGAATGTCAGGATAGAGGGGGAGACAGGGTGAGGAATCTGTTAGCATAGAGGGGGAAACAGAGTGAGGAATCTATCAGGATAGAGGGAGAGACAGGGTGAGAAATTCATCAGGATAGAGGGGGAGACAGGGTGAGGAATCTGTCAGGATAGAGGGGAAGACAGGGGGAGGAATCTTTCTGTATAGAGGGGGAGACTGGGTGAGGAATCCGTCAGGATAGAGTGGGAGACAGGATGAGGAATCTGTCAGGACAGAGGGGGAGACTGGTTGGGGAATTTGTCAGGATAGAGGGGGAGACAGGATGAGGAAACTGTCAGGATAGAGGGGGAGACAGGGTGAGGATTCTGTGAGGATTGAGGGGGAGGCACGGTAAGGAATGTCAGGATAGAGGGGGAGACAGGGTGGGGTATCTGTCAGGCGAGAGGGGGAGACAAGGTGAGGAATCTGTCCGCATAGAGGGGTAAGACATGGTGACGACTGTCAGGATATTTGGAGAGGTGGGTGAGGTATCTGTCAGGATAGACGTGGAGACACGGGGAGGAATCTGTCTGCATAGAGGGGGAGACAGGGTTAGGAATGTCAGGATTGAGGGGGAAACAGGGTGAGGAATGGCAGGATAGAGGGGGAGGCAGGGTGAGGGATGTCAGGATGCAGGGGGAGACACAGTGAGGAATCTGTCAGGATAGAGTCGGAGACAGGGTGAGGAATCTGTCAGGATAGAGGGAGAGACAGGGTGAGAAATTTGTCAGGATAGAGGGGGAGACAAGGTGAGGAATCTGTCAGGATTGAGGGGGAGACAGGGTGGGGAATCTGTCAGGATAGAGGGGGAGACAGGGTGAGGTATCTGTCAGGATAGAGGGGGAGACAGGGTGAGGAATCTGTCAGGATAGAGGAGGAGACAGGGTGAGGAATCTGTCAGGATAGAGGAGGAGACAGGGTGAGGAATGTCAGGATTGAGGGGGAAACAGGGTGAGGAATCTGTCAGGATAGACGCGGAGACACAGGGAGGAATCTGTCTGGATAGAGGGCGAGACAGGGTGAGGAATTCGTCAGGATAGGCGGGGAGACAGGGTGAGGAATCCGTCTGGATAGAGGGGGAGACAGGGTGAGGAATGTCCGGATAGAGGGGGAAGCATTGTGAGGAATCTGTCAGGATAGAGGAGGAGACAGGGTGAGGAATTTCTCAGGATAGAGGGGGAGACAAGGTGAGGAATGTCAGTATAGAGGGGGCGACAGGGTGAGGAATCCGTCTGTAGAGAGGGGGAAGACAGGGTTAGGAATGTCAGGATTGAGGGGGAAACAGGGTGAGGAATGTGTCAGGATAGACGCGGAGACACAGGGAGGAATCTGTCTGCATAGAGGGCGAGACAGGGTGAGGAATTCGTCAGGATAGGCGGGGAGACAGGGTGAGGAATCCGTCTGGATAGAGGCGGAGACAGGGTGAGGAATCCGTCTGGATAGAGGCGGAGACAGGGTGAGGAATGTCCGGATAGAGGGGGAAGCATTGTGAGGAATCTGTCAGGATAGAGGAGGAGACAGGGTGAGGAATTTGTCAGGATAGAGGGGGAGACAAGGTGAGGAATGTCAGGATAGAGGGGGAGACAGGATGAGGAATCTGTCAGGATAGAGGGGGAGACAAGGTGAGGAATGTCAGGAGAGAGGGGGAGACAAGGTGAGGAATGTCAGGATAGAGGGGGAGACAGGATGAGGAATCTGTCAGGATAGAGGGGGAGACAGGGTGAGGAATCAGTCTGGATAGAGGGGGAGACAGGGTGAGGAATCTGTCAGGATAGATGGGGAGACAGGGTGAAGAATCTGTCAGGAATGAGGGGGAGACAGATTGAGGAATGTCAGGATTGAGGGGGAAACAGGGTGAGGAATCTGTCAGGATAGACGCGGAGACACGGGGAGGAATCTGTGAGGATAGAGGGGGAGACAGGGTGAGGTATATGTCAGGACAGAGGGGGAGACAGGGTGGGGATTCTGTCAGGCGAGAGGGGGAGACAAGGTGAGGAATCTGTCCGCATAGAGGGGTAAGACATGGTGACGAATGTCAGGATATGTGGAGAGGTAGGGTGAGGTATCTGTCAGGATAGATGTGGAGACACGGGGAGGAATCTGTCCGCATAGAGGGGGAGACAGGGTTAGGAATGTAGGATAGAGGGGGAGGCAGGGTGAGGAATCTGTTAGGATAGAGTCGGAGACAGGGTGAGGTATCTGTCAGGATAATGGGGGACACAGGGTGGGGAATGTCGGGATAGAGGGGGAGAATGGGTGGGGAATCTGTCCGGATTGAGGGGGAGACTGGGTGGGGATTCTGTCAGCATAGAGGGGAGACAGTGTGAGGTATCTGTCAGGACAGAGGGAGAGACAGGCTGAGGAATCTCTCCGGATTGAGGGGGAGACAGGGTGAGGAATCTGTCAGGATAGAGGGGAAGACAGGGTGGGGAATCTGTCAGGATAGAGGGGGAGACAGGGTGGGGAACCTGTCAGGATAGAGGGATAAGACATGGTGACGAATGTTAGGATATGTGGGGAGGTAGGGTGAGGTATCTGTCAGGATTGAAGGGGAGGCAGGGTGAGGAATCTGTCAGGATTGAGGGGGAGGCAGGGTGAGGAATCTGTCAGGATAGACGCGGAGACACGGGGAGGAATGTGTCTGCATAGAGGGGGAGACAGGGTTAGGAATGACAGGATAGAGGGGGAGGCAGGGTGAGGAATCTCTCAGGATAGAGGCGGAGACAGGGTGAGGGATGTCAGGATACAGGGGGAGACAGAGTGAGAAATCTGTTAGCATAGAGGGGGAAACAGAGTGAGGAATCTGTCAGGATAGAGGGAGAGATAGGGTGAGAAATTTGTCAGGATAGAGGGGGAGACAAGGTGAGGAATGTCAGGATAGAGGGGGAGACAGGATGAGGAATGTCAGGATAGAGGGGGAGACTGGGTGAGGAATCTGTCAGGATAGACGCGGAGACACGGGGAGGAATCTGTCTGGATAGAGGGGAGACAGGGTGAGGAATTCGTCAGGATAGAGGGGGAGACAGGGTGAGGAATCTGTCTGGATAGAGGAGGAGACAGGGTGAGGAATCTGTCAGGATAGAGGAGGCGACAAGGTGAGGAATGTCAGGATAGAGGGGGAGACAGGATGAGGAATGTCAGGATAGAGGGGGAGACTGGGTGAGGAATCTGTCAGGATAGACGCGGAGACACGGGGAGGAATCTGTCTGGATAGAGGGGAGACAGGGTGAGGAATTTGTCAGCAAAAAGGGGGAGACATGGTGAGGAATGACAGGATAGAAGAGGAGACAGGGTGAGGAATCTGTCAGGATAGAGGTTGCTACAGAGTGAGGAATCCGTCAGGATAGAGGGGGAGACAAGGTGAGGAATGTCAGGATAGAGGGGGAGACAGGATGAGGAATGTCCGGATAGAGGGGGAGACTGGGTGGGGAATCTGTCAGGATAGAGGGGGAGACGGTGAGGAATCTGTCAGGATTGAGGGGGAGACAGATTGAGGAATGTCAGGATTGAGGGGGAAACAGGGTGAGGAATCTGTCAGGATAGACGCGGAGACACGGGGAGGAATCTGTCTGGATAGAGGGGAGACAGGGTGAGGAATTCGTCAGGATAGAGGGGGAGACAGGGTGAGGAATCTGTCAGGATACAGGGGGAGACAGGGTGAGGGACGTCAGGATACAGGGGGAGACAGAGTGAGTAATCTGTTAGGATAGAGGGGGAGACAGGGTGAGGAAACTGTCAGGATAGAGGGGGAGACAGGGTGGGGAATCTGTCAGGATAGAGGGGCAGACTGGGTGGCGTATCTGTCAGCATAGAGGGGTAGACAGGGTGAGGTATCTGTCAGGATAGTGGGGGAGACAGGGTGAGGAATCTTTCTGTATAGAGGGGGAGACTGGGTGAGGAATCCGTCAGGATAGAGTGGGAGACAGGGTGAGGAATCCATCTGTAGAGAGGGGGAAGACAGGGTGAGGAATGGCAGGATAGAGGGTGAGGGATGTCAGGATGCAGGGGGAGATGCAGTGAGGAATCTGTTAGGATAGAGGGGGAGACAGGGTGACGAATGTCAGGATAGAGGGGGCGACAGGGTGAGGTATCTGTCAGGATAGAGGGGGAGACAGGGTGAGGAATCTGTCAGGATAGAGGAGACAGGGTGAGGAATCTGTCAGGATTGAGGTGGAGACAGATTGAGGAATGTCAGGATTGAGGGGGAAACAGGGTGAGGAATCTGTCAGGATACACGCGGAGACATGGGGAGGAATCTGTCTGGATAGAGGGGGAGACAGGCTGAGGAATTCGTCAGGATAGAGGGGGAGACAGGGTGAGGAATCTGTTAGCATAGAGGGGGAAACAGAGTGAGGAAGCTGTCAGGATAGAGGGAGAGACAGGGTGAGAAATTTGTCAGGATAGAGGGGGAGACAGGGTGAGGAATCTGTCAGGATAGAGGGGGAGACAGGGGGAGGAATCTTTCTGTATAGAGGGGGAGACTGGGCGAGGAATCCGTCAGGATAGAGTGGGAGACAGGATGAGGAATCTGTCAGGACAGAGGGGGAGAGAGGCTGAGGAATTCGTCAGGATAGAGGAGGAGACAGGGTGAGGAATCCATCTGGATAGAGGGGGAGACAGGGTGAGGAATCTGTCAGGACAGAGGGCAACATAGGGTGAGGAACCTGTCCGGATTGAGGGGGAGACAGGGCGAGGAATCTGCCAGGATAGAGGGGGAGACAGGGTGAGGGATGTCAGGATACAGGGGGAGACAGGATGAGGTATCTGTTATGATAGACGGGGAGACAGGGTGGGGAATGTAAGGATAGAGGGGGAGACAAGGTGGGGAATCTGTGAGGATAGAGGGGGAGACAGGGTGAGGTATATGTCAGGACAGAGGGGGAGACAGGGTGAGGAATCTGTGAGGATTGAGGGGGAGACAGGGTAAGGAATGTCAGGATAGAGGGGGAGACAGGGTGGGGTATCTGTCAGGCGAGAGGGGGAGACAAGGTGAGGAATATGTCCGCATAGAGGGGTAAGACATGGTGACGAATGTCAGGATATGTGGAGAGGTAGGGTGAGGTATCTGTCAGGATGGTCGTTGGAGACACGGGGAGGAATCTGTCTGCATAGAGGGAGAGACAGGGTTAGGAATGTCAGGATAGAGGGGGAGGCAGGGTGAGGAATCTGTTAGGATAGAGGCGGAGAGAGGGTGAGAAATTTGTCAGGATAGAGGCGGAGACAGGGTGAGGGATGTCAGGATACAGGGGGAGACAGTGTGAGGAATCTGTTAGCATAGAGGGGGAAACAGAGTGAGGAATCTATCAGGATAGAGGGAGAGACAGGGTGAGAAATTCATCAGGATAGAGGGGGAGACAGGGTGAGGAATCTGTCAGGATAGAGGGGAAGACAGGGGGAGGAATCTTTCTGTATAGAGGGGGAGACTGGGTGAGGAATCCGTCAGGATAGAGTGGGAGACAGGATGAGGAATCTGTCAGGACAGAGGGGGAGACTGGTTGGGGAATTTGTCAGGATAGAGGGGGAGACAGGATGAGGAAACTGTCAGGATAGAGGGGGAGACAGGGTGAGGAATCTGTGAGGATTGAGGGGGAGGCACGGTAAGGAATGTCAGGATAGAGGGGGAGACAGGGTGGGGTATCTGTCAGGCGAGAGGGGGAGACAAGGTGAGGAATCTGTCCGCATAGAGGGGAAGACAAGGTGAGGAATCTGTCAGGATTGAGGGGGAGACACGGGGAGGAATCTGTCAGGATAGAGGGGGAGACAGGGTGAGGTATCTGTCAGGATAGAGGAGGAGACAGGGTGAGGAATCTGTCAGGATAGAGGAGGAGACAGGGTGAGGAATGTCAGGATTGAGGGGGAAACAGGGTGAGGAATGGCAGGATAGAGGGGGAGGCAGGGTGAGGGATGTCAGGATGCAGGGGGAGACGCAGTGAGGAATCTGTCAGGATAGAGTCGGAGACAGGGTGAGGAATCTGTCAGGATAGAGGGAGAGACAGGGTGAAAAATTTGTCAGGATAGAGGGGGAGACAAGGTGAGGAATCTGTCAGGATTGAGGGGGAGACAGGGTGGGGAATCTGTCAGGATAGAGGGGGAGACAGGGTGAGGTATCTGTCAGGATAGAGGGGGAGACAGGGTGAGGAATCTGTCAGGATAGAGGAGGAGACAGGGTGAGGAATTTGTCAGCAAAAAGGGGGAGACATGGTGAGGAATGACAGGATAGAAGAGGAGACAGGGTGAGGAATCTGTCAGGATAGAGGTTGCTACAGAGTGAGGAATCCGTCAGGATAGTGGGGGAGACAAGGTGAGGAATGTCAGGATAGAGGGGGAGACAGGATGAGGAATGTCCGGATAGAGGGGGAGACTGGGTGGGGAATCTGTCAGGATAGAGGGGGAGACGGTGAGGAATCTGTCAGGATTGAGGGGGAGACAGATTGAGGAATGTCAGGATTGAGGGGGAAACAGGGTGAGGAATCTGTCAGGATAGACGCGGAGACACGGGGAGGAATCTGTCTGGATAGAGGGGAGACAGGGTGAGGAATTCGTCAGGATAGAGGGGGAGACAGGGTGAGGAATCTGTCAGGATACAGGGGGAGACAGGGTGAGGGACGTCAGGATACAGGGGGAGACAGAGTGAGTAATCTGTTAGGATAGAGGGGGAGACAGGGTGAGGAAACTGTCAGGATAGAGGGGGAGACAGGGTGGGGAATCTGTCAGGATAGAGGGGCAGACTGGGTGGCGTATCTGTCAGCATAGAGGGGTAGACAGGGTGAGGTATCTGTCAGGATAGTGGGGGAGACAGGGTGAGGAATCTTTCTGTATAGAGGGGGAGACTGGGTGAGGAATCCGTCAGGATAGAGTGGGAGACAGGGTGAGGAATCCATCTGTAGAGAGGGGGAAGACAGGGTGAGGAATCTGTTAGCATAGAGGGGGAAACAGAGTGAGGAAGCTGTCAGGATAGAGGGAGAGACAGGGTGAGAAATTTGTCAGGATAGAGGGGGAGACAGGGTGAGGAATCTGTCAGGATAGAGGGGGAGACAGGGGGAGGAATCTTTCTGTATAGAGGGGGAGACTGGGCGAGGAATCCGTCAGGATAGAGTGGGAGACAGGATGAGGAATCCATCTGGATAGAGGGGGAGACAGGGTGAGGAATCTGTCAGGACAGAGGGCAACATAGGGTGAGGAACCTGTCCGGATTGAGGGGGAGACAGGGCGAGGAATCTGCCAGGATAGAGGGGGAGACAGGGTGAGGGATGTCAGGATACAGGGGGAGACAGGATGAGGTATCTGTTATGATAGACGGGGAGACAGGGTGGGGAATGTAAGGATAGAGGGGGAGACAAGGTGGGGAATCTGTGAGGATAGAGGGGGAGACAGGGTGAGGTATATGTCAGGACAGAGGGGGAGACAGGGTGAGGAATCTGTGAGGATTGAGGGGGAGACAGGGTAAGGAATGTCAGGATAGAGGGGGAGACAGGGTGGGGTATCTGTCAGGCGAGAGGGGGAGACAAGGTGAGGAATATGTCCGCATAGAGGGGTAAGACATGGTGACGAATGTCAGGATATGTGGAGAGGTAGGGTGAGGTATCTGTCAGGATGGTCGTTGGAGACACGGGGAGGAATCTGTCTGCATAGAGGGAGAGACAGGGTTAGGAATGTCAGGATAGAGGGGGAGGCAGGGTGAGGAATCTGTTAGGATAGAGGCGGAGAGAGGGTGAGAAATTTGTCAGGATAGAGGCGGAGACAGGGTGAGGGATGTCAGGATACAGGGGGAGACAGTGTGAGGAATCTGTTAGCATAGAGGGGGAAACAGAGTGAGGAATCTATCAGGATAGAGGGAGAGACAGGGTGAGAAATTCATCAGGATAGAGGGGGAGACAGGGTGAGGAATCTGTCAGGATAGAGGGGAAGACAGGGGGAGGAATCTTTCTGTATAGAGGGGGAGACTGGGTGAGGAATCCGTCAGGATAGAGTGGGAGACAGGATGAGGAATCTGTCAGGACAGAGGGGGAGACTGGTTGGGGAATTTGTCAGGATAGAGGGGGAGACAGGATGAGGAAACTGTCAGGATAGAGGGGGAGACAGGGTGAGGAATCTGTGAGGATTGAGGGGGAGGCACGGTAAGGAATGTCAGGATAGAGGGGGAGACAGGGTGGGGTATCTGTCAGGCGAGAGGGGGAGACAAGGTGAGGAATCTGTCCGCATAGAGGGGTAAGACATGGTGACGACTGTCAGGATATGTGGAGAGGTAGGGTGAGGTATCTGTCAGGATAGACGTGGAGACACGGGGAGGAATCTGTCTGCATAGAGGGGGAGACAGGGTTAGGAATGTCAGGATAGAGGGGGAGGCAGGGTGAGGAATCTGTTAGGATAGAGGCGGAGAGAGGGTGAGAAATTTGTCAGGATAGAGGTGGAGACAGCGTGAGGGATGTCAGGAT
This sequence comes from Carcharodon carcharias, assembly GCF_017639515.1. Classification (NCBI taxonomy): domain Eukaryota; kingdom Metazoa; phylum Chordata; class Chondrichthyes; order Lamniformes; family Lamnidae; genus Carcharodon; species Carcharodon carcharias. Next base: position 4,583,925 of record NC_054492.1, on the reverse strand, counting down.
ACAGCGGGAGACAGCGTGAGGGATGTCAGGATACAGCGGGAGACAGGGTGAGGAATCTGTCAGGATAGAGGGAGAGACAGGGTGAGAAATTCGTCAGGATAGAGGGGGAGAAAGGGCGAGGAATCTGTCAGGATAGAGGGGAAGACAAGGTGAGGAATCTGTCAGGATTGAGGGGGAGACACGGGGAGGAATCTGTCAGGATAGAGGGGGAGACAGGGTGAGGTATCTGTCAGGATAGAGGAGGAGACAGGGTGAGGAATCTGTCAGGATAGAGGAGGAGACAGGGTGAGGAATGTCAGGATTGAGGGGGAAACAGGGTGAGGAATGGCAGGATAGAGGGGGAGGCAGGGTGAGGGATGTCAGGATGCAGGGGGAGACGCAGTGAGGAATCTGTCAGGATAGAGTCGGAGACAGGGTGAGGAATCTGTCAGGATAGAGGGAGAGACAGGGTGAAAAATTTGTCAGGATAGAGGGGGAGACAAGGTGAGGAATCTGTCAGGATTGAGGGGGAGACAGGGTGGGGAATCTGTCAGGATAGAGGGGGAGACAGGGTGAGGTATCTGTCAGGATAGAGGGGGAGACAGGGTGAGGAATCTGTCAGGATAGAGGAGGAGACAGGGTGAGGAATCTGTCAGGATAGAGGAGGAGACAGGGTGAGGAATGTCAGGATTGAGGGGGAAACAGGGTGAGGAATCTGTCAGGATAGACGCGGAGACACGGGGAGGAATCTGTCTGGATAGAGGGGGAGACTGGCTGAGGAATTCGTCAGGATAGAGGGGGAGTCAGGCTGAGGAATTCGTCAGGATAGAGGAGGAGACAGGGTGAGGAATCTGTGAGGATTGAGGGGGAGACAGGGTGAGGAATGTCAGGATAGAGGGGGAGACAGGGTGGGGAATCTGTCAGGCGAGAGGGGGAGACAAGGTGAGGAATCTGTCCGCATAGAGGGGTAAGACATGGTGACGAATGTCAGGAGATGTGGAGAGGTAGTGTGAGGTATCTGTCAGGATAGATGTGGAGACACGGGGAGGAATCTGTCTGCATAGAGGGGGAGACAGGGTTAGGAATGTCAGGATAGAGGGGGAGGCAGGGTGAGGAATCTGTTAGGATAAAGGCGGAGACAGGGCGAGAAATTTGTCAGGATAGAGGCGGAGACAGGGTGAGGGATGTCAGGATACAGGGGGAGACAGGGTGAGGAATCTGTTAGCATAGAGGGGGAAACAGAGTGAGGAATCTGTCAGGATAGAGGGAGAGACAGGGTGAGAAATTTGTCAGGATAGAGGGGGAGACAGGGTGAGGAATCTGTCAGGATAGAGGGGGAGACAGGGGGAGGAATCTTTCTGTATAGAGGGGTGACTGGGTGAGGAATCCGTCAGGATAGAGTGGGAGACAGGATGAGGAATCTGTCAGGACAGAGGGGGAGACTGGTTGGGGAATTTGTCAGGATAGAGGGGGAGACAGGGTGGGCAATCTGTCCGGATTGAGGGGGCGACAGGGTGAGGAATCCATCTGTAGAGAGGGGGAAGACAGGGTGAGGAATGGCAGGATAGAGGGGGAGGCAGGGTGAGGGATGTCAGGATGCAGGGGGAGACGCAGTGAGGAATCTGTCAGGATAGAGTCGGAGACAGGGTGAGGAATCTGTCAGGATACAGGGGGAGACAGTGTGAGGAATGTCAGGATAGATGGGGAGACACGGTGAGGAATCGGTTAGGATAGAGGGCGAGACAAAGTGAGGAATGTCAGGACAGAGGGGGAGACAGCGTTAGGAATCAGTCAGGATAGAGGCTGAGACAGAGTGATGAATATGTCTGGATAGAGGGCGACACAGGGTGAGGAATCTGTCCGGATTGAGGGGGAGACAGGGTTAGGAATCAGTCCGGATTTAGGGGGAGACAGGGCGAGGGATGTCAGGACAGAGGGGGAGACAGGGTGAGGAATCTGTCAGGATAGATGGGGAGACAGGGTGAGGAATCTGTCAGGATACAGGGGGAGACAGGGTAAGGGATGTCAGGAAACACGGGGAGACAGAGTGAGTAAACTGTCAGGATAGAGGGGGAGACAGGGTGAGGAATCTGTGAGGATTGAGGGGGAGACAGGGTGAGGAATGTCAGGATAGAGGGGGAGACAGGGTGGGGAATCTGTCAGGCGAGAGGGGGAGACAAGGTGAGGTATCTGTCCGCATAGAGGGGTAAGACATGGTGACGAATGTCAGGATATGTGGAGAGGTAGGGTGAGGTATCTGTCAGGATAGATGTGGAGACACGGGGAGGAATCTGTCTGCATAGAGGGGGAGACAGGGTTAGGAATGTAGGATAGAGGGGGAGGCAGGGTGAGGAATCTGTTAGGATAGAGTCGGAGACAGGGTGAGGTATCTGTCAGGATAATGGGGGACACAGGGTGGGGAATGTCGGGATAGAGGGGGAGAATGGGTGGGGAATCTGTCCGGATTGAGGGGGAGACTGGGCGGGGATTCTGTCAGCATAGAGGGGAGACAGTGTGAGGTATCTGTCAGGACAGAGGGAGAGACAGGCTGAGGAATCTCTCCGGATTGAGGGGGAGACAGGGTGAGGAATCTGTCAGGATAGAGGGGAAGACAGGGTGGGGAATCTGTCAGGATAGAGGGGGAGACAGGGTGGGGAACCTGTCAGGATAGAGGGATAAGACATGGTGACGAATGTTAGGATATGTGGGGAGGTAGGGTGAGGTATCTGTCAGGATTGAGGGTGAGGCAGGGTGAGGAATCTGTCAGGATTGAGGGGGAGGCAGGGTGAGGAATCTGTCAGGATAGACGCGGAGACACGGGGAGGAATGTGTCTGCATAGAGGGGGAGACAGGGTTAGGAATGACAGGATAGAGGGGGAGGCAGGGTGAGGAATCTCTCAGGATAGAGGCGGAGACAGGGTGAGGGATGTCAGGATACAGGGGGAGACAGAGTGAGAAATCTGTTAGCATAGAGGGGGAAACAGAGTGAGGAATCTGTCAGGATAGAGGGAGAGATAGGGTGAGAAATTTGTCAGGATAGAGGGTGAGACAAGGTGAGGAATGTCAGGATAGAGGGGGAGACAGGATGAGGAATGTCAGGATAGAGGGGGAGACTGGGTGAGGAATCTGTCAGGATAGACGCGGAGACACGGGGAGGAATCTGTCTGGATAGAGGGGAGACAGGGTGAGGAATTTGTCAGCAAAAAGGGGGAGACATGGTGAGGAATGACAGGATAGAAGAGGAGACAGGGTGAGGAATCTGTCAGGATAGAGGTTGCTACAGAGTGAGGAATCCGTCAGGATAGAGGGGGAGACAAGGTGAGGAATGTCAGGATAGAGGGGGAGACAGGATGAGGAATGTCCGGATAGAGGGGGAGACTGGGTGGGGAATCTGTCAGGATAGAGGGGGAGACGGTGAGGAATCTGTCAGGATTGAGGGGGAGACAGATTGAGGAATGTCAGGATTGAGGGGGAAACAGGGTGAGGAATCTGTCAGGATAGACGCGGAGACACGGGGAGGAATCTGTCTGGATAGAGGGGAGACAGGGTGAGGAATTCGTCAGGATAGAGGGGGAGACAGGGTGAGGAATCTGTCAGGATACAGGGGGAGACAGGGTGAGGGACGTCAGGATACAGGGGGAGACAGAGTGAGTAATCTGTTAGGATAGAGGGGGAGACAGGGTGAGGAAACTGTCAGGATAGAGGGGGAGACAGGGTGGGGAATCTGTCAGGATAGAGGGGCAGACTGGGTGGCATATCTGTCAGCATAGAGGGGTAGACAGGGTGAGGTATCTGTCAGGATAGTGGGGGTGACAGGGTGAGGAATCTTTCTGTATAGAGGGGGAGACTGGGTGAGGAATCCGTCAGGGTAGAGTGGGAGAAAGGGTGAGGAATCCATCTGTAGAGAGGGGGAAGACAGGGTGAGGAATGGCAGGCTAGAGGGTGAGGGATGTCAGGATGCAGGGGGAGATGCAGTGAGGAATCTGTTAGGATAGAGGGGGAGACAGGGTGACGAATGTCAGGATAGAGGGGGAGACAGGGTGAGGTATCTGTCAGGATAGAGGGGGAGACAGGGTGAGGAATCTGTCAGGATAGAGGAGACAGGGTGAGGTATCTGTCAGGATTGAGGTGGTGACAGATTGAGGAATGTCAGGATTCAGGGGGAAACAGGGTGAGGAATCTGTCAGGATACATGCGGAGACATGGGGAGGAATCTGTCTGGATAGAGGGGGAGACAGGCTGAGGAATTCGTCAGGATAGAGGGGGAGACAGGGTGAGGAATCTGTCAGGACAGAGGGCAACATAGGGTGAGGAACCTGTCCGGATTGAGGGGGAGACAGGGCGAGGAATCTGCCAGGATAGAGGGGGAGACAGGGTGAGGGATGTCAGGATACAGGGGGAGACAGGATGAGGTATCTGTTATGATAGACGGGGAGACAGGGTGGGGAATGTAAGGATAGAGGGGGAGACAAGGTGGGGAATCTGTGAGGATAGAGGGGGAGACAGGGTGAGGTATATGTCAGGACAGAGGGGGAGACAGGGTGGGGTATCTGTCAGGCGAGAGGGGGAGACAAGGTGAGGAATATGTCCGCATAGAGGGGTAAGACATGGTGACGAATGTCAGGATATGTGGAGAGGTAGGGTGAGGTATCTGTCAGGATGGTCGTTGGAGACACGGGGAGGAATCTGTCTGCATAGAGGGAGAGACAGGGTTAGGAATGTCAGGATAGAGGGGGAGACAGGGTGAGGAATCTGTTAGCATAGAGGGGGAAACAGAGTGAGGAATCTATCAGGATAGAGGGAGAGACAGGGTGAGAAATTCATCAGGATAGAGGGGGAGACAGGGTGAGGAATCTGTCAGGATAGAGGGGAAGACAGGGGGAGGAATCTTTCTGTATAGAGGGGGAGACTGGGTGAGGAATCCGTCAGGATAGAGTGGGAGACAGGATGAGGAATCTGTCAGGACAGAGGGGGAGACTGGTTGGGGAATTTGTCAGGATAGAGGGGGAGACAGGATGAGGAAACTGTCAGGATAGAGGGGGAGACAGGGTGAGGATTCTGTGAGGATTGAGGGGGAGGCACGGTAAGGAATGTCAGGATAGAGGGGGAGACAGGGTGGGGTATCTGTCAGGCGAGAGGGGGAGACAAGGTGAGGAATCTGTCCGCATAGAGGGGTAAGACATGGTGACGACTGTCAGGATATTTGGAGAGGTGGGTGAGGTATCTGTCAGGATAGACGTGGAGACACGGGGAGGAATCTGTCTGCATAGAGGGGGAGACAGGGTTAGGAATGTCAGGATAGAGGGGGAGGCAGGGTGAGGAATCTGTTAGGATAGAGGCGGAGAGAGGGTGAGAAATTTGTCAGGATAGAGGTGGAGACAGCGTGAGGGATGTCAGGATACAGCGGGAGACAGGGTGAGAAATCTGTCAGGATAGAGGGAGAGACAGGGTGAGAAATTCGTCAGGATAGAGGGGGAGACAGGGCGAGGAATCTGTCAGGATAGAGGGGAAGACAAGGTGAGGAATCTGTCAGGATTGAGGGGGAGACAGGGGGAGGAATCTGTCAGGATAGAGGGGGAGACACGGTGAGGTATCTGTCAGGATAGAGGAGGAGACAGGGTGAGGAATCTGTCAGGATAGAGGAGGAGACAGGGTGAGGAATGTCAGGATTGAGGGGGAAACAGGGTGAGGAATGGCAGGATAGAGGGGGAGGCAGGGTGAGGGATGTCAGGATGCAGGGGGAGACACAGTGAGGAATCTGTCAGGATAGAGTCGGAGACAGGGTGAGGAATCTGTCAGGATAGAGGGAGAGACAGGGTGAGAAATTTGTCAGGATAGAGGGGGAGACAAGGTGAGGAATCTGTCAGGATTGAGGGGGAGACAGGGTGGGGAATCTGTCAGGATAGAGGGGGAGACAGGGTGAGGTATCTGTCAGGATAGAGGGGGAGACAGGGTGAGGAATCTGTCAGGATAGAGGAGGAGACAGGGTGAGGAATCTGTCAGGATAGAGGAGGAGACAGGGTGAGGAATGTCAGGATTGAGGGGGAAACAGGGTGAGGAATCTGTCAGGATAGACGCGGAGACACAGGGAGGAATCTGTCTGGATAGAGGGCGAGACAGGGTGAGGAATTCGTCAGGATAGGCGGGGAGACAGGGTGAGGAATCCGTCTGGATAGAGGGGGAGACAGGGTGAGGAATGTCCGGATAGAGGGGGAAGCATTGTGAGGAATCTGTCAGGATAGAGGAGGAGACAGGGTGAGGAATTTCTCAGGATAGAGGGGGAGACAAGGTGAGGAATGTCAGTATAGAGGGGGCGACAGGGTGAGGAATCCGTCTGTAGAGAGGGGGAAGACAGGGTTAGGAATGTCAGGATTGAGGGGGAAACAGGGTGAGGAATGTGTCAGGATAGACGCGGAGACACAGGGAGGAATCTGTCTGCATAGAGGGCGAGACAGGGTGAGGAATTCGTCAGGATAGGCGGGGAGACAGGGTGAGGAATCCGTCTGGATAGAGGCGGAGACAGGGTGAGGAATCCGTCTGGATAGAGGCGGAGACAGGGTGAGGAATGTCCGGATAGAGGGGGAAGCATTGTGAGGAATCTGTCAGGATAGAGGAGGAGACAGGGTGAGGAATTTGTCAGGATAGAGGGGGAGACAAGGTGAGGAATGTCAGGATAGAGGGGGAGACAGGATGAGGAATCTGTCAGGATAGAGGGGGAGACAAGGTGAGGAATGTCAGGAGAGAGGGGGAGACAAGGTGAGGAATGTCAGGATAGAGGGGGAGACAGGATGAGGAATCTGTCAGGATAGAGGGGGAGACAGGGTGAGGAATCAGTCTGGATAGAGGGGGAGACAGGGTGAGGAATCTGTCAGGATAGATGGGGAGACAGGGTGAAGAATCTGTCAGGAATGAGGGGGAGACAGATTGAGGAATGTCAGGATTGAGGGGGAAACAGGGTGAGGAATCTGTCAGGATAGACGCGGAGACACGGGGAGGAATCTGTCTGGATAGAGGGGGAGACAGGGTGAGGTATCTGTCAGGATAGAGGGGGAGACAGGGTGGGGAATGTCAGGATAGAGGGGGATACAAGGTGAGGAATGTCAGAATATGTGGGGGAGACAGGGTGAGGAATCTGTCAGGATAGAGGGGGAGACAGGGTGGGGAATGTCAGGACAGAGGGGGAGACAGGGTGAGGAAACTGTCCGGATTGAGGGGGAGCCTGCGTGGGGATTCTGTCAGCTTAGAGGGGAGACAGGATGAGGTATCTGTCAGGACAGAGGGGGAGACAGGGTGAGGTAACTGTCAGGACAGAGGGAGAGATAGGCTGAGGAATCTCTCCGGATTGAGGTGGAGACAGGGTGAGGAATTTGTCAGGATAGAGGGGGAGACAGGGTGGGGAATCTGTCAGGATAGAGGGGGAGACAGGGTGGGTAATCTGTCAGGATAGAGGGATGAGACATGGTGACGAATGTCAGGATATGTGGGGAGGTAGGGTGAGGTATCTGTCAGGATTGAGGGGGAGGCAGGGTGAGGAATCTGTCAGGATTGAGGGGGAGGCAGGGTGAGGAAACTGTCAGGATAGAGTGGGAGACAGGATCGGGAATGTCAGGATAGAGGGGAAGACAAGGTGAGGGATCGGTCAGGATAGAGGGGGAGACAGGGTGAGGAATTTGTCAGGGTAGAGGGGCAGACTGGGTGGCGTATCTGTTTGCATAGAGGGGGAGACAGGGTGAGGAATCTGTCAGGATAAAGGGGGAGACAGGGTGAGGAATCTTTCAGGATAGAGGGGGAGACAGAGCGAGAAATCTGTCAGGATAGAGGGGGAGACAGGGTTTGGAATCCGTCTGTAGAGAGGGGGAAGACAGGGTGAGGAATGTCAGGATTGAGGGGGAACCAGGGTGAGGAATGTGTCAGGATAGACGCGGAGACACAGGGAGGAATCTGTCTGGATAGAGGGCGAGACAGGGTGAGGAATTCGTCAGGATAGGTGGGGAGACAGGTTGAGGAATCCGTCTGGATAGAGGCGGAGACAGGGTGAGGAATCCGTCTGGATAGAGGGGGAGACAGGGTGAGGAATGTCCGGATAGAGGGGGAAGCATTGTGAGGAATCTGTCAGGATAGAGGAGGAGACAGGGTGAGGAATTTGTCAGGATAGAGAGGGAGACAAGGTGAGGAATGTCAGGATAGAGGGGGCGACAGGGTGAGGATTTTGTCAGGATAGAGGGGGAGACAAGGTGAGGAATGTCAGGAGAGAGGGGGAGACAAGGTGAGGAATGTCAGGATAGACGGGGAGACAGGATGAGGAATCTGTCAGGATAGAGGGGGAGACAGGGTGAGGAATCAGTCTGGATAGATGGGGAGACTGGGTGGGGAATCTGTCAGGATAGAGGGGGAGACAGGGTGAAGAATCTGTCAGGATAGACGCGGATACACGGGGAGGAATCTGTCTGGATAGAGGGGGAGACAGGGTGAGGTATCTGTCAGGATAGAGGAGGAGACAGGGTGAGGAATCTGTCAGGAAAGAGGATGAGACAGGGTGGGGAATGTCAGGATAGAGGGGGATACAAGGTGAGGAATGTCAGAATATGTGGGGGAGACAGTGTGAGGAATCTGTCAGGATAGAGGGGGAGACAGGGTCGGGAATGTCAGGACAGAGGTGGAGACAGGGTGAGGAAACTGTCCGGATTGAGGGGGAGACTGGGTGGGGATTCTGTCAGCATAGAGGGGAGACAGGGTGAGGTATCTGTCAGGACAGAGGGGGAGACAGGGTGAGGTATCTGTCAGGACAGAGGGAGAGATAGGCTGAGGAATCTCTCCGGATTGAGGGGGAGACAGGGTGAGGAATCAGTCAGGATAGAGGGGGAGACAGGGTGGGGAATCTGTCAGGATAGAGGGGGAGACAGGGTGGGGAATCTGTCAGGATAGAGGGATAAGACATGGTGACGAATGTCAGGATATGTGGGGAGGTAGGGTGAGGTATCTGTCAGGATTGAGGGGGAGGTAGGGTGAGGAATCTGTCAGGATTGAGGGGGAGGCAGGGTGAGCAATCTGTCAGGATAGACGCGGAGACACGGGGAGGAATGTGTCTGCATAGAGAGGGAGACAGGGTTAGGAATGACAGGATAGAGGGGGAGGCAGGGTGAGGAATCTGTCAGGATAGAGGCGGAGACAGGGTGAGGGATGTCAGGATACAGGGGGAGACAGGGTGAGAAATCTGTTAGCATAGAGGGGGAAACAGAGTGAGGAATCTGTCAGGATAGAGGGAGAGATAGGGCGAGAAATTTGTCAGGATAGAGGGGGAGACAGGGTGAGGAATTAGTCAGGATAGACGGGGAGACAGGGGTAGGAATCTTTCTGTATAGTTGGGGAGACTGGGTGCGGAATCTGTCAGGATTGATGGGGAAACAGGGTGAGTATTCTGTCAGGATAGACGCAGAAACACGGGGAGGAATCCGTCTGGATCGACGGGGAGACAGGGTGAGGAATTCGTCAGGATAGAGGGGGAGACAGAGTGTGAAATCTGTCAGGATAGAGGAGGAGACAGGGTGAGGAATCCGTCTGGATAGAGGGGGAGACAGGGAGAGGAATCTGTCAGGATAGCGGAGGAGACAGGGTGAGGAATCCGTCTGGATAGAGGAGGAGACAGGGTGAGGAATCTGTCAGGATAGAGGTGGAGACACGGTGAGGAATCTGTCAGGATAGAGGGGGAGACAGGGCGAGGAATCTGTCAGGATAGAGGGGGAGACAGGGTGAGGGATGTCAGGATACAGGGGGAGACAGAGTGAGTAATCTGTTAGGATAGAGGGGGAGACAGGATCGGGAATGTCAGGATAGAGGGGAAGACAAGGTGAGGGATCGGTCAGGATAGAGGGGGAGACAGGGTGAGGAATCTGTCAGGATAGAGGGGGAGACAGGGTGGGGAATGTCAGGACAGAGGGGGAGACAGGGTGAGGAAACTGTTAGGATAGAGGGGGAGACAGGGTGGGCAATCTGTCCGGATAGAGGGGGAGACAGGGTGAGGTATCTGTCAGGATAATGGGGGACACAGGGTGGGGAATGTCGGGATAGAGGGGGAGACTGGGTGGGGATTCTGTCAGCATAGAGGGGAGACAGGGTGAGTTATCTGTCAGGACAGAGGGGGAGACAGGGTGAGGTATCTGTCAGGACGGAGGGAGAGACAGGCTGAGGAATCTCTCCGGATTGAGGGGGAGACAGGGTGAGGAATCTGTCAGGATGGAGGGGGAGACAGGGTGGGGAATCTGTCAGGATAGAGGGGGAGTCAGGGTGGGGAATCTGTCAGGATAGAGGGATAAGACATGGTGACGAATGTCAGGATATGTGGGGAGGTAGGGTGAGGTATCTGTCAGGATTGAGGGGGAGGCAGGGTGAGGAATCTGTCTGGATAGAGGGGGAGACAGGTTGAGGAATTCGTCAGGATAGAGGGGGAGACAGTTTGAGAAATCTGTCAGTATAGAGGAGGAGACAGTGTGAGGAAACCGTCTGGATAGAGGGGGAGACAGGGTGAGGAATCTGTCAGGATAGCGGAGGAGACAGGGTGAGGAATCCGTCTGGATAGAGGAGGAGACAGGGTGAGGAATCTGTCAGGATAGAGGAGGAGACAGGGTGAGGAATGTCAGGATTGAGGGGGAAACAGGGTGAGGAATCTGTCAGGATAGACGCGGAGACACAGGGAGGAATCTGTCTGGATAGAGGGCGAGACAGGGTGAGGAATTCGTCAGGATAGGCGGGGAGACAGGGTGAGGAATCCGTCTGGATAGAGGGGGAGACAGGGTGAGGAATGTCCGGATAGAGGGGGAAGCATTGTGAGGAATCTGTCAGGATAGAGGAGGAGACAGGGTGAGGAATTTCTCAGGATAGAGGGGGAGACAAGGTGAGGAATGTCAGTATAGAGGGGGCGACAGGGTGAGGAATCCGTCTGTAGAGAGGGGGAAGACAGGGTTAGGAATGTCAGGATTGAGGGGGAAACAGGGTGAGGAATGTGTCAGGATAGACGCGGAGACACAGGGAGGAATCTGTCTGCATAGAGGGCGAGACAGGGTGAGGAATTCGTCAGGATAGGCGGGGAGACAGGGTGAGGAATCCGTCTGGATAGAGGCGGAGACAGGGTGAGGAATCCGTCTGGATAGAGGCGGAGACAGGGTGAGGAATGTCCGGATAGAGGGGGAAGCATTGTGAGGAATCTGTCAGGATAGAGGAGGAGATAGGGTGAGGAATTTGTCAGGATAGAGGGGGAGACAAGGTGAGGAATGTCAGGATAGAGGGGGAGACAGGATGAGGAATCTGTCAGGATAGAGGGGGAGACAAGGTGAGGAATGTCAGGAGAGAGGGGGAGACAAGGTGAGGAATGTCAGGATAGAGGGGGAGACAGGATGAGGAATCTGTCAGGATAGAGGGGGAGACAGGGTGAGGAATCAGTCTGGATAGAGGGGGAGACAGGGTGAGGAATCTGTCAGGATAGATGGGGAGACAGGGTGAAGAATCTGTCAGGAATGAGGGGGAGACAGATTGAGGAATGTCAGGATTGAGGGGGAAACAGGGTGAGGAATCTGTCAGGATAGACGCGGAGACACGGGGAGGAATCTGTCTGGATAGAGGGGGAGACAGGGTGAGGTATCTGTCAGGATAGAGGGGGAGACAGGGTGGGGAATGTCAGGATAGAGGGGGATACAAGGTGAGGAATGTCAGAATATGTGGGGGAGACAGGGTGAGGAATCTGTCAGGATAGAGGGGGAGACAGGGTGGGGAATGTCAGGACAGAGGGGGAGACAGGGTGAGGAAACTGTCCGGATTGAGGGGGAGCCTGCGTGGGGATTCTGTCAGCTTAGAGGGGAGACAGGATGAGGTATCTGTCAGGACAGAGGGGGAGACAGGGTGAGGTAACTGTCAGGACAGAGGGAGAGATAGGCTGAGGAATCTCTCCGGATTGAGGTGGAGACAGGGTGAGGAATTTGTCAGGATAGAGGGGGAGACAGGGTGGGGAATCTGTCAGGATAGAGGGGGAGACAGGGTGGGTAATCTGTCAGGATAGAGGGATAAGACATGGTGACGAATGTCAGGATATGTGGGGAGGTAGGGTGAGGTATCTGTCAGGATTGAGGGGGAGGCAGGGTGAGGAATCTGTCAGGATTGAGGGGGAGGCAGGGTGAGGAAACTGTCAGGATAGAGTGGGAGACAGGATCGGGAATGTCAGGATAGAGGGGAAGACAAGGTGAGGGATCGGTCAGGATAGAGGGGGAGACAGGGTGAGGAATTTGTCAGGGTAGAGGGGCAGACTGGGTGGCGTATCTGTTTGCATAGAGGGGGAGACAGGGTGAGGAATCTGTCAGGATAAAGGGGGAGACAGGGTGAGGAATCTTTCAGGATAGAGGGGGAGACAGAGCGAGAAATCTGTCAGGAATAGAGGGGGAGACAGGGTTTGGAATCCGTCTGTAGAGAGGGGGAAGACAGGGTGAGGAATGTCAGGATTGAGAGGGAACCAGGGTGAGGAATGTGTCAGGATAGACGCGGAGACACAGGGAGGAATCTGTCTGGATAGAGGGCGAGACAGGGTGAGGAATTCGTCAGGATAGGTGGGGAGACAGGTTGAGGAATCCGTCTGGATAGAGGCGGAGACAGGGTGAGGAATCCGTCTGGATAGAGGGGGAGACAGGGTGAGGAATGTCCGGATAGAGGGGGAAGCATTGTGAGGAATCTGTCAGGATAGAGGAGGAGACAGGGTGAGGAATTTGTCAGGATAGAGGGGGAGACAAGGTGAGGAATGTCAGGATAGAGGGGGCGACAGGGTGAGGATTTTGTCAGGATAGAGGGGGAGACAAGGTGAGGAATGTCAGGAGAGAGGGGGAGACAAGGTGAGGAATGTCAGGATAGACGGGGAGACAGGATGAGGAATCTGTCAGGATAGAGGGGGAGACAGGGTGAGAAATCAGTCTGGATAGATGGGGAGACTGGGTGGGGAATCTGTCAGGATAGAGGGGGAGACGGTGAAGAATCTGTCAGGATTGAGGGGGAGACAGATTGAGGAATGTCAGGATTGAGGGGGAAACAGGGTGAGGAATCTGTCAGGATAGACGCGGATACACGGGGAGGAATCTGTCTGGATAGAGGGGGAGACAGGGTGAGGTATCTGTCAGGATAGAGGAGGAGACAGGGTGAGGAATCTGTCAGGAAAGAGGATGAGACAGGGTGGGGAATGTCAGGATAGAGGGGGATACAAGGTGAGGAATGTCAGAATATGTGGGGGAGACAGTGTGAGGAATCTGTCAGGATAGAGGGGGAGACAGGGTCGGGAATGTCAGGACAGAGGTGGAGACAGGGTGAGGAAACTGTCCGGATTGAGGGGGAGACTGGGTGGGGATTCTGTCAGCATAGAGGGGAGACAGGGTGAGGTATCTGTCAGGACAGAGGGGGAGACAGGGTGAGGTATCTGTCAGGACAGAGGGAGAGATAGGCTGAGGAATCTCTCCGGATTGAGGGGGAGACAGGGTGAGGAATCAGTCAGGATAGAGGGGGAGACAGGGTGGGGAATCTGTCAGGATAGAGGGGGAGACAGGGTGGGGAATCTGTCAGGATAGAGGGATAAGACATGGTGACGAATGTCAGGATATGTGGGGAGGTAGGGTGAGGTATCTGTCAGGATTGAGGGGGAGGTAGGGTGAGGAATCTGTCAGGATTGAGGGGGAGGCAGGGTGAGCAATCTGTCAGGATAGACGCGGAGACACGGGGAGGAATGTGTCTGCATAGCGAGGGAGACAGGGTTAGGAATGACAGGATAGAGGGGGAGGCAGGGTGAGGAATCTGTCAGGATAGAGGCGGAGACAGGGTGAGGGATGTCAGGATACAGGGGGAGACAGGGTGAGAAATCTGTTAGCATAGAGGGGGAAACAGAGTGAGGAATCTGTCAGGATAGAGGGAGAGATAGGGCGAGAAATTTGTCAGGATAGAGGGGGAGACAGGGTGAGGAATTAGTCAGGATAGACGGGGAGACAGGGGTAGGAATCTTTCTGTATAGTTGGGGAGACTGGGTGCGGAATCTGTCAGGATTGATGGGGAAACAGGGTGAGTATTCTGTCAGGATAGACGCAGAAACACGGGGAGGAATCCGTCTGGATCGACGGGGAGACAGGGTGAGGAATTCGTCAGGATAGAGGGGGAGACAGAGTGTGAAATCTGTCAGGATAGAGGAGGAGACAGGGTGAGGAATCCGTCTGGATAGAGGGGGAGACAGGGAGAGGAATCTGTCAGGATAGCGGAGGAGACAGGGTGAGGAATCCGTCTGGATAGAGGAGGAGACAGGGTGAGGAATCTGTCAGGATAGAGGAGGAGACAAGGTGAGGAATCTGTCAGGATAGAGGGGGAGACAGGGCGAGGAATCTGTCAGGATAGAGGGGGAGACAGGGTGAGGGATGTCAGGATACTGGGGGAGACAGAGTGAGTAATCTGTTAGGATAGAGGGGGAGACAGGATCGGGAATGTCAGGATAGAGGGGAAGACAAGGTGAGGGATCGGTCAGGATAGAGGGGGAGACAGGGTGAGGAATCTGTCAGGATAGAGGGGGAGACAGGGTGGGGAATGTCAGGACAGAGGGGGAGACAGGGTGAGGAAACTGTTAGGATAGAGGGGGAGACAGGGTGGGCAATCTGTCCGGATAGAGGGGGAGACAGGGTGAGGTATCTGTCAGGATAATGGGGGACACAGGGTGGGGAATGTCGGGATAGAGGGGGAGACTGGGTGGGGATTCTGTCAGCATAGAGGGGAGACAGGGTGAGTTATCTGTCAGGAGAGAGGGGGAGACAGGGTGAGGTATCTGTCAGGACGGAGGGAGAGACAGGCTGAGGAATCTCTCCGGATTGAGGGGGAGACAGGGTGAGGAATCTGTCAGGATGGAGGGGGAGACAGGGTGGGGAATCTGTCAGGATAGAGGGGGAGTCAGGGTGGGGAATCTGTCAGGATAGAGGGATAAGACATGGTGACGAATGTCAGGATATGTGGGGAGGTAGGGTGAGGTATCTGTCAGGATTGAGGGGGAGGCAGGGTGAGGAATCTGTCTGGATAGAGGGGGAGACAGGTTGAGGAATTCGTCAGGATAGAGGGGGAGACAGTTTGAGAAATCTGTCAGTATAGAGGAGGAGACAGTGTGAGGAAACCGTCTGGATAGAGGGGGAGACAGGGTGAGGAATCTGTCAGGATAGCGGAGGAGACAGGGTGAGGAATCCGTCTGGATAGAGGAGGAGAAAAGGTGAGGAATGTCAGGATAGAGGGGGAGACAGGATGAGGAATGTCAGGATAGAGGGGGAGACTGGGTGGAGAATCTATCAGGATAGAGGGGGAGACAGGGTGAGGAATCTGTCAGGGTGGAGGGGGAGACAGATTGAGGAATGTCAGGATTGAGGGGGAAACAGGGTGAGGAATCTGTCAGGATAGACACGGAGACATGGGGAGGAATCTGTCTGGATAGAGGGGGAGACAGGGTGAGGAATTCGTCAGGATAGAGGGGGAGACAAGGTGAGGAATCCGTCTGGATAGAGGAGGAGACAGGTTGAGGAATCCGTTTGGATAGAGGAGGAGACAGGTTGAGGAATCCATCTGGATAGAGGAGGAGACAGGTTGAGGAATCCGTCTGGATAGAGGGGGAGACAGGGTGAGGAATCTGTCAGGATAGAGGGGGAGACAGGGTGAGGGATGTCAGGATACAGGGGGAGACAGAGTGAGTGAAGACAAGGTGAGGAATCTGTCAGGATTGAGGGGGAGACAGGGTGGGGAATCTGTCAGGATAGAGGGGGAGACAGGGTGAGGTATCTGTCAGGATAGAGGGGGAGACAGGGTGAGGAATCTGTCAGGATAGAGGAGGAGACAGGGTGAGGAATCTGTCAGGATAGAGGAGGAGACAGGGTGAGGAATGTCAGGATTGAGGGGGAAACAGGGTGAGGAATCTGTCAGGATAGACGCGGAGACACGGGGAGGAATCTGTCTGGGTAGAGGGGGAGACTGGCTGAGGAATTCGTCAGGATAGAGGGGGAGTCAGGCTGAGGAATTCGTCAGGATAGAGGAGGAGACAGGTTGAGGAATCCGTCTGAATAGAGGGGGAGACAGTGTGAGGAATCTGTCAGGACAGAGGGCGACATAGGGTGAGGAACCTGTCCGGATTGAGGGGGAGACAGGGCGAGGAATCTGTCAGGATAGATGGGGAGACAGGGTGAGGAATCTGTCAGGATACAGGGGGAAACAGGGTGAGGGATGTCAGGAGACAGGGGGAGACAGAGTGAGTAATCTGTTAGGATAGAGGGGGAGACAGAGTGAGTAAACTGTCAGGATAGAGGGGGAGACAGGGTGAGGAATCTGTGAGGATTGAGGGGGAGACAGGGTGAGGAATGTCAGGATAGAGGGGGAGACAGGGTGGGGAATCTGTCAGGCGAGAGAGGGAGACAAGGTGAGGAATCTGTCCACATAGAGGGGTAAGACATGGTGACGAATGTCAGGAGATGTGGAGAGGTAGTGTGAGGTATCTGTCAGGATAGATGTGGAGACACGGGGAGGAATCTGTCTGCATAGAGGGGGAGACAGGGTTAGGAATGTCAGGATAGAGGGGGAGGCAGGGTGAGGAATCTGTTAGGATAGAGGCGGAGACAGGGCGAGAAATTTGTCAGGATAGAGGCGGAGACAGGGTGAGGGATGTCAGGATACAGGGGGAGACAGGGTGAGGAATCTGTTAGCATAGAGGGGGAAACAGAGTGAGGAATCTGTCAGGATAGAGGGAGAGACAGGGTGAGAAATTTGTCAGGATAGAGGGGGAGACAGGGTGAGGAATCTGTCAGGATAGAGGGGGAGACAGGGGGAGGAATCTTTCTGTATAGAGGGGTGACTGGGTGAGGAATCCGTCAGGATAGAGTGGGAGACAGGATGAGGAATCTGTCAGGACAGAGGGGGAGACTGGTTGGGGAATTTGTCAGGATAGAGGGGGAGACAGGGTGAGGAATCCATCTGTAGAGAGGGGGAAGACAGGGTGAGGAATGGCAGGATAGAGGGGGAGGCAGGGTGAGGGATGTCAGGATGCAGGGGGAGACGCAGTGAGGAATCTGTCAGGATAGAGTCGGAGACAGGGTGAGGAATCTGTCAGGATACAGGGGGAGACAGTGTGAGGAATGTCAGGATAGATGGGGAGACACGGTGAGGAATCGGTTAGGATAGAGGGCGAGACAAAGTGAGGAATGTCAGGACAGAGGGGGAGACAGCGTTAGGAATCAGTCAGGATAGAGGCTGAGACAGAGTGATGAATATGTCTGGATAGAGGGCGACACAGGGTGAGGAATCTGTCCGGATTGAGGGGGAGACAGGGTTAGGAATCAGTCCGGATTTAGGGGGAGACAGGGCGAGGGATGTCAGGACAGAGGGGGAGACAGGGTGAGGAATCTGTCAGGATAGATGGGGAGACAGGGTGAGGAATCTGTCAGGATACAGGGGGAGACAGGGTGAGGGATGTCAGGAAACAGGGGGAGACAGAGTGAGTAATCTGTTAGGATAGAGGGGGAGACAGAGTGAGTAAACTGTCAGGATAGAGGGGGAGACAGGGTGAGGAATCTGTGAGGATTGAGGGGGAGACAGGGTGAGGAATGTCAGGATAGAGGGGGAGACAGGGTGGGGAATCTGTCAGGCGAGAGGGGGAGACAAGGTGAGGTATCTGTCCGCATAGAGGGGTAAGACATGGTGACGAATGTCAGGATATGTGGAGAGGTAGGGTGAGGTATCTGTCAGGATAGATGTGGAGACACGGGGAGGAATCTGTCTGCATAGAGGGGGAGACAGGGTTAGGAATGTAGGATAGAGGGGGAGGCAGGGTGAGGAATCTGTTAGGATAGAGTCGGAGACAGGGTGAGGTATCTGTCAGGATAATGGGGGACACAGGGTGGGGAATGTCGGGATAGAGGGGGAGAATGGGTGGGGAATCTGTCCGGATTGAGGGGGAGACTGGGTGGGGATTCTGTCAGCATAGAGGGGAGACAGTGTGAGGTATCTGTCAGGACAGAGGGAGAGACAGGCTGAGGAATCTCTCCGGATTGAGGGGGAGACAGGGTGAGGAATCTGTCAGGATAGAGGGGAAGACAGGGTGGGGAATCTGTCAGGATAGAGGGGGAGACAGGGTGGGGAACCTGTCAGGATAGAGGGATAAGACATGGTGACGAATGTTAGGATATGTGGGGAGGTAGGGTGAGGTATCTGTCAGGATTGAGGGGGAGGCAGGGTGAGGAATCTGTCAGGATTGAGGGGGAGGCAGGGTGAGGAATCTGTCAGGATAGACGCGGAGACACGGGGAGGAATGTGTCTGCATAGAGGGGGAGACAGGGTTAGGAATGACAGGATAGAGGGGGAGGCAGGGTGAGGAATCTCTCAGGATAGAGGGGGAGACAGGGTGAGGGATGTCAGGATACAGGGGGAGACAGGGTGAGAAATCTGTTAGCATAGAGGGGGAAACAGAGTGAGGAATCTGTCAGGATAGAGGGAGAGATAGGGTGAGAAATTTGTCAGGATAGAGGGGGAGACAGGGTGAGGAATCTGTCAGGATAGAGGGGGAGACAGGGGGAGGAATCTTTCTGTATAGAGGGGGAGACTGGGTGAGGAATCCGTCAGGATAGAGTGGGAGACAGGATGAGGAATCTGTCAGGACAGAGGGGGAGACTGGTTGGGGAATTTGTCAGGATAGAGGGGGAGACAGGATGAGGAAACTGTCAGGATAGAGGGGGAGACAGGGTGGGCAATCTGTCCGGATTGAGGGGGAAACAGGGTGAGGAATCTGTCAGGATAGACGCGGAGACACGGGGAGGAATCTGTCTGGATAGAGGGGAGACAGGGTGAGGAATTCGTCAGGATAGAGGGGGAGACAGGGTGAGGAATCCGTCTGGATAGAGGAGGAGACAGGTTGAGGAATCCGTCTGGATAGAGGAGGAGACAGGTTGAGGAATCCGTCTGGATAGAGGGGGAGCCAGGGCGAGGAATCTGTCAGGTTAGAGGGGGAGACAGGGTGAGGGATGTCAGGATACAGGGGGAGACAGAGTGAGTAATCTGTTAGGATAGAGGGGGAGACAGGGTGAGGAAACTGTCAGGATAGAGGGGCAGACTGGGTGGCGTATCTGTCTGCATAGAGGGGGAGACAGGGTGAGGAATCTGTCAGGATAAAGGGGGAGACAGGGTGAGAAATCTGTCAGGATAGAGGGGGAGACAGAGCGAGGAATCTGTCAGGACAGAGGGGGAGACAGGGTGAGGAATGTCAGGATTGAGGGGGAAACAGGGTGAGGAATCTGTCAGGATAGACGCGGAGACACAGGGAGGAATCTGTCTGGATAGAGGGTGAGACAGGGTGAGGAATTCGTCAGGATAGACGGGGAGACAGGGTGAGGAATCCGTCTGGATAGAGGCGGAGACAGGGTGAGGAATCCGTCTGGATAGAGGGGGAGACAGGGTGAGGAATCTGTCAGGACAGAGGGCGACATACGGTGAGGAACCTGTCCGGATTGAGGGGGAGACAGGGCGAGGAATCTGTCAGGATAGAGGGGGAGACAGGGTGAGGGATGTCAGGATACAGGGGGAGACAGGGTGAGGTATCTGTCATGGTAGACGGGGAGACAGGGTGGGGAATGTAAGGATAGAGGGGGAGACAAGGTGGGGAATCTGTGAGGATAGAGGGGGAGACAGGGTGAGGTATATGTCAGGACAGAGGGGGAGACAGGGTGAGGAATCTGTGAGGATTGAGGGGGAGACAGGGTGAGGAATGTCAGGATAGAGGGGGAGACAGGGTGGGGATTCTGTCAGGCGAGAGGGGGAGACAAGGTGAGGAATCTGTCCGCATAGAGGGGTAAGACATGGTGACGAATGTCAGGATATGTGGAGAGGTAGGGTGAGGTATCTGTCATGATAGATGTGGAGACACGGGGAGGAATCAGTCTGCATAGAGGGGGAGACAGGGTTAGGAATGTAGGATAGAGGGGGAGGCAGGGTGAGGAATCTGTTAGGATAGAGGCGGAGACAGGGTGAGGTATCTGTCAGGATAATGGGGGACACAGGGTGGGGAATGTCGGGATAGAGGGGGAGAATGGGTGGGGAATCTGTCCGGATTGAGGGGGAGACTGGGTGGGGAATATGTCAGCATAGAGGGGAGACAGGGTGAGGTATCTGTCAGGACAGAGGGGGAGACAGGGTGAGGTATCTGTCAGGACAGAGGGAGAGACAGGCTGAGGAATCTCTCCGGATTGAGGGGGAGACAGGGTGAGGAATCTGTCAGGATAGAGGGGAAGACAGGGTGGGGAATCTGTCAGGATAGAGGGGGAAACAGGGTGGGGAATCTGTCAGGATAGAGGGATAAGACATGGTGACTAATGTCAGGATATGTGGGGAGTTAGGGTGAGGTATCTGTCAGGATTGAGGGGGAGGCAGGGTAAGGAATCTGTCAGGATTGAGGGGGAGGCAGGGTGAGGAATCTGTCAGGATAGACGCGGAGACACGGGGAGGAATGTGTCTGCATAGAGGGGGAGACAGGGTTAGGAATGACAGGATAGAGGTGGAGGCAGGGTGAGGAATCTGTCACAATAGAGGCGGAGACAGGGTGAGGGATGTCAGGATACAGGGGGAGACAGAGTGAGAAATCTGTTAGCATAGAGGGGGAGACAGGGTGAGGAATTTGTCAGGATAGAGGGGGAGACAGGGGGAGGAATCTTTCTGTATAGTTGGGGAGACTGGGTGAGGAATCCGTCAGGATAGAGTGGGAGAGAGGATGAGGAATCTGTCAGGACAGCGGGGGAGACTGGTTGGGGAATTTGTCAGTATCGAGGGGGAGACAGGATGAGGAAACTGTCAGGATAGAGGGGGAGACAGGGTGGGCAATCTGTCCGGATTGAGGGGGAAACAGGGTGAGGAATCTGTCAGGATAGACGCGGAGACATGGGGAGGAATCTGTCTGGATAGAGGGGAGACAGGGTGAGGAATTCGTCAGGATAGAGGGGGAGACAGGGTGAGGAATCCGTCTGGATAAAGGAGGAGACAGGTTGAGGAATCCGTCTGGATAGAGGAGGAGACAGGTTGAGGAATCCGTCTGGACAGAGGGGGAGACAGGGCGAGGAATCTGTCAGGATAGAGGGGGAGACAGGGTGAGGGATGTCAGGATACAGGGGGAGACAGAGTGAGTAATCTGTTAGGATAGAGGGGGAGGCAGGGTGAGGAAACTGTCAGGATAGAGGGGCAGACTGGGTGGCGTGTCTGTCTGCATAGAGGGGGAGACAGGGTGGGGAATCTGTCAGGATAGAGGGTGAGACAGGGTGAGGAATCTGTCAGGATTGAGGGGGAGACAGGGTGAGGAATCTGTCAGGATAGAGGGGGAGACAGGGTGAGGAATGTCAGTATAAATGGGGAGACAGTGTGAGGAATGTCAGGTTAGATGGGGAGACAGTGTGAGGAATGTCAGGATAGATGGGGAGACACGGTGAGGAATCGGTTAGGATAGAGGGGAGACAAAGTGAGGAATGTCAGGATAGAGGGGGAGACAGCGTTAGGAATCAGTCAGGATAGAGGGTGAGACAGAGTGAGGAATATGTCTGGATAGAGGGTGACACAGGGTGAGGAATCTGTCCGAATTGAGGGGGAGACAGGGTTAGGAATCTGTCCGGATAGAGGGGGAGACAGGGCGAGGAATCTGTCAGGATAGAGGGGGAGACAGCGTGGGGAATGTCAGGACAGAGGGGGAGACAGTGTGAGGAAACTGTTAGGATAGAGGGGAGACAGGGTGGGCAATCTGTCTGGATTGAGGCGGAGACAGGGTAAGGAATCTCTCAGGATAGAGGGGAGACAGGGTGAGTGATGTCAGGATAGAGGGGGAGACAGGGTGAGGAATCTGTCAGGATAGAGGGGGAGACAGGGTGAGGAATCTGTCCGGATTGATGGGGAGACAGGGCGAGGCATCTGTCAGGATACAGGGGGAGACAGGGTGAGGGATGTCAGGATACAGGGGGAGACAGAGTGAGTAATCTGTTAGGATAGAGGGGGAGACAGAGTGAGTAAACTGTCAGGATAGAGGGGGAGACAGGGTGAGGAATCTGTGAGGATTGAGGGGGAGACAGGGTGAGGAATGTCAGGATAGAGGGGGAGACAGGGTGCGGAATCTGTCAGGCGAGAGGGGGAGACAAGGTGAGGAATCTGTCCGCACAGAGGGGTAAGAAATGGTGACGAATGTCAGGATATGTGGAGAGGTAGGGTGAGGTATCTGTCAGGATAGATGTGGAGACACGGGGAGGAATCTGTCTGCATAGAGGGGGAGACAGGGTTAGGAATGTCAGGATAGAGGGGGAGGCAGGGTGAGGAATCTGTTAGGATAGAGGCGGAGACAGGGTGAGAAATTTGTCAGGATAGAGGCGGAGACAGGGTGAGGGATGTCAGGATACAGGGGGAGACAGGGTGAGGAATCTGTTAGCATAGAGGGGGAAACAGAGTGAGGAATCTTTCAGGATAGAGGGAGAGACAGGGTGAGAAATTTGTCAGGATAGAGGGGGAGACAGGGTGAGGAATCTGTCAGGATAGAGGGGGAGACAGGGGGAGGAATCCTTCTGTATAGAGGGGGAGACTGGGTGAGGAATCCGTCAGGATAGAGTGGGAGACAGGATGAGGAATCTGTCAGGACAGAGGGGGAGACTGGTTGGGGAATTTGTCAGGATAGAGGGGGAGACAGGATGAGGAAACTGTCAGGATAGAGGGGGAGACAGGGTGGGCAATCTGTCCGGATTGAGGGGGAGACAGGGTGAGGAATCCATCTGTAGAGAGGGGGAAGACAGGGTGAGGAATGGCAGGATAGAGGGGGAGGCAGGGTGAGGGATGTCAGGATGCAGGGGGAGACGCAGTGAGGAATCTGTCAGGATAGAGTCGGAGACAGGGTGAGGAATTCGTCAGGATAGACGGGGAGACAGGGTGAGGTATCTGTCAGGATAGAGGGGGAGACAGGGTGAGGAATCTGTCAGGATAGAGGAGGAGACAGGGTGAGGGATGTCAGGATACAGGGGGAGACAGGATGAGGTATCTGTCATGGTAGACGGGGAGACAGGGTGGGGAATGTAAGGATAGAGGGGGAGACAAGGTGGGGAGTCTGTGAGGATAGAGGGGGAGACAGGGTGAGGTATATGTCAGGACAGAGGGGGAGACAGGGTGAGGAATCTGTGAGGATTGAGGGGGAGACAGGGTGAGGAATGTCAGGATAGAGGGGGAGACAGGGTGGGGTATCTGTCAGGCGAGAGGGGGAGACAAGGTGAGGAATCTGTCCGCATAGAGGGGTAAGACATGGTGACGAATGTCAGGATATGTGGAGAGGTAGGGTGAGGTATCTGTCATGATAGATGTGGAGACACGGGGAGGAATCTGTCTGCATAGAGGGGGAGACAGGGTTAGGAATGTAGGATAGAGGGGGAGGCAGGGTGAGGAATCTGTCAGGACAGAGGGGGAGACAGGGTGAGGAATGTCAGGATTGAGGGGGAAACAGGGTGAGGAATCTGTCAGGATAGACGCGGAGACACAGGGAGGAATCTGTCTGGATAAAGGGCGAGACAGGGTGAGGAATTCGTCAGGATAGACGGGGAGACAGGGTGAGGAAACCGTCTGGATAGAGGCGGAGACAGGGTGAGGAATCCGTCTGGATAGAGGGGGAGACAGGGTGAGGAATCTGTCAGGACAGAGGGCGACATACGGTGAGGAACCTGTCCGGATTGAGGGGGAGACAGGGCGAGGAATCTGTCAGGATAGAGGGGGAGACAGGGTGAGGGATGTCAGGATACAGGGGGAGACAGGATGAGGTATCTGTCATGATAGACGGGGAGACAGGGTGGGGAATGTAAGGATAGAGGGGGAGACAAGGTGGGGAATCTGTGAGGATAGAGGGGGGAGACAGGGTGAGGAATCTGTCAGGATACAGGGGGAGACAGAGTGAGGAATCTGTTAGCACAGAGGGGGAAACAGAGTGAGGAATCTGTTAGCATAGAGGGGGAAACAGAGTAAGGAATCTGTCAGGATAGAAGGAGAGACAGGGTGAGAAATTTGTCTGGATAGAGGGGGCGACAGGGTGAGGTATATGTCAGGACAGAGGGGGAGACAGGGTGAGGAATCTGTGAGGATTGAGGGGGAGACAGGGTGAGGAATGTCAGGATACAGGGGGAGACAGGGTGGGGAATCTGTCAGGTGAGAGGGGGAGACAAGGTGAGGAATCTGTCCGCATAGAGGGGTAAGACATGGTGACGAATGTCAGGAGATGTGGAGAGGTAGGGTGAGGTATCTGTCAGGATAGATGTAGAGACACGGGGAGGAATCTGTCTGCATAGAGGGGGAGACAGGGTTACGAATGTCAGGATAGAGGTGGAGGCAGGGTGAGGAATCTGTTAGGATAGAGGCGGAGACAGGGTGAGAAATTTGTCAGGATAGAGGCGGAGACAGGGTGAGGGATGTCAGGATACAGGGGGAGACAGTGTGAGGAATCTGTTAGCATAGAGGGGGAAACAGAGTGAGGAATCTGTCAGGATAGAGGGAGAGACAGGGTGAGAAATTTGTCAGGATAGAGGGGGAGACAGGGTGAGGAATCTGTCAGGATAGAGGGGGAGACAGGGGGAGGAATCTGTGTAGAGGGGGAGACTGGGTGAGGAATCCGTCAGGATAGAGTGGGAGACAGGATTAGGAATCTGTCAGGACAGAGGGGGAGACTGGATGGGGAATTTGTCAGGATAGAGGGGGAGACAGGATGAGGAAACTGTCAGGATAGAGGGGGAGACTGGGTGGGCAATCTGTCCGGATTGAGGGGGAGACAGGGTGTGGAATCCATCTGTAGAGAGGGGGAAGACAGGGTGAGGAACGGCAGGATAGAGGGGGAGGCAGGGTGAGGGATGTCAGGATGCAGGGGGAGACGCAGTGAGGAATTTGTCAGGATAGAGTCGGAGACAGGGTGGGGAATCTGTCAGGATACGGGGGAGACAGAGTGAGGAATCTGTTAGCATAGAGGGGGAAACAGAGTAAGGAATCTGTCAGGATAGAAGGAGAGACAGGGTGAGAAATTTGTCAGGATTGAGGGGGAGACAGGGTGGGGAATCTGTCAGGATAGAGGGGGAGACAGGGTGAGGAATCTGTCAGGATAGAGGGGGAGACAGGGTGAGGAATGTCAGTATAAATGGGGAGACAGTGTGAGGAATGTCAGGATAGATGTGGAGACAGTGTGAGGAATTTCAGGATAGATGGGGAGACACGGTGAGGAATCGGTTAGGATAGAGGGGGAGACAAAGTGAGGAATGTCAGGATAGAGGGGGAGACAGCGTTAGGAATCAGTCAGGATAGAGGCTGAGACAGAGTGAGGAATATGTCTGGATAGAGGGCGACACAGGGTGAGGAATCTGTCCGGATTGAGGGGGAGACAGGGTTAGGAATCTGTTCGGATAGAGGGGGAGACAGGGCGAGGAATCTGTCAGGATAGAGGGGGAGACAGCGTGGGGAATGTCAGGACAGAGGGGGAGACAGTGTGAGGAAACTGTTAGGATAGAGGGGATACAGGGTGGGCAATCTGTCCGGATTGAGGCGGAGACAGGGTAAGGAATCTCTCAGGATAGAGGGGAGACAGGGTGAGTGATGTCAGGATAGAGGGGGAGACAGGGTGAGGAATCAGTCCGGATTGAGGGGGAGACAGGGCGAGGGATGTCAGGATAGAGGGGGAGACAGGGTGGGCAAGCTGTCCGGATTGAGGGGGAGACAGGGTGAGGAATCCATCTGTAGAGAGGGGGAAGACAGGGTGAGGAATGTCAGGATAGAGGGGGAGGCAGGGTGAGGGATGTCAGGATGCAGGGGGAGACGCTTTGAGGAATCTGTCAGGATAGAGTCGGAGACAGGGTGAGGAATTCGTCAGGATAGACGGGGAGACAGGGTGAGGAATCCGTCTGAATAGAGGCGGAGATAAGGTGAGGAATCCGTCTGGATAGAGGGGGAGACAGGGTGAGGAATGTCCGGATAGAGGGGGAAGCATTGTGAGGAATCTTTGAGGATAGAGGCGGAGACATGGTGAGGGATGTCAGGATACAGGGGGAGACAGAGTGAGGAATCTGTTAGCGTAGAGGGGGAAGCAGAGTGAGGAATCTGTCAGGATAGAGGAGGAGACAGGTTGAGGAATTTGTCAGGATAGAGGGGGAGACAAGGTTAGGAATTTGTCAGGATAGAGGGGGAGACAAGGTGAGGAATGTCAGGATAGATGGGGCGACAGGGTGTGGTATCTGTCAGGATAGAGGGGGAGACAGGGTGAGGAATCTGTCAGGATAGAGGAGGAGACAGGGTGAGGAATCTGTCAGGTTTGAGGTGGAGACAGATTGAGGAATGTCAGGATTGAGGGGGAAACAGGGTGACGAATCTGTCAGGATAGACGCGGAGACACGGGGAGGAATCTGTCTGGATAGAGGGGGAGACAGGCTGAGGAATTCGTCAGGATAGAGGGGGAGACAGGGTGAGGAATCTGTTAGCATAGAGGGGGAAACAGAGTGAGGAAGCTGTCAGGATAGAGGGAGAGACAGGGTGAGAAATTTGTCAGGATAGAGGGGGAGACAGGGCGAGGAATCCATCTGTAGAGAGGGGGAAGACAGGGTGAGGAATGGCAGGATAGAGGGGGAGGCAGGGTGAGGGATGTCAGGATGCAGGGGGAGACGCAGTGAGGAATCTGTCAGGATAGAGTCGGAGACAGGGTGAGGAATCTGTCAGGATACAGGGGGAGACAGAGTGAGGAATCTGTTAGCATAGAGGGGGAAACAGAGTGAGGAATCTGTTAGCATAGAGGGGGAAACAGAGTGAGGAATCTGTCAGGATAGAAGGAGAGACAGGGTGAGAAATTTGTCAGGATAGAGGGGGAGACAAGGTGAGGAATCTGTCAGGATTGAGGGGGAGACATGGTGGGGAATCTGTCAGGATAGAGGGGGAGACAGGGTGAGGAATCTGTCAGGATAGAGGGAGAGACAGGGTGAGGAATCTGTCAGGATAGAGCGGGAGACAGGGTGAGGAATGTCAGTATAAATGGGGAGTCAGTGTGAGGAATGTCAGGATAGATGGGGAGACAGTGTGAGGAATGTCAGGATAGATGGGGAGACACGGTGAGGAATCGGTTAGGATAGAGGGGGAGACAAAGTGAGGAATGTCAGGACAGAGGGGGAGAGAGCGTTAGGAATCAGTCAGGATAGAGGCTGAGACAGAGTGAGGAATATGTCTGGATAGAGGGCGACACAGGGTTAGGAATCTGTCCGGATTGAGGGGGAGACAGGGTTAGGAATCAGTCCGGATTGAGGGGGAGACAGGGCGAGGGATGTCAGGACACAGGGGGAGACAGGGTGAGGAATCTGTCAGGATAGAGGGGGAGACAGGGTGAGGAATCTGTCCGGATTGATGGGGAGACAGGGCGAGGCATCTGTCAGGATACAGGGGGAGACAGGGTGAGGGATGTCAGGATACAGGGGGAGACAGAGTGAGTAATCTGTTAGGATAGAGGGAGAGACAGAGTGAGTAAACTGTCAGGATAGAGGGGGAGACAGGGTGAGGAATCTGTGAGGATTGAGGGGGAGACAGGGGGAGGAATGTCAGGATAGAGGGGGAGACAGGGTGGGGAATCTGTCAGGCGAGAGGGGGAGACAAGGTGAGGAATCTGTCCGCATAGAGGGGTAAGACATGGTGACGAATGTCAGGATATGTGGAGAGGGAGGGTGAGGTATCTGTCAGGATAGTTGTGGAGACACGGGGAGGAATCTGTCTGCATAGACGGGGAGACAGGGTTAGGAATGTAGGATAGAGGGGGAGGCAGGGTGAGGAATCTGTTAGGATAGAGGCGGAGACAGGGTGAGGTATCTGTCAGGATAATGGGGGACACAGGGTGGGGAATGTCGGGATAGAGGGGGAGAATGGGTGGGGAATCTGTCCGGATTGAGGGGGAGACTGGGTGGGGAATCTGTCAGTATAGAGGGGAGACAGGGTGAGGTATCTGTCAGGACAGAGGGGGAGACAGGGTGAGGTATCTGTCAGGACAGAGGGAGAGACAGGCTGAGGAATCTCTCCGGATTGAGGGGGAGACAGGGTGAGGAATCTGTCAGGATAGAGGGGAAGACAGGGTGGGGAATCTGTCAGGATAGAGGGGGAGACAGGGTGGGGAATCTGTCAGGATAGAGGGATAAGACATGGTGACGAATGTCAGGATATGTGGGGAAGTAGGGTGAGGTATCTGTCAGGATTGAGGGGCAGGCAGGGTGAGGAATCTGTCAGGATTGAGGGGGAGGCAGGGTGAGGAATCTGTCAGGATAGATGCGGAGACACGGGGAGGAATGTGTCTGCATAGAGGGGGAGACAGGGTTAGGAATGACAGGATAGAGGGGGAGGAAGGGTGAGGAATCTCTCAGGATAGAGGCGGAGACACGGTGAGGGATGTCAGGATACAGGGGGAGACAGAGTGAGAAATCTGTTAGCATAGAGGGGGAAACAGAGTGAGGAATCTGTCAGGATAGAGGGAGAGATAGGGTGAGAAATTTGTCAGGATAGAGGGGGAGACAGGGTGAGGAATTTGTCAGGATAGAGGGGGAGACAGGGGGAGGAATCTTTCTGTATAGTTGGGGAGACTG
Source organism: Carcharodon carcharias (assembly GCF_017639515.1). NCBI lineage: Eukaryota > Metazoa > Chordata > Chondrichthyes > Lamniformes > Lamnidae > Carcharodon > Carcharodon carcharias. The sequence goes on along the minus strand of NC_054492.1, from coordinate 4,555,294 downwards.
GGTGAGGAATCCGTCAGCATAGAGTGGGAGAGAGGATGAGGAATCTGTCAGAACAGCGGGGGAGACTGGTTGGGGAATTTGTCAGTATAGAGGGGGAGACAGGATGAGGAAACTGTCAGGATAGAGGGGGAGACAGGGTGGGCAATCTGTCCGGATTGAGGGGGAAACAGGGTGAGGAATCTGTCAGGATAGAAGCGGAGACACGGGGAGGAATCTGTCTGGATGGAGGGGAGACAGGGTGAGGAATTCGTCAGGATAGAGGGGGAGACAGGGTGAGGAATCCGTCTGGATAGAGGAGGATACAGGTTGAGGAATCCGTCTGGATAGAGGAGGAGACAGGTTGAGGAATCCGTCTGGATAGAGGGGGAGACAGGGCGAGGAATCTGTCAGGATAGAGGGGGAGACAGGGTGAGGGATGTCAGGATACAGGGGGAGACAGAGTGAGTAATCTTAGGATAGAGGGGGAGACAGGGTGTTGAAACTGTCAGGATAGAGGGGCAGACTGGGTGGCGTATCTGTCTGCATAGAGGGGGAGACAGGGTGAGGAATCTGTCAGGATAAAGGGGGAGACAGGGTGAGGAATCTGTCAGGATAGAGGGGGAGACAGAGCGAGGAATCTGTCAGGACAGAGGGGGAGACAGGGTGAGGAATGTCAGGATTGAGGGGGAAACAGGGTGAGGAATCTGTCAGGATAGACGCGGAGACACAGGGAGGAATCTGTCTGGATAGAGGGCGAGACAGGGTGAGGAATTCGTCAGGATAGACGGGGAGACAGGGTGAGGAATCCGTCTGGATAGAGGGGGAGACAGGGTGAGGAATCTGTCAAGACAGAGGGTGACATACGGTGAGGAACCTGTCCGGATTGAGGGGGAGACAGGGCGAAGCATCTGTCAGGATAGAGGAGGAGACAGGGTGAGGGATGTCAGGATACAGGGGGAGACAGGATGAGGTATCTGTCATGATAGACGGGGAGACAGGGTGGGGAATGTAAGGATAGAGGGGGAGACAAGGTGGGGAATCTGTGAGGATAGAGGGGGAGACAGGGTGAGGTATATGTCAGGACAGAGGGGGAGACAGGGTGAGGAATCTGTGAGGATTGAGGGGGGAGACAGGGTGAGGACGGTCAGGATAGAGGGGGAGACAGGGTGGGGAATCTGTCAGGCGAGAGGGGGAGACAAGGTGAGGAATCTGTCAGCATAGAGGGGTAAGACATGGTGACGAATGTCAGGATATGTGGAGAGGTAGGGTGAGGTATCTGTCAGGATAGATGTGGAGACACGGGGAGGAATCTGTCTGCATAGAGGGGGAGACAGGGTTAGGAAGGTCAGGATAGAGGGGGAGGCAGGGTGAGGAATCAGTTAGGATAGAGGCGGAGACAGGGTGAGAAATTTGTCAGGATAGAGGCGGAGACAGGGTGAGGGATGTCAGGGTACAGGGGGAGACAGGGTGAGGAATCTGTTAGCATAGAGGGGGAAACAGAGTGAGGAATCTGTCAGGATAGAGGGAGAGACAGGGGGAGACAGAGTGAGTAATCTTAGGATAGAGGGGGAGACAGGGTGAGGAAACTGTCAGGATAGAGGGGCAGAATGGGTGGCGTATCTGTCTGCATAGAGGGGGAGACAGGGTGAGGAATCTGTCAGGATAGAGGGGGAGACAGAGCGAGGAATCTGTCAGGACAGAGGGGGAGACAGGGTGAGGAATGTCAGGATTGAGGGGGAAACAGGGTGAGGAATCTGTCAGGATAGACGCGGAGACACAGGGAGGAATCTGTCTGGATAGAGGGCGAGACAGGGTGAGGAATTCGTCAGGATATACGGGGAGACATGGTGAGGAATCCGTCTGGATAGAGGCGGAGCCAGGGTGAGGAATCCGTCTGGATAGAGGGGGAGACAGGGTGAGGAATCTGTCAGGACAGAGGGCGACGTATGGTGAGGAACCTGTCCGGATTGAGGGGGAGCCAGGGCGAGGAATCTGTCAGGATAGAGGGGGAGACAGGGTGAGGGATGTCAGGATACAGGGGGAGACAGGATGAGTTATCTGTCATGATAGACGGGGAGACAGGGTGGGGAATGTAAGGATAGAGGGGGAGACAAGGTGGTGAATCTATGAGGATTGAGGGGGAGACAGGGTGAGGTATATGTCAGGACAGAGGGGGAGACAGGGTGAGGAATCTGTGAGGATTGAGGGGGAGACAGGGTGAGGAATGTCAGGATAGAGGGGGAGGCAGGAATCTGTCTGCATAGAGGGGGAGACAGGGTTAGGAATGTAGGATAGAGGGGGAGGCAGGGTGAGGAATCAGTTAGGATAGAGGCGGAGACAGGGTGAGAAATTTGTCAGGATAGAGGCGGAGACAGGGTGAGGGATGTCAGGATACAGGGGGAGACAGAGTGAGGAATCTGTTAGCATAGAGGGGGAAACAGAGTGAGGAATCTGTCAGGATAGAGGGAGAGACAGGGTGAGAAATTTGTCAGGATAGAGCGGGAGACAGGGTGAGGAATCTGTCAGGATAGAGGGGGAGACAGGGGGAGGAATCTTTCTGTGTAGAGGGGGAGACTGGGTGAGGAATCCGTCAGGATAGAGTGGGAGACAGGATTAGGAATCTGTCAGGACAGAGGGGGAGACTGGTTGGGGAATTTGTCAGGATAGAGGGGGAGACAGGGTGGGCAATCTGTCCGGATTGAGGGGAAGACAGGGTGAGGAATCCATCTGTAGAGAGGGGGAAGACAGGGTGAGGAATGGCAGGATAGAGGGGGAGGCAGGGTGAGGGATGTCAGGATGCAGGGGGAGACGCAGTGAGGAATTTGTCAGGATAGAGTCGGAGACAGGGTGAGGAATCTGTCAGGATACAGGGGGAGACAGAGTGAGGAATCTGTTAGCATAGAGGGGGAAACAGAGTAAGGAATCTGTCAGTATAGAAGGAGAGACAGGGTGAGAAATTTGTCAGGATTGAGGGGGAGACAGGGTGAGGAATCTGTCAGGATTGAGGGGGAGACAGGGTGAGGAATCTGTCAGGATAGAGGGGGAGACTGGGTGAGGAATGTCAGTATAAATGGGGAGACACGGTGAGGAATCGGTTAGGATAGAGGGGGAGACAAAGTGAGGAATGTCAGGATAGAGGTGGAGACAGCGTTAGGAATCAGTCAGGACAGAGGGTGAGACAGAGTGAGGAATATGTCTGGATAGAGGGTGACACAGGGTGAGGAATCTGTCCGGATTGAGGGGGTGACAGGGTTAGGAATCTGTCCGGATAGAGGGGGAGACAGGGCGAGGAATCTGTCCGGATAGAGGGGGAGACAGCGTGGGGAATGTCAGGACAGAGGGGGAGACAGTGTGAGGAAACTGTTAGGATAGAGGGGAGACAGGGTGGGCAATCTGTCCGGATTGAGGCGGAGACAGGGTAAGGAATCTCTCAGGATAGAGGGGAGACAGGGTGAGTGATGTCAGGATAGAGGGGGAGACAGGGTGAGGAATCTGTCAGGATAGAGGGGGAGACAGGGTGAGGAATCTGTCCGGATTGATGGGGAGACAGGGCGAGGCATCTGTCAGGATACAGGGGGAGACAGGGTGAGGGATGTCAGGATACAGGGGGAGACAGAGTGAGTAATCTGTTAGGATAGAGGGGGAGACAGAGTGAGTAAACTGTCAGGATAGAGGGGGAGACAGGGTGAGGAATCTGTGAGGATTGAGGGGGAGACAGGGTGAGGAATGTCAGGATAGAGGGGGAGACAGGGTGGGGAATCTGTCAGGCGAGAGGGGGAGACAAGTTGAGAAATCTGTCCGCATGGAGGGGTAAGACATGGTGACGAATGTCAGGATATGTGGAGAGGTAGGGTGAGGTATCTGTCAGGATAGATGTGGAGACACGGGAGGAATCTGTCTGGATAGAGGGGGAGACAGGCTGAGGAATTTGTCAGGATAGAGGGGGAGTCAGGCTGAGGAATTCGTCAGGATAGAGGAGGAGACAGGCTGAGGAATCCGTCTGGATAGAGGGGGAGACAGGGTGAGGAAACTGTCAGGATAGAGGGGGAGACAGGGTGAGGAATCTGTCAGGATAGAGGGGCAGACTGGGTGGCGTATCTCTCAGCATATAGGGGGAGACAGGGGGAGGTATCTGTCAGGATAGAGGGGGAGACAGGGTGAGGAATCTGTCAGGATAGAGGCGGAGACAGGGTGAGGGATGTCAGGGTACAGGGGGAGACAGGGTGAGGATTCTGTTCGCAAAGAGGGGGAAACAGAGTGAGGAATCGGTCAGGATAGAGGGAGAGACAGGGTGAGAAATTTGTCAGGATAGAGGGGGAGACAGGGTGAGGAATCTGTCAGGATAGAGGGGGAGACTGGGGGAGGAATCTTTCTGTATAGAGGGGGAGACTGGGTGAGGAATCCGTCAGGATAGAGTGGGAGACAGGATGAGGAATCTGTCAGGACAGAGGGGGAGACTGGTTGGGGAATTTGTCAGGATAGAGGGGGAGACAGGATGAGGAAACTGTCAGGATAGAGGGGGAGACAGGGTGGGCAATCTGTCCGGATTGAGGGGGAGACAGGGTGAGGAATCCATCTGTAGAGAGGGGGAAGACAGGGTGAGGAATAGCAGGATAGAGGGGGAGGCAGGGTGAGGGATGTCAGGATGCAGGGGGAGACGCAGTGAGGAATCTGTCAGGATAGAGTCGGAGACAGGGTGAGGAATTCGTCAGGATAGACGGTGAGACAGGGTGAGGAATCCGTCTGAATAGAGGCGGAGACAAGGTGAGGAATCCGTCTGGATAGAGGGGGAGACAGGGTGAGGAATGTCCGGATAGAGGGGGAAGCATTGTGAGGAATCTGTGAGGATAGAGGCGGAGACAGGGTGAGGGATGTCAGGATACAGGGGGAGACAGAGTGAGGAATCTGTTAGCGTAGAGGGGGAAGCAGAGTGAGGAATCTGTCAGGATAGAGGAGGAGACAGGTTGAGGAGTTTGTCAGGATAGAGGGGGAGACAAGGTGAGGAATTTGTCAGGATTGAGGGGGAGACAAGGTGAGGAATGTCAGGATAGATGGGGCGACAGGGTGAGGTATCTGTCAGGATAGATGGGGAGACAGGGTGAGGAATCTGTCAGGATAGAGGAGGAGACAGGGTGAGGAATCTGACAGGATTGAGGTGGAGACAGATTGAGGAATGTCAGGATTGAGGGGGAAACAGGATGAGGAATCTGTCAGGATAGACGCGGAGACACAGGGAGGAATCTGTCTGGATAGAGGGGGAGACAGGCTGAGGAATTCGTCAGGATAGAGGGGGAGACAGGGTGAGGAATCTGTTAGCATAGAGGGGGAAACAGAGTGAGGAAGCTGTCAGGATAGAGGGAGAGACAGGGTGAGAAATTTGTCAGGATAGAGGGGGAGACAGGGGGAGGAATCTTTCTGTATAGAGGGGGAGACTGGGCGAGGAATCCGTCAGGATAGAGTGGGAGACAGGATGAGGAATCTGTCAGGACAGAGGGGGAGACAGGCTGAGGAATTCATCAGGATAGAGGAGGAGACAGGGTGAGGAATCCGTCTGGATAGAGGGGGAGACAGGGTGAGGAATCTGTCAGGACAGAGGGCAACATAGGGTGAGGAACCTGTCCGGATTGAGGGGGAGACAGGGCGAGGAATCTGCCAGGATAGAGGGGGAGACAGGGTGAGGGATGTCAGGATACAGGGGGAGACAGGATGAGGTATCTGTTATGATAGACGGGGAGACAGGGTGGGGAATATAAGGATAGAGGGGGAGACAAGGTGAGGTATATGTCAGGACAGAGGGGGAGACAGGGTGAGGAATCTGTGAGGATTGAGGGGGAGACAGGGTAAGGAATGTCAGGATAGAGGGGGAGACAGGGTGGGGTATCTGTCAGGCGAGAGGGGGAGACAAGGTGAGGAATCTGTCCGCATAGAGGGGTAAGACATGGTGACGAATGTCAGGATATGTGAAGAGGTAGGGTGAGGTATCTGTCAGGATAGACGTGGAGACACGGGGAGGAATCTGTCTGCATAGAGGGGGAGACAGGGTTAGGAATGTCAGGATAGAGGGGGAGGCAGGGTGAGGAATCTGTTAGGATAGAGGCGGAGAGAGGGTGAGAAATTTGTCAGGATAGAGGCGGAGACAGCGTGAGGGATGTCAGGATACAGGGGGAGACAGGGTGAGGAATCTGTTAGCATAGAGGGGGAAACAGAGTGAGGAATCTGTAAGGATAGAGGGAGAGACAGGGTGAGAAATTCGTCAGGATAGAGGGGGAGACAGGGCGAGGAATCCGTCAGGATAGAGTGGGAGACAGGATGAGGAATCTGTCAGGACAGAGGGGGAGACTGGTTGGGGAATTTGTCAGGATAGAGGGGGAGACAGGATGAGGAAACTGTCAGGATAGAGGGGGAAGACAGGTTGAGGAATGGCAGGATAGAGGGGGAGGCAGGGTGAGGGATGTCAGGATGCAGGGGGAGACGCAGCGAGGAATCTGTCAGGATAGAGTCGGAGACAGGGTGAGGAATCTGTCAGGATAGAGGGAGAGACAGCGTGAGAAATTTGTCAGGATAGAGGGGGAGACAAGGTGAGGAATCTGTCAGGATTGAGGGGGAGACAGGGTGGGGAATCTGTCAGGATAGAGGGGGAGACAGGGTGAGGAATCTGTCAGGATAGAGGGGGAGACAGGGTGAGGAATCTGTCAGGATTGAGGGGGAGAAAGGGTGGGGAATCTGTCAGGATAGAGGGGGAGACAGGGTGGGGAATCTGTCAGGATAGAGGGGGAGACAGGGTGAGGAATGTCAGGATAGATGGGGAGACAGTGTGAGGAATGTCAGGATAGATGGGGAGACACGGTGAGGAATCGGTTAGGATAGAGGGGGAGACAAAGTGAGGAATGTCAGGATAGAGGGGGAGACAGCGTTAGGAATCAGTCAGGATAGAGGGTGAGACAGAGTGAGGAATATGTCTGGATAGAGGGCGACACAGGGTGAGGAATCTGTCCGGATTGAGGGGGAGACAGGGTTAGGAATCTGTCCGGATAGAGGGGGAGACAGCGTGGGGAATGTCAGGACAGAGGGGGAGACAGTGTGAGGAAGCTGTTAGGATAGAGGGGAGACAGGGTGGGCAATCTGTCCGGATAGAGGCGGAGACAGGGTGAGGAATCTCTCAGGATAGAGGGGAGACAGGGTGAGGGATGTCAGGATAGAGGGGGAGACAGGGTGAGGAATCTGTCAGGATAGAGGGGAGACAGGGTGAGGGATGTCAGGATAGAGGGGGAGACAGGGTGAGGAATCTCTCAGGATAGAGGGGAGACAGGGTGAGGGATGTCAGGATAGAGGGGGAGACAGTGTGAGGAATCTGTCCGGATTGATGGGGAGACAGGGCGAGGCATCTGTCAGGATACAGGGGGAGACAGGGTGAGGGATGTCAGGATACAGGGGGAGACAGAGTGAGTAATCTGTTAGGATAGAGGGGGAGACAGGGTGAGGAAACTGTCAGGATAGAGGGGGAGACAGGGTGAGGAATCTGTCAGGATAGAGGCGCAGACTGGGTGGCGTATCTGTCCGCATAGAGGGGGAGACAGGGTGAGGTATCTGTCAGGATAGAGGGGGAGACAGGGTGAGGAATCTGTCAGGATAGAGGAGGAGACAGGGTGAGGAATCTGTCAGGATTGAGGTGGAGACAGATTGAGGAATGTCAGGATTGAGGGGGAAACAGGGTGAGGAATCTGTCAGGATAGTCGCGGAGACACGGCGAGGAATCTGTCTGGATAGAGGGGGAGACAGGCTGAGGAATTCGTCAGGATAGAGGGGGAGTCAGTCTGAGGAATTCGTCAGGATAGAGGAGGAGACAGGCTGAGGAATCCGTCTGGATAGAGGGGGAGACAGGGTGAGGAAACTGTCAGGATAGAGGGGGAGACAGGGTGAGGAATCTGTCAGGATAGAGGGGCAGACTGGGTGGCGTATCTGTGAGCATAGAGGGGGAGACAGGGTGAGGTATCTGTCAGGATAGAGGGGGAGACAGGGTGAGGAATCTGTCAGGATAGAGGGGGAGACAGGGTGAGGGATGTCAGGATACAGGGGGAGACAGGATGAGGTATCTGTCATGATAGACGGGGAGACAGGGTGGGGAATGTAAGGATAGAGGGGGAGACAAGGTGGGGAATCTGTGAGGATAGAGGGGGAGACAAGGTGAGGTATATGTCAGGACAGAGGGGGAGACAGGGTGAGGAATCTGTGAGGATTGAGGGGGAGACAGGGTGAGGAATGTCAGGATAGAGGGGGAGACAGGGTGGGGAATCTGTCAGGCGTGAGGGGGAGACAAGGTGAGGAATCTGTCCGCATAGAGGGGTAAGACATGGTGACGAATGTCAGGATATGTGGAGAGGTAGGGTGAGGTATCTGTCAGGATAGATGTGGAGACACGGGGAGGAATCTGTCTGCATAGAGGGGGAGACAGGGTTAGGAATGTAGGATAGAGGGGGAGGCAGGGTGAGGAATCTGTTAGGATAGAGGCGGAGACAGGGTGAGGTATCTGTCAGGATAATGGGGGACACAGGGTGGGGAATGTCGGGATAGAGGGGGAGAATGGGTGGGGAATATGTCCGGATTGAGGTTGAGACTGGGTGGGGAATCTGTCATCATAGAGGGGAGACAGGGTGAGGTATCTGTCAGGACAGAGGGGGAGACAGGGTGAGGTATCTGTCAGGACAGAGGGAGAGACAGGCTGAGGAATCTCTCCGGATTGAGGGGGAGACAGGGTGAGGAATCTGTCAGGATAGAGGGGAAGACAGGGTGGGGAATCTGTCAGGATAGAGGGGGAGACAGGGTGGGGAATCTGTCAGGCGAGAGGGGGAGACAAGGTGAGGAATCTGTCCGCATAGAGGGGTAAGACATGGTGACGAATGTCAGGATATGTGGAGAGGTAGGGTGAGGTATCTGTCAGGATAGATGTGGAGACACGGGGAGGAATCTGTCTGCATAGAGGGGGAGACAGGGTTAGGAATGTAGGATAGAGGGGGTGGCAGGGTGAGGAATCTGTTAGGATAGAGGCGGAGACAGGGTGAGAAATTTGTCAGGATAGAGGTGGAGACAGGGTGAGGGATGTCAGGATACAGGGGGAGACAGGGTGAGGAATCTGTTAGCATAGAGGGGGAAACAGAGTGAGGAATCTGTCAGGATAGAGGGAGAGACAGGGTGAGAAATTTGTCAGGATAGAGGGGGAGACAGGGTGAGGAATCTGTCAGGATAGAGGGGGAGACAGGGGGAGGAATCTTTCTGTATAGAGGGGGAGACTGGGTGAGGAATCCGTCAGGATAGAGTGGGAGACAGGATGAGGAATCTGTCAGGACAGAGGGGGAGACTGGTTGGGGAATTTGTCAGGATAGAGGGGGAGACAGGATGAGGAAACTGTCAGGATAGAGGGGGAGACAGGGTGGGCAATCTGTCCGGATTGAGGGGGAAGACAGGGTGAGGAATGGCAGGATAGAGGCGGAGGCAGGGTGAGGGATGTCAGGATGCAGGGGGAGACGCAGTGAGGAATCTGTCAGGATTGAGTCGGAGACAGGGTGATGAATCTGTCAGGATACAGGGGGAGACAGAATGAGGAATCTGTTAGCATAGAGGGGGAAACAGAGTGAGGAATCTGTTAGCATAGAGGGGGAAACAGAGTGAGGAATCTGTCAGGATAGAAGGAGAGACAGGGTGAGGAATCTGTCAGGAGAGCGGAGGAGACAGGGTGAGGAATCCGTCTGGATAGAGGGGGAGACAGGGTGAGGAATCTGTCAGGATAGAGGAGGAGACAGGGTGAGGAATCTGTCAGGATAGAGGAGGAGAAAAGGTGAGGAATGTCAGGATAGAGGGGGAGACAGGATGAGGAATGTAAGGATAGAGGGAGAGACTGGGTGGAGAATCTGTCAGGATAGAGGGGGAGACAGGGTGAGGAATCTGTCAGGGTGGAGGGGGAGACAGATTGAGGAATGTCAGGATTGAGGGGGAAACAGGGTGAGGAATCTGTCAGGGTAGACACGGAGACATGGGGAGGAATCTGTCTGGATAGACGGGGAGACAGGTTGAGGAATTCGTCAGTATAGAGGGGGAGACAAGGTGAGGAATCCGTCTGGATAGAGGAGGAGACAGGTTGAGGAATCCGTCTGGATAGAGGAGGAGACAGGTTGAGGAATCCATCTGGATAGAGGAGGAGACAGGTTGAGGAATCCGTCTGGATAGAGGGGGAGACAGGGCGAGGAATCTGTCAGGATAGAGGGGGAGACAGGGTGAGGGATGTCAGGATACAGGGGGAGACAGAGTGAGTTATCTGTTAGGATAGAGGGGGAGACAGGGTGAGGAAACTGTCAGGATAGAGTGGGAGACAGGATCGGGAATGTCAGGATAGAGGGGAAGACAAGGTGAGGGATCGGTCAGGATAGAGGGGGAGACAGGGTGAGGAATCTGTCAGGGTAGAGGGGCAGACTGGGTGGCGTATCTCTCTGCATAGAGGGGGAGACAGGGTGAGGAATCTGTCAGGATAAAGGGGGAGACAGGGTGAGTAATCTTTCAGGATAGAGGGGGAGACAGATCGAGGAATCTGTCAGGATAGAGGGGGAGACAGTGTGAGGAATCCGTCTGTAGAGAGGGGGAAGACAGGGTGAGGAATGTCAGGATTGAGGGGGAAACAGGGTGAGGAATGTGTCAGGATAGACGCGGAGACACAGGGAGGAATCTGTCTGGATGGAGGGCGAGACAGTGTGAGGAATTCGTCAGGATAGGCGGGGAGACAGGGTGAGGAATCCGTCTGGATAGAGGCGGAGACAGGGTGAGGAATCCGTCAGGATAGAGGGGGAGACAGGGTGAGGATTTTGTCAGGATAGAGGGGGAGACAAGGTGAGGAATGTCAGGATAGAGGGGGAGACAGGATGAGGAATCTGTCAGGATAGAGGGGGAGACAGGGTGAAGAATCTGTCAGGATTGAGGGGGAGACAGATTGAGGAATGTCAGGATTGAGGGGGAAACAGGGTGAGGTATCTGTCAGGATAGACGCGGAGACACGGGGAGGAATCTGTCTGGATAGAGGGGGAGACAGGGTGAGGTATCTGTCAGGATAGAGGGGGAGACAGGGTGAGGAATCTGTCAGGATAGAGGATGAGACAGGGTGGGGAATGTCAGGATAGAGGGGGAGACAAGGTGAGGAATGTCAGAATATGTGGGGGAGACAGGGTGAGGAATCTGTCAGGATAGAGGGGGAGACAGGGTGAGGACACTGTCCGGATTGAGGGGGAGACTGGGTGGGGATTCTGTCAGCATAGAGGGGAGACAGGGTGAGGTATCTGTCAGGACAGAGGGGGAGACAGGGTGAGGTATCTGTCAGGACAGAGGGAGAGATAGGCTGAGGAATCTCTCCGGATTGAGGGTGAGACAGGGTGAGGAATCTGTCAGGATAGAGGGGGAGACAGGGTGGGGAATCTGTCAGGATAGAGGGGGAAACAGGGTGGGGAATCTGTCAGGATAGAGGTGGAGACAGGGTGAGGAATCTGTCAGGATTGAGGGGGAGGCAGGTTGAGGAATCTGTCAGGATAGACGCGGAGACACGGGGAGGAATGTGTCTGCATAGAGAGGGAGACAGGGTTAGGAATGACAGGATAGAGGGGGAGACAGGGTGAGGAATCTGTCAGGATAGAGGGGGAGACAGGATGAGGAATGTCAGGATAGAGGGGGAGACTGGGTGGGGAATCTGTCAGGATAGAGGGGGAGACAGGGTGAGGAATCTGTCAGGGTGGAGGTGGAGACAGATTGAGGAATGTCAGGATTGAGGGGGAAACAGGGTGAGGAATCTGTCAGGAGAGACACGGAGACACGGGGAGGAATCTGTCTGGATAGAGGGGGAGACAGGGTGAGGAATTCGTCAGGATAGTGGGGGAGACAGGGTGAGGAATCCGTCTGGATAGAGGAGGAGACAGGTTGAGGAATCCGTCTGGATAGAGGAGGAGACAGGTTGAGGAATCCGTCTGGATAGAGGAGGAGACAGGTTGAGGAATCCGTCTGGATAGAGGAGGAGACAGGTTGAGGAATCTGTCAGGATAGAGGAGGAGACAGGGTGAGGAATCTGTCAGGATAGAGGAGAAAAGGTGAGGAATGTCAGGATAGAGGGGGAGACAGGAAGAGGAATGTCAGGATAGAGGGGGAGACGGGGTGGAGAATCTGTCAGGATAGAGGGGGAGACAGGGTGAGGAATCTGTCAGGGTGGAGGGGGAGACAGATTGAGGAATGTCAGGATTGAGGGGGAAACTGGGTGAGGAATCTGTCAGGATAGACACGGAGACATGGGGAGGAATCTGTCTGGATAGAGCGGGAGACAGGGTGAGGAATCTGTGAGGATTGAGGGGGAGACAGGGTGAGGAATGTCAGGATAGACGGGGAGACAGGGTGGGGAATCTGTCAGGCGAGAGGGGGAGACAAGGTGAGGAATCTGTCCGCATAGAGGGGTAAGACATGGTGACGAATGTCAGGATATGTGGAGAGGTAGGGTGAGGTATCTGTTAGGATAGATGTGGAGACACGGGGAGGAATCTGTCTGCATAGAGGGGGAGACAGGGTTAGGAATGTCAGGATAGAGGGGGAGGCAGGGTGAGGAATCTGTTAGGATAGAGGCGGAGACAGGGCGAGAAATTTGTCAGGATAGAGGCGGAGACAGGGTGAGGGATGTCAGGATACAGTGGGAGACAGGGTGAGGAATCTGTTAGCATAGTGGGGGAAACAGAATGAGGAATCTGTCAGGATAGAGGGAGAGACAGGGTGAGAAATTTGTCAGGATAGAGGGGGAGACAGGGTGAGGAATCTGTCAGGATAGAGTGGGAGACAGGGGGAGGAATCTTTCTGTGTAGAGGGGGAGACTGGGTGAGGAATCCGTCAGGATAGAGTGGGAGACAGGATGAGGAATCTGTCAGGACAGGGGGGAGACTGGTTGGGGAATTTGTCAGGATAGAGGGGGAGACAGGATGAGGAAACTGTCAGGATAGAGGGGGAGACAGGGTGGGCAATCTGTCCGGATTGAGGGGGAGACAGGGTGAGGAATCCATCTGTAGAGAGGGGGAAGACAGGGTGAGGAATGGCAGGATAGAGGGGGAGGCAGGGTGAGGGATGTCAGGATGCAGGGGGAGACGCAGTGAGGAATCTGTTAGGATAGAGGGGGAAACAGAGTGAGGAATCTGTCAGGAGGAGGGGGAGACAGGGTGAGGAATTTGTCAGGATAGAGGGGGAGACATGGTGAGGAATGACAGGATAGAAGAGGAGACAGGGTGAGGAATCTGTCAGGATAGAGGTTGCTACAGAGTGAGGAATCCGTCAGGATAGAGGGGGAGACAGGGTGAGGAATCTGTCCGGATAGAGGAGGAGACAAGGTGAGGAATGTCAGGATAGAGGGGGAGACAGGATGAGGAATGTCAGGATAGAGGGGGAGACTGTGTGGGGAATCTGTCAGGATAGAGGGGGAGACAGGGTGAGGAATCTGTCAGGATTGAGAGGGAGACAGATTGAGTAATGTCAGGATTGAGGGCGAAACAGGGTGAGGAATCTGTCAGGATAGACGCGGAGACACGGGGAGGAATCTGTCTGAATAGAGGGGAGACAGGGTGAGGAATTCGTCAGGATAGAGGGGGAGACAGGGTGAGGAATCCGTCTGGATAGAGGAGGAGACAGGTTGTGGAATCCGTCTGGATAGAGGAGGAGACAGGTTGAGGAATCTGTCTGGATAGAGGGGGAGACAGGGCGAGGAATCTGTCAGGATAGAGGGGGAGACAGGGTGAGGGATGTCAGGATACAGGGGGAGACAGAGTGAGTAATCTGTTAGGATAGAGGGGGAGATAGGGTGAGGAAACTGTCAGGATAGAGGGGCAGACTGGGTGGCGTATCTGTCTGCATAGAGGGGGAGACAGTGTGCGGAATCTGTCAGGATAAAGGGGGTGACAGGGTGAGGAATCTGTCAGGATAGAGCGGGAGACAGAGCGAGGAATCTGACAGGATAGAGGGGGAGACAGGGTGAGGAATCCGTCTGTAGAGAGGTGGAAGACAGGGTGAGGAATGTCAGGATTGAGGAGGAAACAGGGTGAGGAATGTGTCAGGAAAGACGCGGACACACATGGAGAAATCTGTCTGGATAGAGGGGGAGACAGGGTGAGGAATTCGGCAGGATAGACGGGGAGACAGGGTGAGGAATCCGTCTGGATAGAGGCGGAGACAGGGTGAGGAATCCGTCTGGATAGAGGGGGAGACAGGGTTAGGAACGTCCGGATAGAGGGGGAAGCATTGTGAGGAATCTATGAGGATAGAGGCGGAGACCGGGTGAGGGATGTCAGGATACAGGGGGAGACAGAGTGAGGAATCTGTTAGCGTAGAGGGGGAAACAGAGTGAGGAATTTGTCAGGATAGAGGGGGAGACAAGGTGAGGAATGTCAGGATAGAGGGGGCGACAGGGTGAGGATTTTGTCAGGATAGAGGGGGAGACAAGGTGAGGAATGTCAGGATAGAGGGGGAGACAGGATGAGGAATCTGTCAGGATAGAGGGGGAGACAGGGTGAGAAATCCGTCTGGATGGACGCGGAGACACGGGGAGGAATCTGTCTGAATAGAGGGGAGACAGGGTGAGGAATTCGTCAGGATAGAGGGGGAGACAGGGTGAGGAATCCGTCTGGATAGAGGAGGAGACAGGTTGTGGAATCCGTCTGGATAGAGGAGGAGACAGGTTGAGGAATCCGTCTGTAGAGAGGGGGAAGACAGGGTGAGGAATGTCAGGATTGAGGAGGAAACAGGGTGAGGAATGTGTCAGGAAAGACGCGGAGACACATGGAGAAATCTGTCTGGATAGAGGGGAAGACAGGGTGAGGAATTCGGCACGATAGACGGGGAGACAGGGTGAGGAATCCGTCTGGATTGAGGCGGAGACAGGGTGAGGTATCCGTCTGGATAGAGGGGGAGACAGGGTGAGGAACGTCCGGATAGAGGGGGAAGCATTGTGAGGAATCTATGAGGATAGAGGCGGAGACAGGGTGAGGGATGTCAGGATACAGGGGGAGACAGAGTGAGGAATCTGTTAGCGTAGAGGGGGAAACAGAGTGAGGAATCTGTCAGGATAGAGGAGGAGACAGGTTGAGGAATTTGTCAGGATAGAGGCGGAGACAAGGTGAGGAATGTCAGGATAGAGGGGGCGACAGGGTGAGGATTTTGTCAGGATAGAGGGGGAGACAAGGTGAGGAATGTCAGGATAGAGGGGGAGACAGGATGAGGAATCTGTCAGGATAGAGGGGGAGACAAGGTGAGGAATCAGTCTGGATAGAGGGGGAGACTGGGTGGGGAATCTGTCAGGATAGAGGCGGAGACAGGGTGAAGAATCTGTCAGGATTGAGGGGAGACAGATTGAGGAATGTCAGGATTGAAGGGGAAACAGGGTGAGGAATCTGTCAGGATACACGCGGAGACACGAGGAGGAATCTGTCTGGATAGAGGGTGAGACAGGTTGAGGAATTCGTCAGGATAGAGGGGGAGACAGTTTGAGAAATCTGTCAGGATAGAGGAGGAGACAGTGATAGGAAACCGTCTGGATAGAGGGGGAGACAGGGTGAGGAGTCTGTCAGGATAGCGGAGGAGACAGGGTGAGGAATCCGTCTGGATAGAGGGGGAGACAGGGTGAGGAATCTGTCAGGATAGAGGAGGAGACAGGGTGAGGAATGTCAGGATAGAGGGGGAGACAGAATGAGGAATGTCAGGATAGAGGGGGAGACTGGGTGGGGAAATTGTCAGGATAGAGGGGGAGACAGTGTGAGGAATCTGTCAGGGTGGAGGGGGAGACAGATTGAGGAATGTCAGGATTGAGGGGGAGGCAGGTTGAGGAATCTGTCAGGATTGACGCGGAGACACGGGGAGGAATGTGTCTGCATAGAGAGGGAGACAGGGTTAGGAATGACAGGATAGAGGGGGAGACAGGGTGAGGAATCTGTCAGGATAGAGGGGGAGACAGGATGAGGAATGTCAGGATAGAGGGGGAGACTGGGTGGGGAATCTGTCAGGATAGAGGGGGAGACAGGGTGAGGAATCTGTCAGGGTGGAGGTGGAGACAGATTGAGGAATGTCAGGATTGAGGGGGAAACAGGGTGAGGAATCTGTCAGGAGAGACACGGAGACACGGGGAGGAATCTGTCTGGATAGAGGGGGAGACAGGGTGAGGAATTCGTCAGGATAGTGGGGGAGACAGGGTGAGGAATCCGTCTGGATAGAGGAGGAGACAGGTTGAGGAATCCGTCTGGATAGAGGAGGAGACAGGTTGAGGAATCCGTCTGGATAGAGGAGGAGACAGGTTGAGGAATCCGTCTGGATAGAGGAGGAGACAGGTTGAGGAATCCGTCTGGATAGAGGGGGAGACAGGGCGAGGTATCTGTCAGGATAGAGGGGGAGACAGGGCGAGGAATCTGTCAGGATAGAGGAGGAGACAGTGTGAGGAAACCGTCTGGATAGAGGGGGAGACAGGGTGAGGAATCTGTCAGGATAGCGGAGGAGACAGGGTGAGGAATCCGTCTGGATAGAGGGGGAGACAGGGTGAGGAATCTGTCAGGATAGAGGAGGAGACAGGGTGAGGAATCTGTCAGGATAGAGGAGAAAAGGTGAGGAATGTCAGGATAGAGGGGGAGACAGGATGAGGAATGTCAGGATAGAGGGGGAGACGGGGTGGAGAATCTGTCAGGATAGAGGGGGAGACAGGGTGAGGAATCTGTCAGGGTGGAGGGGGAGACAGATTGAGGAATGTCAGGATTGAGGGGGAAACCGGGTGAGGAATCTGTCAGGATAGACACGGAGACATGGGGAGGAATCTGTCTGGATAGAGCGGGAGACAGGGTGAGGAATCTGTGAGGATTGAGGGGGAGACAGGGTGAGGAATGTCAGGATAGACGGGGAGACAGGGTGGGGAATCTGTCAGGCGAGAGGGGGAGACAAGGTGAGGAATCTGTCCGCATAGAGGGGTAAGACATGGTGACGAATGTCAGGATATGTGGAGAGGTAGGGTGAGGTATCTGTTAGGATAGATGTGGAGACACGGGGAGGAATCTGTCTGCATAGAGGGGGAGACAGGGTTAGGAATGTCAGGATAGAGGGGGAGGCAGGGTGAGGAATCTGGTAGGATAGAGGCGGAGACAGGGCGAGAAATTTGTCAGGATAGAGGCGGAGTCAGGGTGAGGGATGTCAGGATACAGTGGGAGACAGGGTGAGGAATCTGTTAGCATAGTGGGGGAAACAGAATGAGGAATCTGTCAGGATAGAGGGAGAGACAGGGTGAGAAATTTGTCAGGATAGAGGGGGAGACAGGGTGAGGAATCTGTCAGGATAGAGTGGGAGACAGGGGGAGGAATCTTTCTGTGTAGAGGGGGAGACTGGGTGAGGAATCCGTCAGGATAGAGTGGGAGACAGGATGAGGAATCTGTCAGGACAGGGGGGAGACTGGTTGGGGAATGTGTCAGGATAGAGGGGGAGACAGGATGAGGAAACTGTCAGGATAGAGGGGGAGACAGGGTGGGCAATCTGTCCGGATTGAGGGGGAGACAGGGTGAGGAATCCATCTGTAGAGAGGGGGAAGACAGGGTGAGGAATGGCAGGATAGAGGGGGAGGCAGGGTGAGGGATGTCAGGATGCAGGGGGAGACGCAGTGAGGAATCTGTTAGGATAGAGGGGGAAACAGAGTGAGGAATCTGTCAGGAGGAGGGGGAGACAGGGTGAGGAATTTGTCAGGATAGAGGGGGAGACATGGTGAGGAATGTCAGGATAGAAGAGGAGACAGGGTGAGGAATCTGTCAGGATAGAGGTTGCTACAGAGTGAGGAATCCGTCAGGATAGAGGGGGAGACAGGGTGAGGAATCTGTCTGGATAGAGGAGGAGACAAGGTGAGGAATGTCAGGATAGAGGGGGAGACAGGATGAGGAATGTCAGGATAGAGGGGGAGACTGTGTGGGGAATCTGTCAGGATAGAGGGGGAGACAGGGTGAGGAATCTGTCAGGATTGAGAGGGAGACAGATTGAGTAATGTCAGGATTGAGGGCGAAACAGGGTGAGGAATCTGTCAGGATAGACGCGGAGACACGGGGAGGAATCTGTCTGAATAGAGGGGAGACAGGGTGAGGAATTCGTCAGGATAGAGGGGGAGACAGGATGAGGAATCCGTCTGGATAGAGGAGGAGACAGGTTGTGGAATCCGTCTGGATAGAGGAGGAGACAGGTTGAGGAATCTGTCTGGATAGAGGGGGAGACAGGGCGAGGAATCTGTCAGGATAGAGGGGGAGACAGGGTGAGGGATGTCAGGATACAGGGGGAGACAGAGTGAGTAATCTGTTAGGATAGAGGGGGAGATAGGGTGAGGAAACTGTCAGGATAAAGGGGCAGACTGGGTGGCGTATCTGTCTGCATAGAGGGGGAGACAGTGTGCGGAATCTGTCAGGATAAAGGGGGTGACAGGGTGAGGAATCTGTCAGGATAAAGCGGGAGACAGAGCGAGGAATCTGACAGGATAGAGGGGGAGACAGGGTGAGGAATCCGTCTGTAGAGAGGGGGAAGACAGGGTGAGGAATGTCAGGATTGAGGAGGAAACAGGGTGAGGAATGTGTCAGGAAAGACGCGGACACACATGGAGAAATCTGTCTGGATAGAGGGGGAGACAGGGTGAGGAATTCGGCAGGATAGACGGGAGACAGGGTGAGGAATCCGTCTGGATAGAGGCGGAGACAGGGTGAGGAATCCGTCTGGATAGAGGGGGAGACAGGGTGAGGAACGTCCGGATAGAGGGGGAAGCATTGTGAGGAATCTATGAGGATAGAGGCGGAGACAGGGTGAGGGATGTCAGGATACAGGGGGAGACAGAGTGAGGAATCTGTTAGCGTAGAGGGGGAAACAGAGTGAGGAATTTGTCAGGATAGAGGGGGAGACAAGGTGAGGAATGTCAGGATAGAGGGGGCGACAGGGTGAGGATTTTGTCAGGATAGAGGGGGAGACAAGGTGAGGAATGTCAGGATAGAGGGGGAGACAGGATGAGGAATCTGTCAGGATAGAGGGGGAGACAGGGTGAGGAATCCGTCTGGATGGACGCGGAGACACGGGGAGGAATCTGTCTGAATAGAGGGGAGACAGGGTGAGGAATTCGTCAGGATAGAGGGGGAGACAGGGTGAGGAATCCGTCTGGATAGAGGAGGAGACAGGTTGTGGAATCCGTCTGGATAGAGGAGGAGACAGGTTGAGGAATCCGTCTGTAGAGAGGGGGAAGACAGGGTGAGGAATGTCAGGATTGAGGAGGAAACAGGGTGAGGAATGTGTCAGGAAAGACGCGGAGACACATGGAGAAATCTGTCTGGATAGAGGGGGAGACAGGGTGAGGAATTCGGCACGATAGACGGGGAGACAGGGTGAGGAATCCGTCTGGATTGAGGCGGAGACAGGGTGAGGTATCCGTCTGGATAGAGGGGGAGACAGGGTGAGGAACGTCCGGATAGAGGGGGAAGCATTGTGAGGAATCTATGAGGATAGAGGCGGAGACAGGGTGAGGGATGTCAGGATACAGGGGGAGACAGAGTGAGGAATCTGTTAGCGTAGAGGGGGAAACAGAGTCTGTCAGGATAGAGGAGGAGACAGGTTGAGGAATTTGTCAGGATAGAGGCGGAGACAAGGTGAGGAATGTCAGGATAGAGGGGGCGACAGGGTGAGGATTTTGTCAGGATAGAGGGGGAGACAAGGTGAGGAATGTCAGGATAGAGGGGGAGACAGGATGAGGAATCTGTCAGGATAGAGGGGGAGACAGGGTGAGGAATCAGTCTGGATAGAGGGGGAGACTGGGTGGGGAATCTGTCAGGATAGAGGCGGAGACAGGGTGAAGAATCTGTCAGGATTGAGGGGAGACAGATTGAGGAATGTCAGGATTGAAGGGGAAACAGGGTGAGGAATCTGTCAGGATACACGCGGAGACACGAGGAGGAATCTGTCTGGATAGAGGGTGAGACAGGTTGAGGAATTCGTCAGGATAGAGGGGGAGACAGTTTGAGAAATCTGTCAGGATAGAGGAGGAGACAGTGATAGGAAACCGTCTGGATAGAGGGGGAGACAGGGTGAGGAGTCTGTCAGGATAGCGGAGGAGACAGGGTGAGGAATCCGTCTGGATAGAGGGGGAGACAGGGTGAGGAATCTGTCAGGATAGAGGAGGAGACAGGGTGAGGAATGTCAGGATAGAGGGGGAGACAGGAGGAGGAATGTCAGGATAGAGGGGGAGACTGGGTGGGGAAATTGTCAGGATAGAGGGGGAGACAGTGTGAGGAATCTGTCAGGGTGGAGGGGGAGACAGATTGAGGAATGTCAGGATTGAGGGGGAAACAGGGCGAGGAATCTGTCAGGATAGACACGGAGACCCGGGGAAGAATCTGTCTGGATAGAGGGGGAGACAGAGTGAGGAATTCGTCAGGATAGAGGGGGAGACAGGGTGAGTAATCCGTCTGGATAGAGGAGGAGACAGGTTGAGGAATCCGTCTGGATAGAGGGGGAGACAGGGCGAGGAATCTGTCAGGATAGAGGGGGAGACAGGGCGAGGAATCTGTCAGGATAGAGGAGGAGACAGTGTGAGGAATCGGTCTGGATAGAGGGGGAGACAGGGAGAGGAATCTGTCAGGATAGAGGAGGAGACAGTGTGAGGAAACCGTCTGGATAGAGGGGGAGACAGGGTGAGGAATCTGTCAGGATAGCGGAGGAGACAGGGTGAGGAATCCGTCTGGATAGAGGGTGAGACAGGTTGAGGAATCTGTCAGGATAGAGGAGGAGACAGGGTGAGGAATCTGTCAGGATAGAGGAGGAGAAAAGGTGAGGAATCAGTCTGGATAGAGGGGGAGACTGGGTGGGGAATCTGTCAGGGTAGAGGGGGAGACAGGGTGAAGAATCTGTCAGGATTGAGGGGAGACAGATTGAGGAATGTCAGGATTGAGGGGGAAACAGGGTGAGGAATCTGTCAGGATAGACGCGGAGTCACGAGGAGGAATCTGTCTGGATAGAGGAGGAGACAGGTTGAGGAATTCGTCAGGATAGAGGGGGAGACAGTTTGAGAAATCTGTCAGGATAGAGGAGGAGACAGTGTGAGGAAACCATCTGGATAGAGGGGGAGACAGGGTGAGGAATCTGTCAGGATAGCGGAGGAGACAGGGTGAGGAATCCGTCTGGATAGAGGGGGAGACAGGGTGAGGAATCTGTCAGGATAGAGGAGGAGACAGGGTGAGGAATGTCAGGATAGAGGGGGAGACAGGAGGAGGAATGTCAGGATAGAGGGGGAGACTGGGTGGGGAAATTGTCAGGATAGAGGGGGAGACAGGGTGAGGAATCTGTCAGGGTGGAGGGGGAGACAGATTGAGGAATGTCAGGATTGAGGGGGAAACAGGGCGAGGAATCTGTCAGGATAGACACGGAGACCCGGGGAAGAATCTGTCTGGATAGAGGGGGAGACAGAGTGAGGAATTCGTCAGGATAGAGGGGGAGACAGGGTGAGTAATCCGTCTGGATAGAGGAGGAGACAGGTTGAGGAATCCGTCTGGATAGAGGGGGAGACAGGGCGAGGAATCTGTCAGGATAGAGGGGGAGACAGGGCGAGGAATCTGTCAGGATAGAGGAGGAGACAGTGTGAGGAATCGGTCTGGATAGAGGGGGAGACAGGGAGAGGAATCTGTCAGGATAGAGGAGGAGACAGTGTGAGGAAACCGTCTGGATAGAGGGGGAGACAGGGTGAGGAATCTGTCAGGATAGCGGCGGAGACAGGGTGAGGAATCCGTCTGGATAGAGGGTGAGACAGGTTGAGGAATCTGTCAGGATAGAGGAGGAGACAGGGTGAGGAATCTGTCAGGATAGAGGAGGAGAAAAGGTGAGGAATCAGTCTGGATAGAGGGGGAGACTGGGTGGGGAATCTGTCAGGGTAGAGGGGGAGACAGGGTGAAGAATCTGTCAGGATTGAGGGGAGACAGATTGAGGAATGTCAGGATTGAGGGGGAAACAGGGTGAGGAATCTGTCAGGATAGACGCGGAGTCACGAGGAGGAATCTGTCTGGATAGAGGAGGAGACAGGTTGAGGAATTCGTCAGGATAGAGGGGGAGACAGTTTGAGAAATCTGTCAGGATAGAGGAGGAGACAGTGTGAGGAAACCATCTGGATAGAGGGGGAGACAGGGTGAGGAATCTGTCAGGATAGCGGAGGAGACAGGGTGAGGAATCCGTCTGGATAGAGGGGGAGACAGGGTGAGGAATCTGTCAGGATAGAGGAGGAGACAGGGTGAGGAATGTCAGGATAGAGGGGGAGACAGGAGGAGGAATGTCAGGATAGAGGGGGAGACTGGGTGGGGAATCTGTCAGGATAGAGGGGGAGACAGGGTGAGGAATCTGTCAGGGTGGAGGGGGAGACAGATTGAGGAATGTCAGGATTGAGGGGGAAACAGGGTGAGGAATCTGTCAGGATAGACACGGAGACACGGGGAGGAATCTGTCTGGATAGAGGGGGAGACAGGGTGAGGAATTCGTCAGGATAGAGGGGGAGACAGGGTGAGGAATCCGTCTGGATAGAGGAGGAGACAGGTTGAGGAATCCGTCTGGATAGAGGAGGAGACAGGTTGAGGAATCCGTCTGGATAGAGGAGGAGACAGGTTGAGGAATCCGTCTGGATAAAGGGGGAGACAGGGCGAGGAATCTGTCAGGATAGAGGGGGAGACAGGGCGAGGAATCTGTCAGGATAGAGGAGGAGACAGTGTGAGGAAACCGTCTGGATAGAGGGGGAGACAGGGTGAGGAATCTGTCAGGATAGCGGAGGAGACAGGGTGAGGAATCCGTCTGGATAGAGGGTGAGACAGGTTGAGGAATCTGTCAGGATAGAGGAGGAGACAGGGTGAGGAATCTGTCAGGATAGAGGAGGAGAAAAGGTGAGGAATGTCAGGATAGAGGGGTAGACAGGATGAGGAATGTAAGGATAGAGGGGGAGACTGGGTGGAGAATCTGTGAGGATAGAGGGGGAGACAGGGTGAGGAATCTGTCAGGGTGGAGGGGGAGACAGATTGAGGAATGTCAGGATTGAGGGGGAAACAGGGTGAGGAATCTGTCAGGATAGACACGGAGACATGGGGAGGAATCTGTCTGGATAGAGGGGGAGACAGGGTGAGGAATTCGTCAGGATAGAGGGGGAGACAAGGTGAGGAATCCGTCTGGAAAAAGGAGGAGACAGGTTGAGGAATCCGTCTGGATAGAGGAGGAGACAGGTGGAGGAATCCATCTGGATAGAGGAGGAGACAGGGTGAGGAATCCGTCTGGATAGAGGGGGAGACAGGGCGAGGAATCTGTCAGGATAGAGGGGGAGACAGGGTGAGGGATGTCAGGATACAGGGGGAGACAGAGTGAGTTATCAGTTAGGATAGAGGGGGAGACAGGGTGAGGAAACTGTCAGGATAGAGGGGGAGACAGGATCGGGAATGTCAGGATAGAGGGGAAGACAAGGTGAGGGATCGGTCAGGGTAGAGGGGCAGACTGGGTGGCGTATCTGTCTGCATAGAGGGGGAGACAAGGTGAGGAATCTGTCAGGATAAAGGGGGAGACAGGGTGAGGAATCTTTCAGGATAGAGGGGGAGACAGAGCGAGGAATCTGTCAGGATAGAGGGGGAGACAGGGTGAGGAATCCCTCTGTAGAGAGGGGGAAGACTGGGTGAGGAATGTCAGGATTGAGGGGGAAACAGTGTGAGGAATGTGTCAGGATAGACGCGGAGACACAGGGAGGAATCTGTCTGGATAGAGGGCGAGACAGGGTGAGGAATTCGTCAGGATAGGCGGGGAGACAGGGTGAGGAATCCGTCTGGATAGAGGGGGAGACAGGGTGAGGAATGTCCGGATAGAGGGGGAAGCATTGTGAGGAATCTGTCAGGATAGAAGAGGAGACAGGGTGAGGAATTTCTCAGGATAGAGGGGGAGACAAGGTGAGGAATGTCAGTATAGAGGGGGCGACAGGGTGAGGAATCCGTCTGTAGAGAGGGGGAAGACAGGGTTAGGAATGTCAGGATTGAGGGGGAAACAGGGTGAGGAATGTGTCAGGATAGACGCGGAGACACAGGGAGGAATCTGTCTGCATAGAGGGCGAGACAGGGTGAGGAATTCGTCAGGATAGGCGGGGAGACAGGGTGAGGAATCCGTCTGGATAGAGGCGGAGACAGGGTGAGGAATCCGTCTGGATAGAGGCGGAGACAGGGTGAGGAATGTCCGGATAGAGGGGGAAGCATTGTGAGGAATCTGTCAGGATAGAGGAGGAGACAGGGTGAGGAATTTGTCAGGATAGAGGGGGAGACAAGGTGAGGAATGTCAGGATAGAGGGGGAGACAGGATGAGGAATCTGTCAGGATAGAGGGGGAGACAAGGTGAGGAATGTCAGGAGAGAGGGGGAGACAAGGTGAGGAATGTCAGGATAGAGGGGGAGACAGGATGAGGAATCTGTCAGGATAGAGGGGGAGACAGGGTGAGGAATCAGTCTGGATAGAGGGGGAGACAGGGTGAGGAATCTGTCAGGATAGATGGGGAGACAGGGTGAAGAATCTGTCAGGAATGAGGGGGAGACAGATTGAGGAATGTCAGGATTGAGGGGGAAACAGGGTGAGGAATCTGTCAGGATAGACGCGGAGACACGGGGAGGAATCTGTCTGGATAGAGGGGGAGACAGGGTGAGGTATCTGTCAGGATAGAGGGGGAGACAGGGTGGGGAATGTCAGGATAGAGGGGGATACAAGGTGAGGAATGTCAGAATATGTGGGGGAGACAGGGTGAGGAATCTGTCAGGATAGAGGGGGAGACAGGGTGGGGAATGTCAGGACAGAGGGGGAGACAGGGTGAGGAAACTGTCCGGATTGAGGGGGAGACTGGGTGGGGATTCTGTCAGCTTAGAGGGGAGACAGGATGAGGTATCTGTCAGGACAGAGGGGGAGACAGGGTGAGGTAACTGTCAGGACAGAGGGAGAGATAGGCTGAGGAATCTCTCCGGATTGAGGTGGAGACAGGGTGAGGAATTTGTCAGGATAGAGGGGGAGACAGGGTGGGGAATCTGTCAGGATAGAGGGGGAGACAGGGTGGGTAATCTGTCAGGATAGAGGGATAAGACATGGTGACGAATGTCAGGATATGTGGGGAGGTAGGGTGAGGTATCTGTCAGGATTGAGGGGGAGGCAGGGTGAGGAATCTGTCAGGATTGAGGGGGAGGCAGGGTGAGGAAACTGTCAGGATAGAGTGGGAGACAGGATCGGGAATGTCAGGATAGAGGGGAAGACAAGGTGAGGGATCGGTCAGGATAGAGGGGGAGACAGGGTGAGGAATTTGTCAGGGTAGAGGGGCAGACTGGGTGGCGTATCTGTTTGCATAGAGGGGGAGACAGGGTGAGGAATCTGTCAGGATAAAGGGGGAGACAGGGTGAGGAATCTTTCAGGATAGAGGGGGAGACAGAGCGAGGAATCTGTCAGGATAGAGGGGGAGACAGGGTGAGGAATCCGTCTGTAGAGAGGGGGAAGACAGGGTGAGGAATGTCAGGATTGAGGGGGAACCAGGGTGAGGAATGTGTCAGGATAGACGCGGAGACACAGGGAGGAATCTGTCTGGATAGAGGGCGAGACAGGGTGAGGAATTCGTCAGGATAGGCGGGGAGACAGGGTGAGGAATCCGTCTGGATAGAGGCGGAGACAGGGTGAGGAATCCGTCTGGATAGAGGGGGAGACAGGGTGAGGAATGTCCGGATAGAGGGGGAAGCATTGTGAGGAATCTGTCAGGATAGAGGAGGAGACAGGGTGAGGAATTTGTCAGGATAAACGGGGAGACAAGGTGAGGAATGTCAGGATAGAGGGGGCGACAGGGTGAGGATTTTGTCAGGATAGAGGGGGAGACAAGGTGAGGAATGTCAGGAGAGAGGGGGAGACAAGGTGAGGAATGTCAGGATAGAGGGGGAGACAGGATGAGGAATCTGTCAGGATAGAGGGGGAGACAGGGTGAGGAATCAGTCTGGATAGAGGGGGAGACTGGGTGGGGAATCTGTCAGGATAGAGGGGGAGACAGGGTGAAGAATCTGTCAGGATTGAGGGGGAGACAGATTGAGGAATGTCAGGATTGAGGGGGAAACAGGGT
Source organism: Carcharodon carcharias (assembly GCF_017639515.1). Lineage (NCBI taxonomy): Eukaryota > Metazoa > Chordata > Chondrichthyes > Lamniformes > Lamnidae > Carcharodon > Carcharodon carcharias. The sequence continues at coordinate 4,529,146 of NC_054492.1, read as the reverse complement.
GAGGAATCTGTCAGGATAGACGCGGATACACGGGGAGGAATCTGTCTGGATAGAGGGGGAGACAGGGTGAGGTATCTGTCAGGATAGAGGAGGAGACAGGGTGAGGAATCTGTCAGGAAAGAGGATGAGACAGGGTGGGGAATGTCAGGATAGAGGGGGATACAAGGTGAGGAATGTCAGAATATGTGGGGGAGACAGTGTGAGGAATCTGTCAGGATAGAGGGGGAGACAGGGTCGGGAATGTCAGGACAGATGGAGACAGGGTGAGGAAACTGTCCGGATTGAGGGGGAGACTGGGTGGGGATTCTGTCAGCATAGAGGGGAGACAGGGTGAGGTATCTGTCAGGACAGAGGGGGAGACAGGGTGAGGTATCTGTCAGGACAGAGGGAGAGATAGGCTGAGGAATCTCTCTGGATTGAGGGGGAGACAGGGTGAGGAATCAGTCAGGATAGAGGGGGAGACAAGGTGGGGAATCTGTCAGGATAGAGGGGGAGACAGGGTGGGGAATCTGTCAGGATAGAGGGATAAGACATGGTGACGAATGTCAGGATATGTGGGGAGGTAGGGTGAGGTATCTGTCAGGATTGAGGGGGAGGTAGGGTGAGGAATCTGTCAGGATTGAGGGGGAGGCAGGGTGAGCAATCTGTCAGGATAGACGCGGAGACACGGGGAGGAATGTGTCTGCATAGAGAGGGAGACAGGGTTAGGAATGACAGGATAGAGGGGGAGGCAGGGTGAGGAATCTGTCAGGATAGAGGCGGAGACAGGGTGAGGGATGTCAGGATACAGGGGGAGACAGGGTGAGAAATCTGTTAGCATAGAGGGGGAAACAGAGTGAGGAATCTGTCAGGATAGAGGGAGAGATAGGGCGAGAAATTTGTCAGGATAGAGGGGGGAGACAGGGTGAGGAATTAGTCAGGATAGACGGGGAGACAGGGGTAGGAATCTTTCTGTATAGTTGGGGAGACTGGGTGCGGAATCTGTCAGGATTGATGGGGAAACAGGGTGAGTATTCTGTCAGGATAGACGCAGAAACACGGGGAGGAATCCGTCTGGATAGACGGGGAGACAGGGTGAGGAATTCGTCAGGATAGAGGGGGAGACAGAGTGTGAAATCTGTCAGGATAGAGGAGGAGACAGGGTGAGGAATCCGTCTGGATAGAGGGGGAGACAGGGAGAGGAATCTGTCAGGATAGCGGAGGAGACAGGGTGAGGAATCCGTCTGGATAGAGGAGGAGACAGGGTGAGGAATCTGTCAGGATAGAGGAGGAGACAAGGTGAGGAATCTGTCAGGATAGAGGGGGAGACAGGGCGAGGAATCTGTCAGGATAGAGGGGGAGACAGGGTGAGGGATGTCAGGATACAGAGGGAGACAGAGTGAGTAATCTGTTAGGATAGAGGGGGAGACAGGTTCGGGAATGTCAGGATAGAGGGGAAGACAAGGTGAGGGATCGGTCAGGATAGAGGGGGAGACAGGGTGAGGAATCTGTCAGGATAGAGGGGGAGACAGGGTGGGGATTGTCAGGACAGAGGGGGAGACAGGGTGAGGAAACTGTTAGGATAGAGGGGGAGACAGGGTGGGCAATCTGTCCGGATAGAGGGGGAGACAGGGTGAGGTATCTGTCAGGATAATGGGGGACACAGGGTGGGGAATGTCGGGATAGAGGGGGAGACTGGGTGGGGATTCTGTCAGCATAGAGGGGAGACAGGGTGAGTTATCTGTCAGGACAGAGGGGGAGACAGGGTGAGGTATCTGTCAGGACGGAGGGAGAGACAGGCTGAGGAATCTCTCCGGATTGAGGGGGAGACAGGGTGAGGAATCTGTCAGGATGGAGGGGGAGGCAGGGTGGGGAATCTGTCAGGATAGAGGGGGAGTCAGGGTGGGGAATCTGTCAGGATAGAGGGATAAGACATGGTGACGAATGTCAGGATATGTGGGGAGGTAGGGTGAGGTATCTGTCAGGATTGAGGGGGAGGCAGGGTGAGGAATCTGTCTGGATAGAGGGGGAGACAGGTTGAGGAATTCGTCAGGATAGAGGGGGAGACAGTTTGAGAAATCTGTCAGTATAGAGGAGGAGACAGTGTGAGGAATCTGACAGGGAGGCAAGGTGAGGAATGTCAGGACAGAGGGGGAGACACAGGGTGAGGAAACTGTCGGGATTGAGGGGGAGACTGGGTGGGGATTCTGTCAGCATAGAGGGGAGACAGGGTGAGGTATCTGTCAGAACAGAGAGGGAGACAGGGTGAGGTATCTGTCAGGACAGAGGGAGAGATAGGCTGTGGAATCTCTCCGGATTGAGGGGGAGACAGGGTGAGGAATCTGTCAGGATAGAGGGGGAGACAGGGTGGGGAATCTGTCAGGATAGAGGGGGAGACAGGGTGGGGAATCTGTCAGGATAGAGGGATAAGACATGGTGACGAATGTCAGGATATGTGGGGAGGTAGGGTGAGGTATCTGTCAGGATTGAGGGGGAGGCAGGGTGAGGAATCTGTCAGGATTGAGGGGGAGGCAGGGGGAGGAATCTGTCAGGATAGACGCGGAGACACGGGGAGGAATGTGTCTGCATAGAGAGGGAGACAGGGTTAGGAATGACAGGATAGAGGGGGAGGCAGGGTGAGGAATCTGTCAGGATTGAGGGGAGACAGATTGAGGAATGTCAGGATTGAGGGGGAAACAGGGTGAGGAATCTGTCAGGATAGACGCGGAGACACGAGGAGGAATCTGTCTGGATAGAGGGGGAGACAGGTTGAGGAATTCGTCAGGATAGAGGGGGAGACAGTTTGAGAAATCTGTCAGGATAGAGGAGGAGACAGTGTGAGGAAACCGTCTGGATAGAGGGGGAGACAGGGTGATGAATCTGTCAGGATAGCGGAGGAGACAGGGTGACGAATCCGTCTGGATAGAGGGGGAGACAGGGTGAGGAATCTGTCAGGATAGAGGAGGAGACAGGGTGAGGAATGTCAGGATAGAGGGGGAGACAGGATGAGGAATGTCAGGATAGAGGGGGAGACTGGGTGGGGAATCTGTCAGGATAGAGGGGGAGACAGGGTGAAGAATCTGTCAGGATTGAGGGGAGACAGATTGAGGAATGTCAGGATTGAGGGGGAAACAGGGTGTGGAATCTGTCAGGATAGACGCGGAGACACGGGGAGGAATCTGTCTGGATAGAGGGGGAGACAGGGTGAGGAATTCGTCAGGATAGACGGGGAGACAGGGTGAGGAATCCGTCTGGATAGAGGAGGAGACAGTGTGAGGAAACCGTCTGGATAGAGGGGGAGACAGGGTGAGGAATCTGTCAGGATAGCGGAGGAGACAGGGTGAGGAATCCGTCTGGATAGTGGGGGAGACAGGGTGAGGAATCTGTCAGGATAGAGGAGGAGACAGGGTGAGGAATCTGTCAGGATAGAGGGGGAGACAGGATGAGGAATGTCAGGATAGAGGGGGAGACTGGGTGGAGAATCTGTCAGGATAGAGGGGGAGACAGGGTGAGGAATCTGTCAGGGTGGAGGGGGAGACAGATTGAGGAATGTCAGGATTGAGGGGGAAACAGGGTGAGGAATCTGTCAGGACAGACACGGAGACATGGGGAGGAATCTGTCTGGATAGAGGGGGAGACAGGGTGAGGAATTCGTCAGGATAGAGGGGGAGACAAGGTGAGGAATCCGTCTGGATAGAGGAGGAGACAGGTTGAGGAATCCGTCTGGATAGAGGAGGAGACAGGTTGAGGAATCCATCTGGATAGAGGAGGAGACAGGGTGAGGAATCCGTCTGGATAGAGGGGGAGACAGGGCGAGGAATCTATCAGGATAGAGGGGGAGACAGGGTGAGGCATGTCAGGATACAGGGGGAGACAGAGTGAGTTATCTGTTAGGATAGAGGGGGAGACAGGGTGAGGAAACTGTCAGGATAGAGGGGGAGACAGGATCGGGAATGTCAGGATAGAGGGGAAGACAAGGTGAGGGATCAGTCAGGATAGAGGGGGAGACAGGGTGAGGAATCTGTCAGGGTAGAGGGGCAGACTGGGTGGCGTATCTGTCTGCATAGAGGGGGAGACAAGGTGAGGAATCTGTCAGGATAAAGGGGGAGACAGGGTGAGGAATCTTTCAGGATAGAGGGGGAGACAGAGCGAGGAATCTGTCAGGATAGAGGGGGAGACAGGGTGAGGAATCCGTCTGTAGAGAGGGGGAAGACAGGGTTAGGAATGTCAGGATTGAGGGGGAAACAGGGTGAGGAATGTGTCAGGATAGACGCGGAGACACAGGGAGGAATCTGTCTGCATAGAGGGCGAGACAGGGTGAGGAATTCGTCAGGATAGGCGGGGAGACAGGGTGAGGAATCCGTCTGGATAGAGGCGGAGACAGGGTGAGGAATCCGTCTGGATAGAGGCGGAGACAGGGTGAGGAATGTCCGGATAGAGGGGGAAGCATTGTGAGGAATCTGTCAGGATAGAGGAGGAGACAGGGTGAGGAATTTGTCAGGATAGAGGGGGAGACAAGGTGAGGAATGTCAGGATAGAGGGGGAGACAGGATGAGGAATCTGTCAGGATAGAGGGGGAGACAAGGTGAGGAATGTCAGGAGAGAGGGGGAGACAAGGTGAGGAATGTCAGGATAGAGGGGGAGACAGGATGAGGAATCTGTCAGGATAGAGGGGGAGACAGGGTGAGGAATCAGTCTGGATAGAGGGGGAGACAGGGTGAGGAATCTGTCAGGATAGATGGGGAGACAGGGTGAAGAATCTGTCAGGAATGAGGGGGAGACAGATTGAGGAATGTCAGGATTGAGGGGGAAACAGGGTGAGGAATCTGTCAGGATAGACGCGGAGACACGGGGAGGAATCTGTCTGGATAGAGGGGAGACAGGGTGAGGTATCTGTCAGGATAGAGGGGGAGACAGGGTGGGGAATGTCAGGATAGAGGGGGATACAAGGTGAGGAATGTCAGAATATGTGGGGGAGACAGGGTGAGGAATCTGTCAGGATAGAGGGGGAGACAGGGTGGGGAATGTCAGGACAGAGGGGGAGACAGGGTGAGGAAACTGTCCGGATTGAGGGGGAGACTGGGTGGGGATTCTGTCAGCATAGAGGGGAGACAGGATGAGGTATCTGTCAGGACAGAGGGGGAGACAGGGTGAGGTAACTGTCAGGACAGAGGGAGAGATAGGCTGAGGAATCTCTCCGGATTGAGGTGGAGACAGGGTGAGGAATTTGTCAGGATAGAGGGGGAGACAGGGTGGGGAATCTGTCAGGATAGAGGGGGAGACAGGGTGGGTAATCTGTCAGGATAGAGGGATAAGACATGGTGACGAATGTCAGGGTATGTGGGGAGGTAGGGTGAGGTATCTGTCAGGATTGAGGGGGAGGCAGGGTGAGGAATCTGTCAGGATTGAGGGGGAGGCTGGGTGAGGAAACTGTCAGGATAGAGTGGGAGACAGGATCGGGAATGTCAGGATAGAGGGGAAGACAAGGTGAGGGATCGGTCAGGACAGAGGGGGAGACAGGGTGAGGAATTTGTCAGGGTAGAGGGGCAGACTGGGTGGCGTATCTGTTTGCATAGAGGGGGAGACAGGGTGAGGAATCTGTCAGGATAAAGGGGGAGACAGGGTGAGGAATCTTTCAGGATAGAGGGGGAGACAGGGTGAGGAATTTCAGGATAGAGGGGGAGAAAGGATGAGGAATGTCAGGATAGAGGGGGAGACTGGGCGGGGAATCTGTCAGGATAGAGGGGGAGACAGGGTGAAGAATCTGTCAGGATTGAGGGGAGACAGATTGAGGAATGTCAGGATTGAGGGGGAAACAGGGTGTGGAATCTGTCAGTATAGATGACGAGACACGGGGAGGAATCTGTCTGGATAGAGGGGGAGACAGGGTGAGGAATTCGTCAGGATAGACGGGGAGACAGGGTGAGGAATCCGTCTGGATAGAGGAGGAGACAGTTTGAGGAATCCGTCTGGATAGAGGAGGAGACAGGTTGAGGAATCCGTCTGGATAGAGGAGGAGACAGGTTGAGGAATCCGTCAGGATAGCGGTGGAGACTGGGTGAGGAATCCGTCTGGATAGAGGGGGAGACAGGGTGAGGAATCTGTCAGGATAGAGGAGGAGACAGGTTGAGGAATCTGTCAGGATAGAGGAGGAGACAAGGTGAGGAATGTCAGGATAGAGGGGGAGACAGGATGAGGAATGTCAGGATAGAGGGTGAGACTGGGTGGGGAATCTGTCAGGATAGAGGGGGAGACAGGGTGAGGAATCTGTCAGGATTGAGGGGGAGACAGATTGAAGAATGTCAGGATTGAGGGGGAAACAGGGTGAGGAATCTGTCAGGATAGACACGGAGACACGGGGAGGAATCTGTCTGGATAGAGGGGGAGACAGGGTGAGGAATTCGTCAGGATAGAGGGGGAGACAGGGTGAGGAATCCGTCTGGATAGAGGGGGAGACAGGGTGAGGAATCCGTCTGGATAGAGGAGGAGACAGGTTGAGGAATCCGTCTGGATAGAGGAGGAGACAGGTTGAGGAATCCGTCTGGATAGAGGAGGAGACAGGTTGAGGAATCCGTCTGGATAAAGGGGGAGACAGGGCGAGGAATCTGTCAGGATAGAGGGGGAGACAGGGCGAGGAATCTGTCAGGATAGAGGAGGAGACAGTGTGAGGAAACCGTCTGGATAGAGGGGGAGACAGGGTGAGGAATCTGTCAGGATAGCGGAGGAGACAGGGTGAGGAATCCGTCTGGATAGAGGGTGAGACAGGTTGAGGAATCTGTCAGGATAGAGGAGGAGACAGGGTGAGGAATCTGTCAGGATAGAGGAGGAGAAAAGGTGAGGAATGTCAGGATAGAAGGGTAGACAGGATGAGGAATGTAAGGATAGAGGGGGAGACTGGGTGGAGAATCTGTGAGGATAGAGGGGGAGACAGGGTGAGGAATCTGTCAGGGTGGAGGGGGAGACAGATTGAGGAATGTCAGGATTGAGGGGGAAACAGGGTGAGGAATCTGTCAGGATAGACACGGAGACATGGGGAGGAATCTGTCTGGATAGAGGGGGAGACAGGGTGAGGAATTCGTCAGGATAGAGGGGGAGACAAGGTGAGGAATCCGTCTGGATAGAGGAGGAGACAGGTTGAGGAATCCGTCTGGATAGAGGAGGAGACAGGTTGAGGAATCCATCTGGATAGAGGAGGAGACAGGTTGAGGAATCCGTCTGGATAGAGGGGGAGACAGGGCGAGGAATCTGTCAGGATAGAGGGGGAGACAGGGTGAGGGATGTCAGGATACAGGGGGAGACAGAGTGAGTTATCTGTTAGGATAGAGGGGGAGACAGGGTGAGGAAACTGTCAGGATAGCGTGGGAGACAGGATCGGGAATGTCAGGATAGAGGGGAAGACAAGGTGAGGGATCGGTCAGGATAGAGGGGGAGACAGGGTGAGGAATCTGTCAGGGTAGAGGGGCAGACTGGGTGGCGTATCTGTCTGCATAGAGGGGGAGACAGGGTGAGGAATCTGTCAGGATAAAGGGGGAGACAGGGTGAGGAATCTTTCAGGATAGAGGGGGAGACAGAGCGAGGAATCTGTCAGGATAGAGGGGGAGACAGGGTGAGGAATCCGTCTGTAGAGAGGGGGAAGACAGGGTGAGGAATGTCAGGATTGAGGGGGAAACAGGGTGAGGAATGTGTCAGGATAGACGCAGAGACACAGGGAGGAATCTGTCTGGATAGAGGGCGAGACAGGGTGAGGAATTCGTCAGGATAGGCGGGGAGACAGGGTGAGGAATCCGTCTGGATAGAGGCGGAGACAGGGTGAGGAATCCGTCTGGATAGAGGGGGAGACAGGGTGAGGAATGTCCGGATAGAGGGGGAAGCATTGTGAGGAATCTGTCAGGATAGAGGAGGAGACAGGGTGAGGAATCAGTCTGGATAGAGGGGGAGACTGGGTGGGGAATCTGTCAGGATAGATGGGGAGACAGGGTGAAGAATCTGTCAGGATTGAGGGGGAGACAGATTGAGGAATGTCAGGATTGAGGGGGAAACAGGGTGAGGAATCTGTCAGGATAGACGTGGAGACATGGGGAGGAATCTGTCTGGATAGAGGGGGAGACGGTGAGGTATCTGTCAGGATAGAGGGGGAGACAGGGTGAGGAATCTGGCAGGATAGAGGATGAGACAGGGTGGGGAATGTCAGGATAGAGGGGGATACAAGGTGAGGAATGTCAGAATATGTGGGGGAGACAGGGTGAGGAATCTGTCAGGATAGAGGGGGAGACAGGGTGGGGAATGTCAGGACAGAGGGGGAGACAGGGTAAGGAAACTGTCCGGATTGAGGGGGAGACTGGGTGGGGATTCTGTCAGCATAGAGGGGAGACAGGGTGAGGTATCTGTCAGGACAGAGGGGGAGACAGGGTGAGGTATCTGTCAGGACAGAGGGAGAGATACGCTGAGGAATCTCTCCGGATTGAGGGGGAGACAGGGTGAGGAATTTGTCAGGATAGAGGGGGAGACAGGGTGGGGAATCTGTCAGGATAGAGGGGGAGACAGAGTGGGGAATCTGTCAGGATAGAGGGATAAGACATGGTGACGAATGTCAGGATATGTGGGGAGGTAGGGTGAGGTATCTGTCAGGATTGAGGGGGAGGCAGGGTGAGGAATCTGTCTGGATAGAGGGGGAGACAGGTTGAGGAATTCGTCAGGATAGAGGGGGAGACAGTTTGAGAAATCTGTCAGTATAGAGGAGGAGACAGTGTGAGGAAACCGTCTGGATAGAGGGGGAGACAGGGTGTGGAATCTGTCAGGATAGAGGGATAAGACATGGTGACGAATGTCAGGATATGTGGGGAGGTAGGGTGAGGTGTCTGTCAGGATTGAGGGGGAGGCAGGGTGAGGAATCTGTCAGGATTGAGGGGGAGGCAGGGTGAGGAATCTGTCAGGATGGACGCGGAGACACGGGGAGGAATGTGTCTGCATAGAGAGGGAGACAGGGTTAGGAATGACAGGATAGAGGGGGAGGCAGGGTGAGGAATCTGTCAGGATAGAGTGGGAGACTGGGTGAAGAATCTGTCAGGATTGAGGGGAGACAGATTGAGGAATGTCAGGACTGAGGGGGAAACAGGGTGAGGAATCTGTCAGGATAGACGCGGAGACACGAGGAGGAATCTGTCTGGATAGAGGGGGAGACAGGTTGAGGAATTCGTCAGGATAGAGGGGGAGACAGTTTGAGAAATCTGTCAGGATAGAGGAGGAGACAGTGTGAGGAAACCGTCTGGATAGAGGGGGAGACATGGTGAGGAATCTGTCAGGATAGCGGAGGAGACAGGGTGAGGAATCCGTCTGGATAGAGGGGGAGACAGGGTGAGGAATCTGTCAGGATAGAGGAGGAGACAGGGTGAGGAATTTCAGGATAGAGGGGGAGACAGGATGAGGAATGTCAGGATAGAGGGGGAGAATGGGCGGGGAATCTGTCAGGATAGAGGGGGAGACAGGGTGAAGAATCTGTCAGGATTGAGGGGAGACAGATTGAGGAATGTCAGGATTGAGGGGGAAACAGGGTGTGGAATCTGTCAGTATAGATGCCGAGACACGGGGAGGAATCTGTCTGGATAGAGGGGGAGACAGGGTGAGGAATTCGTCAGGATAGACGGGGAGACAGGGTGAGGAATCCGTCTGGATAGAGGAGGAGACAGTTTGAGGAATCCGTCTGGATAGAGGAGGAGACAGGTTGAGGAAACCGTCTGTTTCGAGGAGGAGACAGGTTGAGGAATCCGTCTGGATAGAGGAGGAGACATGTTGAGTAATCCGTCTGGATAGAGGGGGAGACAGGGCGAGGAATCTGTCAGGATAGAGGGGGAGACAGGGCGAGGAATCTGTCAGGATAGCGGTGGAGACTGGGTGAGGAATCCGTCTGGATAGAGGGGGAGACAGGGTGAGGAATCTGTCAGGATAGAGGAGGAGACAGGTTGAGGAATCTGTCAGGATAGAGGAGGAGACAAGGTGAGGAATGTCAGGATAGAGGGGGAGACAGGATGAGGAATGTCAGCATAGAGGGTGAGACTGGGTGGGGAATCTGTCAGGATAGAGGGGGAGACAGGGTGAGGAATCTGTCAGGATTGAGGGGGAGACAGATTGAGGAATGTCAGGATTGAGGGGGAAACAGGGTGAGGAATCTGTCAGGATAGACACCGAGACACGGCGAGGAATCTGACTGGACAGAGGGGGAGACAGGGTGAGGAATCTGTCAGGATAGAGGAGGAGACAGGGTGAGGAATTTCAGGATAGAGGGGGAGACAGGATGAGGAATGTCAGGATAGAGGGGGAGACTGGGCGGGGAATCTGTCAGGATAGAGGGGGAGACAGGGTGAAGAATCTGTCAGGATTGAGGGGAGACAGATTGAGGAATGTCAGGATTGAGGGGGAAACAGGGTGTGGAATCTGTCAGTATAGATGCGGAGACACGGGGAGGAATCTGTCTGGATAGAGGGGGAGACAGGGTGAGGAATTCGTCAGGATAGACGGGGAGACAGGGTGAGGAATCCGTCTGGATAGAGGAGGAGACAGTTTGAGGAATCCGTCTGGATAGAGGAGGAGACAGGTTGAGGAATCCGTCTGGATAGAGGAGGAGACAGGTTGAGGAATCCGTCAGGATAGCGGTGGAGACTGGGTGAGGAATCCGTCTGGATAGAGGGGGAGACAGGGTGAGGAATCTGTCAGGATAGAGGAGGAGACAGGTTGAGGAATCTGTCAGGATAGAGGAGGAGACAAGGTGAGGAATGTCAGGATAGAGGGGGAGACAGGATGAGGAATGTCAGGACAGAGGGTGAGACTGGGTGGGGAATCTGTCAGGATAGAGGGGGAGACAGGGTGAGGAATCTGTCAGGATTGAGGGGGAGACAGATTGAGGAATGTCAGGATTGAGGGGGAAACAGGGTGAGGAATCTGTCAGGATAGACACGGAGACACGGGGAGGAATCTGTCTGGATAGAGGGGGAGACAGGGTGAGGAATTCGTCAGGATAGAGGGGGAGACAGGGTGAGGAATCCGTCTGGATAGAGGGGGAGACAGGGTGAGGAATCCGTCTGGATAGAGGAGGAGACAGGTTGAGGAATCCGTCTGGATAGAGGAGGAGACAGGTTGAGGAATCCGTCTGGATAGAGGAGGAGACAGGTTGAGGAATCCGTCTGGATAAAGGGGGAGACAGGGCGAGGAATCTGTCAGGATAGAGGGGGAGACAGGGCGAGGAATCTGTCAGGATAGAGGAGGAGACAGTGTGAGGAAACCGTCTGGATAGAGGGGGAGACAGGGTGAGGAATCTGTCAGGATAGCGGAGGAGACAGGGTGAGGAATCCGTCTGGATAGAGGGTGAGACAGGTTGAGGAATCTGTCAGGATAGAGGAGGAGACAGGGTGAGGAATGTCAGGATAGAGGGGTAGACAGGATGAGGAATGTAAGGATAGAGGGGGAGACTGGGTGGAGAATCTGTGAGGATAGAGGGGGAGACAGGGTGAGGAATCTGTCAGGGTGGAGGGGGAGACAGATTGAGGAATGTCAGGATTGAGGGGGAAACAGGGTGAGGAATCTGTCAGGATAGACACGGAGACATGGGGAGGAATCTGTCTGGATAGAGGGGGAGACAGGGTGAGGAATTCGTCAGGATAGAGGGGGAGACAAGGTGAGGAATCCGTCTGGATAGAGGAGGAGACAGGTTGAGGAATCCGTCTGGATAGAGGAGGAGACAGGTTGAGGAATCCATCTGGATAGAGGAGGAGACAGGTTGAGGAATCCGTCTGGATAGAGGGGGAGACAGGGCGAGGAATCTGTCAGGATAGAGGGGGAGACAGGGTGAGGGATGTCAGGATACAGGGGGAGACAGAGTGAGTTATCTGTTAGGATAGAGGGGGAGACAGGGTGAGGAAACTGTCAGGATAGCGTGGGAGACAGGATCGGGAATGTCAGGATAGAGGGGAAGACAAGGTGAGGGATCGGTCAGGATAGAGGGGGAGACAGGGTGAGGAATCTGTCAGGGTAGAGGGGCAGACTGGGTGGCGTATCTGTCTGCATAGAGGGGGAGACAGGGTGAGGAATCTGTCAGGATAAAGGGGGAGACAGGGTGAGGAATCTTTCAGGATAGAGGGGGAGACAGAGCGAGGAATCTGTCAGGATAGAGGGGGAGACAGGGTGAGGAATCCGTCTGTAGAGAGGGGGAAGACAGGGTGAGGAATGTCAGGATTGAGGGGGAAACAGGGTGAGGAATGTGTCAGGATAGACGCAGAGACACAGGGAGGAATCTGTCTGGATAGAGGGCGAGACAGGGTGAGGAATTCGTCAGGATAGGCGGGGAGACAGGGTGAGGAATCCGTCTGGATAGAGGCGGAGACAGGGTGAGGAATCCGTCTGGATAGAGGGGGAGACAGGGTGAGGAATGTCCGGATAGAGGGGGAAGCATTGTGAGGAATCTGTCAGGATAGAGGAGGAGACAGGGTGAGGAATCAGTCTGGATAGAGGGGGAGACTGGGTGGGGAATCTGTCAGGATAGATGGGGAGACAGGGTGAAGAATCTGTCAGGATTGAGGGGGAGACAGATTGAGGAATGTCAGGATTGAGGGGGAAACAGGGTGAGGAATCTGTCAGGATAGACGTGGAGACATGGGGAGGAATCTGTCTGGATAGAGGGGGAGACGGTGAGGTATCTGTCAGGATAGAGGGGGAGACAGGGTGAGGAATCTGGCAGGATAGAGGATGAGACAGGGTGGGGAATGTCAGGATAGAGGGGGATACAAGGTGAGGAATGTCAGAATATGTGGGGGAGACAGGGTGAGGAATCTGTCAGGATAGAGGGGGAGACAGGGTGGGGAATGTCAGGACAGAGGGGGAGACAGGGTAAGGAAACTGTCCGGATTGAGGGGGAGACTGGGTGGGGATTCTGTCAGCATAGAGGGGAGACAGGGTGAGGTATCTGTCAGGACAGAGGGGGAGACAGGGTGAGGTATCTGTCAGGACAGAGGGAGAGATACGCTGAGGAATCTCTCCGGATTGAGGGGGAGACAGGGTGAGGAATTTGTCAGGATAGAGGGGGAGACAGGGTGGGGAATCTGTCAGGATAGAGGGGGAGACAGAGTGGGGAATCTGTCAGGATAGAGGGATAAGACATGGTGACGAATGTCTGGATATGTGGGGAGGTAGGGTGAGGTATCTGTCAGGATTGAGGGGGAGGCAGGGTGAGGAATCTGTCTGGATAGAGGGGGAGACAGGTTGAGGAATTCGTCAGGATAGAGGGGGAGACAGTTTGAGAAATCTGTCAGTATAGAGGAGGAGACAGTGTGAGGAAACCGTCTGGATAGAGGGGGAGACAGGGTGTGGAATCTGTCAGGATAGAGGGATAAGACATGGTGACGAATGTCAGGATATGTGGGGAGGTAGGGTGAGGTGTCTGTCAGGATTGAGGGGGAGGCAGGGTGAGGAATCTGTCAGGATTGAGGGGGAGGCAGGGTGAGGAATCTGTCAGGATGGACGCGGAGACACGGGGAGGAATGTGTCTGCATAGAGAGGGAGACAGGGTTAGGAATGACAGGATAGAGGGGGAGGCAGGGTGAGGAATCTGTCAGGATAGAGTGGGAGACTGGGTGAAGAATCTGTCAGGATTGAGGGGAGACAGATTGAGGAATGTCAGGACTGAGGGGGAAACAGGGTGAGGAATCTGTCAGGATAGACGCGGAGACACGAGGAGGAATCTGTCTGGATAGAGGGGGAGACAGGTTGAGGAATTCGTCAGGATAGAGGGGGAGACAGTTTGAGAAATCTGTCAGGATAGAGGAGGAGACAGTGTGAGGAAACCGTCTGGATAGAGGGGGAGACATGGTGAGGAATCTGTCAGGATAGCGGAGGAGACAGGGTGAGGAATCCGTCTGGATAGAGGGGGAGACAGGGTGAGGAATCTGTCAGGATAGAGGAGGAGACAGGGTGAGGAATTTCAGGATAGAGGGGGAGACAGGATGAGGAATGTCAGGATAGAGGGGGAGAATGGGCGGGGAATCTGTCAGGATAGAGGGGGAGACAGGGTGAAGAATCTGTCAGGATTGAGGGGAGACAGATTGAGGAATGTCAGGATTGAGGGGGAAACAGGGTGTGGAATCTGTCAGTATAGATGCCGAGACACGGGGAGGAATCTGTCTGGATAGAGGGGGAGACAGGGTGAGGAATTCGTCAGGATAGACGGGGAGACAGGGTGAGGAATCCGTCTGGATAGAGGAGGAGACAGTTTGAGGAATCCGTCTGGATAGAGGAGGAGACAGGTTGAGGAAACCGTCTGTTTCGAGGAGGAGACAGGTTGAGGAATCCGTCTGGATAGAGGAGGAGACATGTTGAGTAATCCGTCTGGATAGAGGGGGAGACAGGGCGAGGAATCTGTCAGGATAGAGGGGGAGACAGGGCGAGGAATCTGTCAGGATAGCGGTGGAGACTGGGTGAGGAATCCGTCTGGATAGAGGGGGAGACAGGGTGAGGAATCTGTCAGGATAGAGGAGGAGACAGGTTGAGGAATCTGTCAGGATAGAGGAGGAGACAAGGTGAGGAATGTCAGGATAGAGGGGGAGACAGGATGAGGAATGTCAGCATAGAGGGTGAGACTGGGTGGGGAATCTGTCAGGATAGAGGGGGAGACAGGGTGAGGAATCTGTCAGGATTGAGGGGGAGACAGATTGAGGAATGTCAGGATTGAGGGGGAAACAGGGTGAGGAATCTGTCAGGATAGACACCGAGACACGGCGAGGAATCTGACTGGACAGAGGGGGAGACAGGGTGAGGAATCTGTCAGGATAGAGGAGGAGACAGGGTGAGGAATTTCAGGATAGAGGGGGAGACAGGATGAGGAATGTCAGGATAGAGGGGGAGACTGGGCGGGGAATCTGTCAGGATAGAGGGGGAGACAGGGTGAAGAATCTGTCAGGATTGAGGGGAGACAGATTGAGGAATGTCAGGATTGAGGGGGAAACAGGGTGTGGAATCTGTCAGTATAGATGCGGAGACACGGGGAGGAATCTGTCTGGATAGAGGGGGAGACAGGGTGAGGAATTCGTCAGGATAGACGGGGAGACAGGGTGAGGAATCCGTCTGGATAGAGGAGGAGACAGTTTGAGGAATCCGTCTGGATAGAGGAGGAGACAGGTTGAGGAATCCGTCTGGATAGAGGAGGAGACAGGTTGAGGAATCCGTCAGGATAGCGGTGGAGACTGGGTGAGGAATCCGTCTGGATAGAGGGGGAGACAGGGTGAGGAATCTGTCAGGATAGAGGAGGAGACAGGTTGAGGAATCTGTCAGGATAGAGGAGGAGACAAGGTGAGGAATGTCAGGATAGAGGGGGAGACAGGATGAGGAATGTCAGGACAGAGGGTGAGACTGGGTGGGGAATCTGTCAGGATAGAGGGGGAGACAGGGTGAGGAATCTGTCAGGATTGAGGGGGAGACAGATTGAGGAATGTCAGGATTGAGGGGGAAACAGGGTGAGGAATCTGTCAGGATAGACACGGAGACACGGGGAGGAATCTGTCTGGATAGAGGGGGAGACAGGGTGAGGAATTCGTCAGGATAGAGGGGGAGACAGGGTGAGGAATCCGTCTGGATAGAGGGGGAGACAGGGTGAGGAATCCGTCTGGATAGAGGAGGAGACAGGTTGAGGAATCCGTCTGGATAGAGGAGGAGACAGGTTGAGGAATCTGTCTGGATAGAGGAGGAGACAGGTTGAGGAATCCGTCTGGATAAAGGGGGAGACAGGGCGAGGAATCTGTCAGGATAGAGGGGGAGACAGGGCGAGGAATCTGTCAGGATAGAGGAGGAGACAGTGTGAGGAAACCGTCTGGATAGAGGGGGTGACAGGGTGAGGAATCTGTCAGGATAGCGGAGGAGACAGGGTGAGGAATCCGTCTGGATAGAGGGTGAGACAGGTTGAGGAATCTGTCAGGATAGAGGAGGAGACAGGGTGAGGAATGTCAGGATAGAGGGGTAGACAGGATGAGGAATGTAAGGATAGAGGGGGAGACTGGGTGGAGAATCTGTGAGGATAGAGGGGGAGACAGGGTGAGGAATCTGTCAGGGTGGAGGGGGAGACAGATTGAGGAATGTCAGGATTGAGGGGGAAACAGGGTGAGGAATCTGTCAGGATAGACACGGAGACATGGGGAGGAATCTGTCTGGATAGAGGGGGAGACAGGGTGAGGAATTCGTCAGGATAGAGGGGGAGACAAGGTGAGGAATCCGTCTGGATAGAGGAGGAGACAGGTTGAGGAATCCGTCTGGATAGAGGAGGAGACAGGTTGAGGAATCCATCTGGATAGAGGAGGAGACAGGGTGAGGAATCCGTCTGGATAGAGGGGGAGACAGGGCGAGGAATCTGTCAGGATAGAGGGGGAGACAGGGTGAGGCATGTCAGGATACAGGGGGAGACAGAGTGAGTTATCTGTTAGGATAGAGGGGGAGACAGGGTGAGGAAACTGTCAGGATAGAGGGGGAGACAGGATCGGGAATGTCAGGATAGAGGGGAAGACAAGGTGAGGGATCAGTCAGGATAGAGGGGGAGACAGGGTGAGGAATCTGTCAGGGTAGAGGGGCAGACTGGGTGGCGTATCTGTCTGCATAGAGGGGGAGACAAGGTGAGGAATCTGTCAGGATAAAGGGGGAGACAGGGTGAGGAATCTTTCAGGATAGAGGGGGAGACAGAGCGAGGAATCTGTCAGGATAGAGGGGGAGACAGGGTGAGGAATCCGTCTGTAGAGAGGGGGAAGACAGGGTGAGGAATGTCAGGATTGAGGGGGAAACAGGGTGAGGAATGTGTCAGGATAGACGCGGAGACACAGGGAGGAATCTGTCTGGATAGAGGGCGAGACAGGGTGAGGAATTCGTCAGGATAGGCGGGGAGACAGGGTGAGGAATCCGTCTGGATAGAGGGGGAGACAGGGTGAGGAATGTCCGGATAGAGGGGGAAGCATTGTGAGGAATCTGTCAGGATAGAGGAGGAGACAGGGTGAGGAATTTGTCAGGATAGAGGGGGAGACAAGGTGAGGAATGTCAGTATAGAGGGGGCGACAGGGTGAGGAATCCGTCTGTAGAGAGGGGGAAGACAGGGTTAGGAATGTCAGGATTGAGGGGGAAACAGGGTGAGGAATGTGTCAGGATAGACGCGGAGACACAGGGAGGAATCTGTCTGCATAGAGGGCGAGACAGGGTGAGGAATTCGTCAGGATAGGCGGGGAGACAGGGTGAGGAATCCGTCTGGATAGAGGCGGAGACAGGGTGAGGAATCCGTCTGGATAGAGGCGGAGACAGGGTGAGGAATGTCCGGATAGAGGGGGAAGCATTGTGAGGAATCTGTCAGGATAGAGGAGGAGACAGGGTGAGGAATTTGTCAGGATAGAGGGGGAGACAAGGTGAGGAATGTCAGGATAGAGGGGGAGACAGGATGAGGAATCTGTCAGGATAGAGGGGGAGACAAGGTGAGGAATGTCAGGAGAGAGGGGGAGACAAGGTGAGGAATGTCAGGATAGAGGGGGAGACAGGATGAGGAATCTGTCAGGATAGAGGGGGAGACAGGGTGAGGAATCAGTCTGGATAGAGGGGGAGACAGGGTGAGGAATCTGTCAGGATAGATGGGGAGACAGGGTGAAGAATCTGTCAGGAATGATGGGGAGACAGATTGAGGAATGTCAGGATTGAGGGGGAAACAGGGTGAGGAATCTGTCAGGATAGACGCGGAGACACGGGGAGGAATCTGTCTGGATAGAGGGGAGACAGGGTGAGGTATCTGTCAGGATAGAGGGGGAGACAGGGTGGGGAATGTCAGGATAGAGGGGGATACAAGGTGAGGAATGTCAGAATATGTGGGGGAGACAGGGTGAGGAATCTGTCAGGATAGAGGGGGAGACAGGGTGGGGAATGTCAGGACAGAGGGGGAGACAGGGTGAGGAAACTGTCCGGATTGAGGGGGAGACTGGGTGGGGATTCTGTCAGCATAGAGGGGAGACAGGATGAGGTATCTGTCAGGACAGAGGGGGAGACAGGGTGAGGTAACTGTCAGGACAGAGGGAGAGATAGGCTGAGGAATCTCTCCGGATTGAGGTGGAGACAGGGTGAGGAATTTGTCAGGATAGAGGGGGAGACAGGGTGGGGAATCTGTCAGGATAGAGGGGGAGACAGGGTGGGTAATCTGTCAGGATAGAGGGATAAGACATGGTGACGAATGTCAGGGTATGTGGGGAGGTAGGGTGAGGTATCTGTCAGGATTGAGGGGGAGGCAGGGTGAGGAATCTGTCAGGATTGAGGGGGAGGCTGGGTGAGGAAACTGTCAGGATAGAGTGGGAGACAGGATCGGGAATGTCAGGATAGAGGGGAAGACAAGGTGAGGGATCGGTCAGGATAGAGGGGGAGACAGGGTGAGGAATTTGTCAGGGTAGAGGGGCAGACTGGGTGGCGTATCTGTTTGCATAGAGGGGGAGACAGGGTGAGGAATCTGTCAGGATAAAGGGGGAGACAGGGTGAGGAATCTTTCAGGATAGAGGGGGAGACAGGGTGAGGAATTTCAGGATAGAGGGGGAGAAAGGATGAGGAATGTCAGGATAGAGGGGGAGACTGGGCGGGGAATCTGTCAGGATAGAGGGGGAGACAGGGTGAAGAATCTGTCAGGATTGAGGGGAGACAGATTGAGGAATGTCAGGATTGAGGGGGAAACAGGGTGTGGAATCTGTCAGTATAGATGACGAGACACGGGGAGGAATCTGTCTGGATAGAGGGGGAGACAGGGTGAGGAATTCGTCAGGATAGACGGGGAGACAGGGTGAGGAATCCGTCTGGATAGAGGAGGAGACAATTGGAGGAATCCGTCTGGATAGAGGAGGAGACAGGTTGAGGAATCCGTCTGGATAGAGGAGGAGACAGGTTGAGGAATCCGTCAGGATAGCGGTGGAGACTGGGTGAGGAATCCGTCTGGATAGAGGGGGAGACAGGGTGAGGAATCTGTCAGGATAGAGGAGGAGACAGGTTGAGGAATCTGTCAGGATAGAGGAGGAGACAAGGTGAGGAATGTCAGGATAGAGGGGGAGACAGGATGAGGAATGTCAGGATAGAGGGTGAGACTGGGTGGGGAATCTGTCAGGATAGAGGGGGAGACAGGGTGAGGAATCTGTCAGGATTGAGGGGGAGACAGATTGAGGAATGTCAGGATTGAGGGGGAAACAGGGTGAGGAATCTGTCAGGATAGACACGGAGACACGGGGAGGAATCTGTCTGGATAGAGGGGGAGACAGGGTGAGGAATTCGTCAGGATAGAGGGGGAGACAGGGTGAGGAATCCGTCTGGATAGAGGGGGAGACAGGGTGAGGAATCCGTCTGGATAGAGGAGGAGACAGGTTGAGGAATCCGTCTGGATAGAGGAGGAGACAGGTTGAGGAATCCGTCTGGATAGAGGAGGAGACAGGTTGAGGAATCCGTCTGGATAAAGGGGGAGACAGGGCGAGGAATCTGTCAGGATAGAGGGGGAGACAGGGCGAGGAATCTGTCAGGATAGAGGAGGAGACAGTGTGAGGAAACCGTCTGGATAGAGGGGGAGACAGGGTGAGGAATCTGTCAGGATAGCGGAGGAGACAGGGTGAGGAATCCGTCTGGATAGAGGGTGAGACAGGTTGAGGAATCTGTCAGGATAGAGGAGGAGACAGGGTGAGGAATCTGTCAGGATAGAGGAGGAGAAAAGGTGAGGAATGTCAGGATAGAGGGGTAGACAGGATGAGGAATGTAAGGATAGAGGGGGAGACTGGGTGGAGAATCTGTGAGGATAGAGGGGGAGACAGGGTGAGGAATCTGTCAGGGTGGAGGGGGAGACAGATTGAGGAATGTCAGGATTGAGGGGGAAACAGGGTGAGGAATCTGTCAGGATAGACACGGAGACATGGGGAGGAATCTGTCTGGATAGAGGGGGAGACAGGGTGAGGAATTCGTCAGGATAGAGGGGGAGACAAGGTGAGGAATCCGTCTGGATAGAGGAGGAGACAGGTTGAGGAATCCGTTTGGATAGAGGAGGAGACAGGTTGAGGAATCCATCTGGATAGAGGAGGAGACAGGTTGAGGAATCCGTCTGGATAGAGGGGGAGACAGGGCGAGGAATCTGTCAGGATAGAGGGGGAGACAGGGTGAGGGATGTCAGGATACAGGGGGAGACAGAGTGAGTTATCTGTTAGGATAGAGGGGGAGACAGGGTGAGGAAACTGTCAGGATAGAGGGGGAGACTGGATCGGGAATGTCAGGATAGAGGGGAAGACAAGGTGAGGGATCGGTCAGGATAGAGGGGGAGACAGGGTGAGGAATCTGTCAGGGTAGAGGGGCAGACTGGGTGGCGTATCTGTCTGCATAGAGGGGGAGACAAGGTGAGGAATCTGTCAGGATAAAGGGGGAGACAGGGTGAGGAATCTTTCAGGATAGAGGGGGAGACAGAGCGAGGAATCTGTCAGGATAGAGGGGGAGACAGGGTGAGGAATCCGTCTGTAGAGAGGGGGAAGACTGGGTGAGGAATGTCAGGATTGAGGGGGAAACAGGGTGAGGAATCTGTCAGGATAGACACGGAGACATGGGGAGGAATCTGTCTGGATAGAGGGGGAGACAGGGTGAGGAATTCGTCAGGATAGAGGGGGAGACAAGGTGAGGAATCCGTCTGGATAGAGGAGGAGACAGGTTGAGGAATCCGTCTGGATAGAGGAGGAGACAGGTTGAGGAATCCATCTGGATAGAGGAGGAGACAGGTTGAGGAATCCGTCTGGATAGAGGGGGAGACAGGGCGAGGAATCTGTCAGGATAGAGGGGGAGACAGGGTGAGGGATGTCAGGATACAGGGGGAGACAGAGTGAGTTATCTGTTAGGATAGAGGGGGAGACAGGGTGAGGAAATTGTCAGGATAGAGGGGGAGACTGGATCGGGAATGTCAGGATAGAGGGGAAGACAAGGTGAGGGATCGGTCAGGATAGAGGGGGAGACAGGGTGAGGAATCTGTCAGGGTAGAGGGGCAGACTGGGTGGCGTATCTGTCTGCATATAGGGGGAGACAAGGTGAGGAATCCGTCTGGATAGAGGCGGAGACAGGGTGAGGAATCCGTCTGGATAGAGGGGGAGACAGGGTGAGGAATGTCCGGATAGAGGGGGAAGCATTGTGAGGAATCTGTCAGGATAGAGGAGGAAACAGGGTGAGGAATTTGTCAGGATAGAGGGGGAGACAAGGTGAGGAATGTCAGGATAGAGGGGGCGACAGGGTGAGGATTTTGTCAGGATAGAGGGGGAGACAAGGTGAGGAATGTCAGGAGAGAGGGGGAGACAAGGTGAGGAATGTCAGGATAGAGGGGGAGACAGGATGAGGAATCTGTCAGGATAGAGGGGGAGACAGGGTGAGGAATCAGTCTGGATAGAGGGGGAGACTGGGTGGGGAATCTGTCAGGATAGAGGGGGAGACAGGGTGAAGAATCTGTCAGGATTGAGGGGGAGACAGATTGAGGAATGTCAGGATTGAGGGGGAAACAGGGTGAGGAATCTGTCAGGATAGACGCGGATACACGGGGAGGAATCTGTCTGGATAGAGGGGGAGACAGGGTGAGGTATCTGTCAGGATAGAGGAGGAGACAGGGTGAGGAATCTGTCAGGATACAGGATGAGACAGGGTGGGGAATGTCAGGATAGAGGGGGATACAAGGTGAGGAATGTCAGAATAGGTGGGGGAGACAGGGTGAGGAATCTGTCAGGATAGAGGTGGAGACAGGGTGAGGAAACTGTCCGGATTGAGGGGGAGACTGGGTGGGGATTCTGTCAGCATAGAGGGGAGACAGGGTGAGGTATCTGTCAGGACAGAGGGGGAGACAGGGTGAGGTATCTGTCAGGACAGAGGGAGAGATAGGCTGAGGAATCTCTCCGGATTGAGGGGGAGACAGGGTGAGGAATCAGTCAGGATAGAGGGGGAGACAGGGTGTGGAATCTGTCAGGATAGAGGGGGAGACAGGGTGGGGAATCTGTCAGGATAGAGGGATAAGACATGGTGACGAATGTCAGGATATGTGGGGAGGTAGGGTGAGGTATCTGTCAGGATTGAGGGGGAGGCAGGGTGAGGAATCTGTCAGGACTGAGGGGGAGGCAGGGTGAGCAATCTGTCAGGATAGACGCGGAGACACGGGGAGGAATGTGTCTGCATAGAGAGGGAGACAGGGTTAGGAATGACAGGATAGAGGGGGAGGCAGGGTGAGGAATCTGTCAGGATAGAGGCGGAGACAGGGTGAGGGATGTCAGCATACAGGGGGAGACAGGGTTAGAAATCTGTTAGCATAGAGGGGGAAACAGAGTGAGGAATCTGTCAGGATAGAGGGAGAGATAGGGCGAGATATTTGTCAGGATAGAGGGGGAGACAGGGTGAGGAATTAGTCAGGATAGACGGGGAGACAGGGGTAGGAATCTTTCTGTATAGTTGGGGAGACTGGGTGCGGAATCTGTCAGGATTGATGGGGAAACAGGGTGAGTATTCTGTCAGGATAGACGCAGAAACACGGGGAGGAATCCGTCTGGATAGACGGGGAGACAGGGTGAGGAATTCGTCAGGATAGAGGGGGAGACAGAGTGTGAAATCTGTCAGGATAGAGGAGGAGACAGGGTGAGGAAACTGTTAGGATAGAGGGGGAGACAGGGTGGACAATCTGTCCGGATAGAGGGGGAGACAGGGTGAGGTATCTGTCAGGACGGAGGGAGAGACAGGCTGAGGAATCTCTCCGGATTGAGGGGGAGACAGGGTGAGGAATCTGTCAGGATGGAGGGGGAGACAGGGTGGGGAATCTGTCAGGATAGAGGGGGAGTCAGGGTGGGGAATCTGTCAGGATAGAGGGATAAGACATGGTGACGAATGTCAGGATATGTGGGGAGGTAGGGTGAGGTATCTGTCAGGATTGAGGGGGAGACAGATTGAGGAATGTCAGGATTGAGGGGGAGACAGGGTGAGGAATCTGTCAGGATAGCGGAGGAGACAGGGTGAGGAATCCGTCTGGATAGAGGAGGAGAAAAGGTGAGGAATGTCAGGATAGAGGGGGAGACAGAATGAGGAATGTCAGGATAGAGGGGGAGACTGGGTGGAGAATCTATCAGGATAGAGGGGGAGACAGGGTGGGTAATCTGTCAGGATAGAGGGATAAGACATGGTGACGAATGTCAGGGTATGTGGGGAGGTAGGGTGAGGTATCTGTCAGGATTGAGGGGGAGGCAGGGTGAGGAATCTGTCAGGATTGAGGGGGAGGCTGGGTGAGGAAACTGTCAGGATAGAGTGGGAGACAGGATCGGGAATGTCAGGATAGAGGGGAAGACAAGGTGAGGGATCGGTCAGGATAGAGGGGGAGACAGGGTGAGGAATTTGTCAGGGTAGAGGGGCAGACTGGGTGGCGTATCTGTTTGCATAGAGGGGGAGACAGGGTGAGGAATCTGTCAGGATAAAGGGGGAGACAGGGTGAGGAATCTTTCAGGATAGAGGGGGAGACAGGGTGAGGAATTTCAGGATAGAGGGGGAGAAAGGATGAGGAATGTCAGGATAGAGGGGGAGACTGGGCGGGGAATCTGTCAGGATAGAGGGGGAGACAGGGTGAAGAATCTGTCAGGATTGAGGGGAGACAGATTGAGGAATGTCAGGATTGAGGGGGAAACAGGGTGTGGAATCTGTCAGTATAGATGACGAGACACGGGGAGGAATCTGTCTGGATAGAGGGGGAGACAGGGTGAGGAATTCGTCAGGATAGACGGGGAGACAGGGTGAGGAATCCGTCTGGATAGAGGAGGAGACAGTTTGAGGAATCCGTCTGGATAGAGGAGGAGACAGGTTGAGGAATCCGTCTGGATAGAGGAGGAGACAGGTTGAGGAATCCGTCAGGATAGCGGTGGAGACTGGGTGAGGAATCCGTCTGGATAGAGGGGGAGACAGGGTGAGGAATCTGTCAGGATAGAGGAGGAGACAGGTTGAGGAATCTGTCAGGATAGAGGAGGAGACAAGGTGAGGAATGTCAGGATAGAGGGGGAGACAGGATGAGGAATGTCAGGATAGAGGGTGAGACTGGGTGGGGAATCTGTCAGGATAGAGGGGGAGACAGGGTGAGGAATCTGTCAGGATTGAGGGGGAGACAGATTGAGGAATGTCAGGATTGAGGGGGAAACAGGGTGAGGAATCTGTCAGGATAGACACGGAGACACGGGGAGGAATCTGTCTGGATAGAGGGGGAGACAGGGTGAGGAATTCGTCAGGATAGAGGGGGAGACAGGGTGAGGAATCCGTCTGGATAGAGGGGGAGACAGGGTGAGGAATCCGTCTGGATAGAGGAGGAGACAGGTTGAGGAATCCGTCTGGATAGAGGAGGAGACAGGTTGAGGAATCCGTCTGGATAGAGGAGGAGACAGGTTGAGGAATCCGTCTGGATAAAGGGGGAGACAGGGCGAGGAATCTGTCAGGATAGAGGGGGAGACAGGGCGAGGAATCTGTCAGGATAGAGGAGGAGACAGTGTGAGGAAACCGTCTGGATAGAGGGGGAGACAGGGTGAGGAATCTGTCAGGATAGCGGAGGAGACAGGGTGAGGAATCCGTCTGGATAGAGGGTGAGACAGGTTGAGGAATCTGTCAGGATAGAGGAGGAGACAGGGTGAGGAATCTGTCAGGATAGAGGAGGAGAAGAGGTGAGGAATGTCAGGATAGAGGGGTAGACAGGATGAGGAATGTAAGGATAGAGGGGGAGACTGGGTGGAGAATCTGTGAGGATAGAGGGGGAGACAGGGTGAGGAATCTGTCAGGGTGGAGGGGGAGACAGATTGAGGAATGTCAGGATTGAGGGGGAAACAGGGTGAGGAATCTGTCAGGATAGACACGGAGACATGGGGAGGAATCTGTCTGGATAGAGGGGGAGACAGGGTGAGGAATTCGTCAGGATAGAGGGGGAGACAAGGTGAGGAATCCGTCTGGATAGAGGAGGAGACAGGTTGAGGAATCCGTCTGGATAGAGGAGGAGACAGGTTGAGGAATCCATCTGGATAGAGGAGGAGACAGGTTGAGGAATCCGTCTGGATAGAGGGGGAGACAGGGCGAGGAATCTGTCAGGATAGAGGGGGAGACAGGGTGAGGGATGTCAGGATACAGGGGGAGACAGAGTGAGTTATCTGTTAGGATAGAGGGGGAGACAGGGTGAGGAAACTGTCAGGATAGAGGGGGAGACTGGATCGGGAATGTCAGGATAGAGGGGAAGACAAGGTGAGGGATCGGTCAGGATAGAGGGGGAGACAGGGTGAGGAATCTGTCAGGGTAGAGGGGCAGACTGGGTGGCGTATCTGTCTGCATAGAGGGGGAGACAAGGTGAGGAATCTGTCAGGATAAAGGGGGAGACAGGGTGAGGAATCTTTCAGGATAGAGGGGGAGACAGAGCGAGGAATCTGTCAGGATAGAGGGGGAGACAGGGTGAGGAATCCGTCTGTAGAGAGGGGGAAGACTGGGTGAGGAATGTCAGGATTGAGGGGGAAACAGGGTGAGGAATGTGTCAGGATAGACGCGGAGACACAGGGAGGAATCTGTCTGGATAGAGGGCGAGACAGGGTGAGGAATTCGTCAGGATAGGCGGGGAGACAGGGTGAGGAATCCGTCTGGATAGAGGGGGAGACAGGGTGAGGAATGTCCGGATAGAGGGGGAAGCATTGTGAGGAATCTGTCAGGATAGAGGAGGAGACAGGGTGAGGAATTTGTCAGGATAGAGGGGGAGACAAGGTGAGGAATGTCAGTATAGAGGGGGCGACAGGGTGAGGAATCCGTCTGTAGAGAGGGGGAAGACAGGGTTAGGAATGTCAGGATTGAGGGGGAAACAGGGTGAGGAATGTGTCAGGATAGACGCGGAGACACAGGGAGGAATCTGTCTGCATAGAGGGCGAGACAGGGTGAGGAATTCGTCAGGATAGGCGGGGAGACAGGGTGAGGAATCCGTCTGGATAGAGGCGGAGACAGGGTGAGGAATCCGTCTGGATAGAGGCGGAGACAGGGTGAGGAATGTCCGGATAGAGGGGGAAGCATTGTGAGGAATCTGTCAGGATAGAGGAGGAGACAGGGTGAGGAATTTGTCAGGATAGAGGGGGAGACAAGGTGAGGAATGTCAGGATAGAGGGGGAGACAGGATGAGGAATCTGTCAGGATAGAGGGGGAGACAAGGTGAGGAATGTCAGGAGAGAGGGGGAGACAAGGTGAGGAATGTCAGGATAGAGGGGGAGACAGGATGAGGAATCTGTCAGGATAGAGGGGGAGACAAGGTGAGGAATGTCAGGAGAGAGGGGGAGACAAGGTGAGGAATGTCAGGATAGAGGGGGAGACAGGATGAGGAATCTGTCAGGATAGAGGGGGAGACAGGGTGAGGAATCAGTCTGGATAGAGGGGGAGACAGGGTGAGGAATCTGTCAGGATAGATGGGGAGACAGGGTGAAGAATCTGTCAGGAATGAGGGGGAGACAGATTGAGGAATGTCAGGATTGAGGGGGAAACAGGGTGAGGAATCTGTCAGGATAGAGGGGGAGACAGGGTGGGGAATGTCAGGATAGAGGGGGATACAAGGTGAGGAATGTCAGAATATGTGGGGGAGACAGGGTGAGGAATCTGTCAGGATAGAGGGGGAGACAGGGTGGGGAATGTCAGGACAGAGGGGGAGACAGGGTGAGGAAACTGTCCGGATTGAGGGGGAGACTGGGTGGGGATTCTGTCAGCATAGAGGGGAGACAGGATGAGGTATCTGTCAGGACAGAGGGGGAGACAGGGTGAGGTAACTGTCAGGACAGAGGGAGAGATAGGCTGAGGAATCTCTCCGGATTGAGGTGGAGACAGGGTGAGGAATTTGTCAGGATAGAGGGGGAGACAGGGTGGGGAATCTGTCAGGATAGAGGGGGAGACAGGGTGGGTAATCTGTCAGGATAGAGGGATAAGACATGGTGACGAATGTCAGGGTATGTGGGGAGGTAGGGTGAGGTATCTGTCAGGATTGAGGGGGAGGCAGGGTGAGGAATCTGTCAGGATTGAGGGGGAGGCTGGGTGAGGAAACTGTCAGGATAGAGTGGGAGACAGGATCGGGAATGTCATGATAGAGGGGAAGACAAGGTGAGGGATCGGTCAGGATAGAGGGGGAGACAGGGTGAGGAATTTGTCAGGGTAGAGGGGCAGACTGGGTGGCGTATCTGTTTGCATAGAGGGAGAGACAGGGTGAGGAATCTGTCAGGATAAAGGGGGAGACAGGGTGAGGAATCTTTCAGGATAGAGGGGGAGACAGAGCGAGGAATCTGTCAGGATAGAGGGGGAGACAGGGTGAGGAATCCGTCTGTAGAGAGGGGGAAGACAGGGTGAGGAATGTCAGGATTGAGGGGGAACCAGGGTGAGGAATGTGTCAGGATAGACGCGGAGACACAGGGAGGAATCTGTCTGGATAGAGGGCGAGACAGGGTGAGGAATTCGTCAGGATAGGCGGGGAGACAGGGTGAGGAATCCGTCTGGATAGAGGCGGAGACAGGGTGAGGAATCCGTCTGGATAGAGGGGGAGACAGGGTGAGGAATGTCCGGATAGAGGGGGAAGCATTGTGAGGAATCTGTCAGGATAGAGGAGGAAACAGGGTGAGGAATTTGTCAGGATAGAGGGGGAGACAAGGTGAGGAATGTCAGGATAGAGGGGGCGACAGGGTGAGGATTTTGTCAGGATAGAGGGGGAGACAAGGTGAGGAATGTCAGGAGAGAGGGGGAGACAAGGTGAGGAATGTCAGGATAGAGGGGGAGACAGGATGAGGAATCTGTCAGGATAGAGGGGGAGACAGGGTGAGGAATCAGTCTGGATAGAGGGGGAGACTGGGTGGGGAATCTGTCAGGATAGAGGGGGAGACAGGGTGAAGAATCTGTCAGGATTGAGGGGGAGACAGATTGAGGAATGTCAGGATTGAGGGGGAAACAGGGTGAGGAATCTGTCAGGATAGACGCGGATACACGGGGAGGAATCTGTCTGGATAGAGGGGGAGACAGGGTGAGGTATCTGTCAGGATAGAGGAGGAGACAGGGTGAGGAATCTGTCAGGATACAGGATGAGACAGGGTGGGGAATGTCAGGATAGAGGGGGATACAAGGTGAGGAATGTCAGAATAGGTGGGGGAGACAGGGTGAGGAATCTGTCAGGATAGAGGGGGAGACAGGGTCGGGAATGTCAGGACAGAGGTGGAGACAGGGTGAGGAAACTGTCCGGATTGAGGGGGAGACTGGGTGGGGATTCTGTCAGCATAGAGGGGAGACAGGGTGAGGTATCTGTCAGGACAGAGGGGGAGACAGGGTGAGGTATCTGTCAGGACAGAGGGAGAGATAGGCTGAGGAATCTCTCCGGATTGAGGGGGAGACAGGGTGAGGAATCAGTCAGGATAGAGGGGGAGACAGGGTGTGGAATCTGTCAGGATAGAGGGGGAGACAGGGTGGGGAATCTGTCAGGATAGAGGGATAAGACATGGTGACGAATGTCAGGATATGTGGGGAGGTAGGGTGAGGTATCTGTCAGGATTGAGGGGGAGGCAGGGTGAGGAATCTGTCAGGACTGAGGGGGAGGCAGGGTGAGCAATCTGTCAGGATAGACGCGGAGACACGGGGAGGAATGTGTCTGCATAGAGAGGGAGACAGGGTTAGGAATGACAGGATAGAGGGGGAGGCAGGGTGAGGAATCTGTCAGGATAGAGGATGAGACAGGGTGGGGAATGTCAGGATAGAGGGGGATACAAGGTGAGGAATGTCAGAATATGTGGGGGAGACAGGGTGAGGAATCTGTCAGGATAGAGGGGGAGACAGGGTCGGGAATGTCAGGACAGAGGTGGAGACAGGGTGAGGAAACTGTCCGGATTGAGGGGGAGACTGGGTGGGGATTCTGTCAGCATAGAGGGGAGACAGGGTGAGGTATCTGTCAGGACAGAGGGGGAGACAGGGTGAGGTATCTGTCAGGACAGAGGGAGAGATAGGCTGAGGAATCTCTCCGGATTGAGGTGGAGACAGGGTGAGGAATCAGTCAGGATAGAGGGGGAGACAGGGTGTGGAATCTGTCAGGATAGAGGGGGAGACAGGGTGGGGAATCTGTCAGGAGAGAGGGATAAGACATGGTGACGAATGTCAGGATATGTGGGGAGGTAGGGTGAGTTATCTGTCAGGATTGAGGGGGAGGCAGGGTGAGGAATCTGTCAGGATTGAGGGGGAGGCAGGGTGAGCAATCTGTCAGGATAGACGCGGAGACACGGGGAGGAATGTGTCTGCATAGAGAGGGAGACAGGGTTAGGAATGACAGGATAGAGGGGGAGGCAGGGTGAGGAATCTGTCAGGATAGAGGCGGAGACAGGGTGAGGGATGTCAGCATACAGGGGGAGACAGGGTTAGAAATCTGTTAGCATAGAGGGGGAAACAGAGTGAGGAATCTGTCAGGATAGAGGGAGAGATAGGGCGAGATATTTGTCAGGATAGAGGGGGAGACAGGGTGAGGAATTAGTCAGGATAGACGGGGAGACAGGGGTAGGAATCTTTCTGTATAGTTGGGGAGACTGGGTGCGGAATCTGTCAGGATTGATGGGGAAACAGGGTGAGTATTCTGTCAGGATAGACGCAGAAACACGGGGAGGAATCCGTCTGGATAGACGGGGAGACAGGGTGAGGAATTCGTCAGGATAGAGGGGGAGACAGAGTGTGAAATCTGTCAGGATAGAGGAGGAGACAGGGTGAGGAATCTGTTAGGATAGAGGGGGAGACAGGGTGGACAATCTGTCCGGATAGAGGGGGAGACAGGGTGAGGTATCTGTCAGGATAATGGGGGACACAGGGTGGGGAATGTCGGGATAGAGGGGGAGAATGGGTGGGGAATCTGTCCGGATTGAGGGGGAGACTGGGTGGGGATTCTGTCAGCATAGAGGGGAGACAGGGTGAGTTATCTGTCAGGACAGAGGGGGAGACAGGGTGAGGTATCTGTCAGGACGGAGGGAGAGACAGGCTGAGGAATCTCTCCGGATTGAGGGGGAGACAGGGTGAGGAATCTGTCAGGATGGAGGGGGAGACAGGGTGGGGAATCTGTCAGGATAGAGGGGGAGTCAGGGTGGGGAATCTGTCAGGATAGAGGGATAAGACATGGTGACGAATGTCAGGATATGTGGGGAGGTAGGGTGAGGTATCTGTCAGGATTGAGGGGGAGACAGATTGAGGAATGTCAGGATTGAGGGGGAGACAGGGTGAGGAATCTGTCAGGATAGCGGAGGAGACAGGGTGAGGAATCCGTCTGGATAGAGGAGGAGAAAAGGTGAGGAATGTCAGGATAGAGGGGGAGACAGGATGAGGAATGTCAGGATAGAGGGGGAGACTGGGTGGAGAATCTATCAGGATAGAGGGGGAGACAGGGTGAGGAATCTGTCAGGGTGGAGGGGGAGACAGATTGAGGAATGTCAGGATTGAGGGGGAAACAGGGTGAGGAATCTGTCAGGATAGACACGGAGACATGGGGAGGAATCTGTCTGGATAGAGGGGGAGACAGGGTGAGGAATTCGTCAGGATAGAGGGGGAGACAAAGTGAGGAATCCGTCTGGATAGAGGAGGAGACAGGTTGAGGAATCCGTTTGGATAGAGGAGGAGACAGGTTGAGGAATCCATCTGGATAGAGGAGGAGACAGGTTGAGGAATCCGTCTGGATAGAGGGGGAGACAGGGCGAGGAATCTGTCAGGATAGAGGGGGAGACAGGGTGAGGGATGTCAGGATACAGGGGGAGACAGAGTGAGTTATCTGTTAGGATAGAGGGGGAGACAGGGTGAGGAAACTGTCAGGATAGAGTGGGTGACAGGGTCGGGAATGTCAGGATAGAGGGGAAGACAAGGTGAGGGATCGGTCAGGATAGAGGGGGTGACAGGGTGAGGAATCTGTCAGGGTAGAGGGGGCGACAGGGTGAGGATTTTGTCAGGATAGAGGGGGAGACAAGGTGAGGAATGTCAGGAGAGAGGGGGAGACAAGGTGAGGAATGTCAGGATAGAGGGGGAGACAGGATGAGGAATCTGTCAGGATAGAGGGGGAGACAGGGTGAGGAATCAGTCTGGATAGAGGGGGAGACTGGGTGGGGAATCTGTCAGGATAGAGGGGGAGACAGATTGAGGAATGTCAGGATTGAGGGGGAAACAGGGTGAGGAATCTGTCAGGATAGACGCGGAGACACGGGGAGGAATCTGTCTGGATAGAGGGGGAGACAGGGTGAGGTATCTGTCAGGATAGAGGGGGAGACAGGGTGAGGAATCT
This sequence comes from Carcharodon carcharias, assembly GCF_017639515.1. NCBI lineage: Eukaryota > Metazoa > Chordata > Chondrichthyes > Lamniformes > Lamnidae > Carcharodon > Carcharodon carcharias. Next base: position 4,497,846 of record NC_054492.1, on the reverse strand, counting down.
GTCAGGATAGAGGATGAGACAGGGTGAGGAATGTCAGGATAGAGAGGGATACAAGGTGAGGAATGTCAGAATATGTAGGGGAGACAGGGTGAGGAATCTGTCAGGATAGAGGGGGAGACAGGGTGGGGAATCAGTCTGGATAGAGGGGGAGACTGGGTGGGGAATCTGTCAGGATAGATGGGGAGACAGGGTGAAGAATCTGTCAGGATTGAGGAGGAGACAGATTGAGGAATGTCAGGATTGAGGGGAAAACAGGGTGAGGAATCTGTCAGGATAGTCGTCGAGACATGGGGAGGAATCTGTCTGGATAGAGGGGGAGACAGGGTGAGGTATCTGTCAGGATAGAGGGGGAGACAGGGTGAGGAATCTGTCAGGATAGAGGATGAGACAGGGTGGGGAATGTCAGGATAGAGGGGGACACAAGGTGAGGAATGTCAGAATATGTGGGGGGGACAGGGTGAGGAATCTGTCAGGATAGAGGGGGAGACAGGGTGTGGAATGTCAGGACAGAGGGGGAGACAGGGTGAGGAAACTGTCCGGATTGAGGGGGAGACTGGGTGGGGATTCTGTCAGCATAGAGGGGAGACAGGGTGAGGTATCTGTCAGAACAGAGGGGGAGACAGGGTGAGGTATCTGTCAGGACAGAGGGAGAGATAGGCTGTGGAATCTCTCCGGATTGAGGGGGAGACAGGGTGAGGAATCTGTCAGGATAGAGGGGGAGACAGGGTGGGGAATCTGTCAGGATAGAGGGGGAGACAGGGTGGGGAATCTGTCAGGATAGAGGGATAAGACATGGTGACGAATGTCAGGATATGTGGGGAGGTAGGGTGAGGTATCTGTCAGGATTGAGGGGGAGGCAGGGTGAGGAATCTGTCAGGATTGAGGGGGAGGCAGGGTGAGGAATCTGTCAGGATAGACGCGGAGACACGGGGAGGAATGTGTCTGCATAGAGAGGGAGACAGGGTTAGGAATGACAGGATAGAGGGGGAGACAGGGTGAGGAATCTGTCAGGATAGCGGAGGAGACAGGGTGACGAATCCGTCTGGATAGAGGGGGAGACAGGGTGAGGAATCTGTCAGGATAGAGGAGGAGACAGGGTGAGGAATGTCAGGATAGAGGGGGAGACAGGATGAGGAATGTCAGGATAGAGGGGGAGACTGGGTGGGGAATCTGTCAGGATAGAGGGGGAGACAGGGTGAAGAATCTGTCAGGATTGAGGGGAGACAGATTGAGGAATGTCAGGATTGAGGGGGAAACAGGGTGTGGAATCTGTCAGGATAGACGCGGAGACACGGGGAGGAATCTGTCTGGATAGAGGGGGAGACAGGGTGAGGAATTCGTCAGGATAGACGGGGAGACAGGGTGAGGAATCCGTCTGGATAGAGGAGGAGACAGGTTGAGGAATCCGTCTGGATAGAGGAGGAGACAGGTTGAGGAATCCGTCTGGATAGAGGAGGAGACAGGTTGAGGAATCCGTCTGGATAGAGGGGAAGACAGGGCGAGGAATCTTTCAGGATAGAGGAGGAGACAGTGTGAGGAAACCGTCTGGATAGAGGGGGAGACAGGGTGAGGAATCTGTCAGGATAGCGGAGGAGACAGGGTGAGGAATCCGTCTGGATAGAGGGGGAGACAGGGTGAGGAATCTGTCAGGATAGAGGAGGAGACAGGGTGAGGAATCTGTCAGGATAGAGGGGGAGACAGGATGAGGAATGTCAGGATAGAGGGGGAGACTGGGTGGAGAATCTGTCAGGATAGAGGGGGAGACAGGGTGAGGAATCTGTCAGGGTGGAGGGGGAGACAGATTGAGGAATGTCAGGATTGAGGGGGAAACAGGGTGAGGAATCTGTCAGGATAGACACGGAGACATGGGGAGGAATCTGTCTGGATAGAGGGGGAGACAGGGTGAGGAATTCGTCAGGATAGAGGGGGAGACAAGGTGAGGAATCCGTCTGGATAGAGGAGGAGACAGGTTGAGGAATCCGTCTGGATAGAGGAGGAGACAGGTTGAGGAATCCATCTGGATAGAGGAGGAGACAGGTTGAGGAATCCGTCTGGATAGAGGGG